>NC_035448.2:180295552-180609973 GCF_002127325.2 Helianthus annuus | reverse complement strand
TTTCTCGCGGTACTTGAGGCACCATGTGTCCTCCGTTGGACCTCATGACAATGACGGAGTATTCTTCGTGCTTCATTACCATGGACACACCTTCGAATGATTGATCAGCACACATTTTGAAAAGATATGGGATCTTCCCAAAAGTAATGCTTTTACATCAGCAAAGAATTTCTTTCTTTGATGATGTGGCCATCCTTTGGTGACTATACGCTGGCTAATGAAATAGCGTAGTCGGCATACCATGGTTCTTTGTCTGCTTTCCATCATTTCAGGGACTCCGTGGGAAATTTTTCGTTGATTTGCTCGTCCCTGGTTGTCTCCAAAGCTGGGTCTTCTAAGCGTGAGAGGTGATCTGCAGCAGTGTTTCTGCTCCTCTTTTGTCCTTGATTTTCGATGTCGAATTCCTGGAGGAGTAGAATCCACCTTATCAAACGGGGTTTTGCTTCTTGCTTCTTGAAGAGGTACCTGATGGCTGCATGGTCTGTATAAACTATTGTTTTAGAAAGAACAAGATAAGAACGAAATTTATCAAAAGCAAACACCACCGCTAGTAGCTCTTTTTCTGTAGTTGTATAATTTTCTTGTGCATCATTTAGAGTTTTACTAGCATAATAAATTGGGTGGAAATGTTTTTTCTTTTCTTTGTCCCAAGACTGCTCCAACAGCAAAGTCGCTTGCATCGCACATGATTTCGAAAGGAAATTTCCAATCTGGCGCTATCATGATAGGTGCATTGACTAGCATTTCCTTGAGGGTCAGAAATGCTTGATTGCATTCCTTGTCAAAGATGAAGGGTGCATCTTTTTCAAGCAATTTTGTTAGAGGTCTTGAAATTTTCGAAAAGTCTTTGATAAACCTTCTATAGAATCCGGCATGCCCTAGGAAACTTCTGATTGCTCGCACGGAGGATGGAGGAGGTAATCGAGATATGGTCTCGATTTTTGCTCGATCAACTTCCATTCCTTCGCTTGAGATTTTATGTCCGAGTACTATTCCCTCTGTTACCATGAAATGGCATTTTTCCCAATTAAGGGCGAGGTTAGTTTCCTCACATCGGGATAGCATTCGTTCAAGATTATCGAGGCATTGATCATATGAGTCTCCAAAGATGGAAAAGTCATCCATGAAGACTTCCATGGTTCTTTCAATCATATCATGGAAAATGGCGACCATACAACGTTGGAATGTTGCAGGCGCATTACATAGACCGAATGGCATGCGTCGATATGCAAAAGTTCCGTAGGGGCACGTGAAAGTTGTTTTCTCTTGGTCTTCTGGTGCTATCGGTATTTGAAAGTAACCTGAAAAACCATCTAAGAAACAATAAAATTTATGACCGGATAATCTTTCTAACATTTGATCAATGAAGGGCAAAGGAAAGTGGTCTTTCCTTGTTGCTTCATTTAATCTCCTATAGTCTATACAGACTCTCCATCCTGTGACGGTTCTTGTGGGTATTAATTCATTTTTCTCGTTAGTTATTACCGTCATACCTCCTTTCTTTGGGACTACTTGGACAGGACTTACCCACGGGCTATCGGAGATAGGGTAGATTAGTCCGGCGTCAAGCAGTTTGATGACTTCATTTTTAACCACTTCTTGAACATTGGGGTTCACTCTTCGTTGTGGTTGAATCACCGTTTTGTAGTCATCATTCATTAAAATTTTGTGCGTGCACATGGAAGGACTTATTCCCTTAATATCTACAAGCTTCCAAGCGATCGCATTTTTGTGTTTTTTAAGTAGGTTAACTAATTTTTCTTTTTCTATGCTAGTTAATTCAGACGAAATAATTACAGGTAAACTACCATCTTTGCCTAGAAAAGCATATTCCAAACCTTTAGGGAGTTCTTTGAGCTCGATAGGTGGGTCTTTAGGAGACACCTTATTTTGTGGCTCATCTAGATCAAGAACCTTAAAAGTTTGTTCTATGGCTACCTCTTCGTCGACAAAGTGGTCTTCCTCGTGGTTTGTATCAGGTGGTTCAGCTTCGTCTTCAATTAGGGGGTCATTGTTGCCAAAAGGATATTTCATTGAGCGCTCAAGATCTATGCTCCTTTTGAATGCCCCTAATTGAAGAGTTAGGTTGTTGAATTTCCGGTTTTTCAAAGCTTTGTGAGTTTGTACAAAAGGTTTTCCCAAGACTAGGGGGCATCATTTAAGATGACGAAGTCGGTTGGGATTACCATTTGATTTGTTTGAACCAAAATATCTTCGACTACACCGATTGATTTCATTACTTTTCGGTCGGATAGAAAAATGGGTATTTGAAGTGGAGTAAAATCACTAATACTTAATTTTTCAAAAATGTAGTTGGGCATTATGTTAACACAAAGATCTTTATCAATAGTGACATTACTAATAAACGAATTTTGAAAGAAACATGGAACCGGTGTGATGTTAATTTCAAAAGGATCTTCTTTTATTAGCGAGGTTTGATCATTAGTTAACTTAACACTTACCATTTCTTTGATTTTAGCACTAGTGTTTAACTCTTTTAAAAACTTAGCATGAGGGGTTATTAAACAATGGTTTTCGAAAGTAGGTGACAAGAGAATAATTTCCTCTAAATTAGACTCTTCTTGAATTTTTACATTATCGGACTCACCATTTTCGTTGTTTAACTCATGTGTCTGTTTTTCACTTTCTTGTTCTTCCATTTTTACATTTTCAACTACCTCTACGTTATTATCACTTTTTAATTCTTCTCTTGCGTGGGATTCCTCTTCCCTTGCGCGAGATTCTCTTATGCAACGTTCGATAGTTTTAATGTGTTCTAATATCCTATTGGTCACTTCGGTGAGATTGAAAGAATTTGGATCCTCAAAGCTTGAATCCGGTTGTTCGATCCTTGGTTCTTCATAGTACTCATATGAAGTAGATGGTTCACACCATTGTTCTTCATTGTAAGTATATGATGGATAAGGGTCGAAACTTTGTTCTTCATAGTACTCATATGAGGTGGGTTGTTCACGCCATGGTTCCTCATAATAAGAGTATGAAGGTGGTGGCTCATATGTTGAATCTTCAAAGTATGAGTATGAAGGCTCATACCTTGGTTCATCAAAATACGAGTATGAGGAAGGAGGTTCATACCTTTGGTCTTCATAGGATGTGTATGAAGTTGATGGCTCGTACCTGGACTCCTCATAATGGTTGTATGAATTGGATGGTTGATATGAAGTATTATATTGAACCGAGTGTGCATTACGACAATTAGTGCAATAATTACCCCTATAATCATCCTCATCATAGGTGTAGTTGTAACCTCTTGAGTATTGATCCATAGGAATCACTCAACAGACTACAACTGAGTCTCGGGACCAGAAAACAAAAATAAGACGGAAACAGAAGCTGAACACGGCCCCGTGTTGGGTGAACACGGCCCCGTGTTTAGGGACTGTATCTGGGCGTTTTAATTAAATTAACTGGTCACGTTGAGCACGGGGGCGTGTTGAGTGAGCACGGCCCCGTGTTCAGACTCTGTATCTGGGTATCTACTCTAAAATATGCAGCACGGGGGCGTGTTCAGCGAGCACGTCCCCGTGTTCAGGCTACTGTAAATGCAAAAACTAAACTAAAATGCAGAAAAATGCGCGCGTTTAAAAAATTGTTTTGAAAAACTGATTAGGCCGTCGATTTTAAGCTTTCTTAAAATCCTTGTGTCCCCGGCAACGGCGCCAAAAACTTGATGCGTGTTAGTGTGTATATATTTTTGATGTATTTTTAAGCCCTTTTTACACTTTTAGCCAAGTTTTAAATTTATAAAACACGATATTTACTAACACTAAACACACATATGGGCAAGTGCACCCATCGTGGACGTAGTATAGTGTTGGTAAGATACCGAGGTCGTCCAAGGACACAAGAGCTTTTAATACCGGTTTATCCTCAACGTCTAATCAAATCAAAAAGTTAGAAAAATGTTTTAAACTAAGAAAAATAAAAACTAACTAAATGCTGAAAAATAAAATAAAAAAAAACAGATAGACAAGATGAATCACTTGGATCCGACAAGTGTATTAGTATAACCTTTGATTATTTTCGCACTTTTGCACTTGTTTAAGAGATTATCTTAGTTATTGTAGTAGGCCCCTTTTTCGGAGGTGACGTTACCCTCAACCCAGTAGTTTGAGTCAGCAAGGATACAATCCTAAAGGGTTGGATTATTGAAAGATAATGAATTAAGTTATTAATGCAAATTATGGTAGGCCCCGCTTTTGGCGGTGACGTTACCCTCGGCTAAGTAGTCTGAGTCAGCAGGGATACAGTCCTAAATAGCCGGGTTATAGTATTAATAGTAGTTAGCTTATGAGGGGGTCAAAGAGTTTGGATCCCCGCCATCCAATACCTATGGGTATTGAAGGAGATCCTACTAAATTTGACCCAGGTCCCAAGCAGGACCTCTAAACGCTGAACAAGGGCAAGACCTTTACCAAACCGTTCCCTTAACCCCCGACCAGGTAGCCAACATACCTCCATATAGACCGTGGAGATATGAATGGTGAAAATCTTTTATTTTATATAGACAGTAAAATAATGCCAAGACACCACGGACAAACGATAAGGAAAGATCACCTTCAACATAAGTAACTAGTTATTAAAGTCATTAATACAAAACCAAATAAAAAGTGCAAAAGATTAAAAATAAAAAGTATTATACTAAACACTTGTCTTCACCAAGTGATGTAAGAGACTTAGGCAAACATGGCCTTGATTGTCAAGAACTCTTACGATCAATCTTGGATCCCGAGACGACTCACACACTCTATGATGGACAATGGATGATGGTGGTGGATGATGGTGTTATGGTGGTGGTGGGTGGTGGATGAAGTGTGAGAGAGGTGGTGTGCCAAGGGATGAGAGAGAATGAAGCCAAGCTCCTCTATTTATAGGCTGAACAGAACGCTGGACACGGCCCCGTGTTCGCTGAACACGGCCCCGTGCCCGTCTGACATTCTCTCTCTTCATTAATTGTAATTGCGAATTACAATTAATGCGCCTGCTGTACTTTCAACACGCCCCCGTGTCCGCTGGGCACGGCCCCGTGGTGAGCAATGGAAGCTTCTACTGGTTTGTCTTTTCTGCTGCTTCCTGGGCACGCCCCCGTGTTCACTGGACACGGGGCGTGTTCAGGCTCTGTTTCTCTTCTCTTTGTCTTGGGAGGTGCCGTTGAGGGTCCGGGCAGTTCACTTTTGTTCCTTTTCTTGTATTTATGGTAGATTTAGTAGTCTTTTTGCTTCTTTTGTGATTTTGAGCTCATTTCATCCTGAAAATACAAAAGGAAGACAAAAACACTCTTTTTCCAACATTAGTACTTAAAAAGGGTTAGTTTTATGCCTTAATTGATGTGTTTTATATGTTGCATTTTACACACATCAGTCATGCAACAACTGAAGGCGCAACCACCGATAGTGTTAAAAAGTATGTTGTCGAAGATAAAGGAGGTGGTGAATCCAAGTATGACTGACCATCAACCGCCTGAGGTACAACAAGATACTCGGGGGGCGCCCAACCTCTAAAGCACAACAAAAAAAGAAGGAGGAGGTTGCGAGATGTAAAGATACCCGGTCCGAAGCAAAAGGCAAAAGCCAAAAGAAGGACAAGGACGCTCAAAAGCCAGCAGTGCAACGCAGTCGTTCAAAGAAAAATAAGGCTAAAAAGACAGTTGAAATTATAGATGAAGATTTTCCACTGTTGGTGGGGGATAGGTACGTCAACAATCATTGACCTATATAATATCCTACGTACTTCCATACATACATTTTCCCTGATAAAGATTTTCCACAATATATTTTACAATTACAGGTACAAAAACATGATCGATCGTTTTAAGGACTGGCTTCCATCTATGTATCGAAGATACATAACACATATGGAAGATGCCCAGCCTGACGGTAACTGTGGGTTTCGATCGGTGGCTATGGGTTTGGGGTTGGACCAGAATGCTTGGATGTGGGTCCGCCAAGAGCTACTGGATGAGATGTTCATTAACAAAGCCCAGTGGATGCCTCTTCTTGACTCTTTTGATCCGGGATTTTACACTACAGTATATCGATCAATAAACTGGTTGCACGTGGAACCTACACCAATGGCATGCTGGATGTTCTTGCCATACGCCGGATTGTTAGTGGCTCAAAAATTTGGTGTGGTTGTTCAACATTTAAGCAATGGTGTTTGTCAAACATACTTTCCCATGTTTGATGGTCCGGCGGAGGGCCATTCTGTTCTTTCGATTGCCTATGTGGAAGATGGCCATTTCATCATGGTTAAGTTAACGGATGATGGTCTGATGCCTCCACTGAATGGACTATGGAATATGTATCGAAGTACTGAAGCTATGGAGTGGGAGACAATGTACATGTCTCGTCTTTCAGAGGGTAAGAAGTTACTTCGTAGTAATAGAAGTGTACGAAGAGACTTTATTAACTTGTTGTAGGTTCTCGTTGTAACACGTAAAACTGTTTAATCGTATTATTATGTTTTATTTTTTTTATTTTACATTCTATTATCTTTTGAATATAGTGTAAGCAACATTTATTTTATAAAAAAATGTTAATTACATTGTTTTATAATGTAAAAACACTTATTTACATCACTATTTTTATTAAAAGAAAGGCATCATATGCAGCATATTAAGCAATGAGAGGTGTATACCAGCCTCTATATGCCGCTCATAGCACAATAAGCGGCTGCTGGTAAGCAATCTATAAGCCACGTATTGGCCAATGAGGAGTGTATACCAACACAAACAACATTTCAGCTCACTAAAGAGGGAAAACTAGATCAAAATCAATTCAAACACACACACCAAAAACACACACAACTCTCTCCCGTATACCATTTCTATCCCGTATCGAACCATACGGTGCAAATTTCCACAAGAGGTTAGTAACATCTTCATCTTTCCTTTTTGTTATTGTTTTTTTACGGATTTTTTTTTTTTGTTTATTCTGAAATATTTTGGTTGTGGTGTTTGGCGGTAGAGGTGTTTGACGGTGGTGGTTGTTAGAGTGGTTTAGGTTAGGACGGTGGTGGTTGTTAGAGTGGTTGAGGTTAGGACGGTGGTGGTTGTATCTATGGGTTAGGGTTTGACGGTGGTTGTGGGTGGGCTGTGGTGGTTGTGGGTTGGCTGTGGTGTTTGTGGGTTGTCGTAATCTTATTAATATTCTGACAAAATATTAACTTTTAATTGTTGCAGATATGTCGTCAGATGAGGAACAACAGGCACCAAATGGTGGTCCGGTATTCAATCCGATGGCTGGGGGTAATTGTAAGCAGTACGATTTTTTAGACTTCCCCCAGCGCAGTATGGAATACAGACGTTTTGCCAAGTTCCGGGGTATGAGAGTGAGGCAGCAGAGGGCGTTGTGTTGGGACGCGTTACGGGAGTGTGACGAGGAGCAGAGGGCCCGGGTATAATCGGGGAAAATAACCCGTGGGATCGTATGTTTTTTTATGCGGCTGGGCCTTCTTATAGGCCTATGGTGGTGGAGTTCCTCTCCACGTTTATCTATCGACCACGGCCTGCTGAGCAGCCTAACTCAGATATGGACGATTCGATGGTGGAACCACCCCCTGCCGAGGTAACTTTCTGTTTATTCGGGGAGCGACAGAATATGTCTCTGCGTCAGTTTGCTTTGGCCACCGGATTCTACACTGATGAGGAGTTGGTTCAGGATATTTATACCACCGCGATCACATCTATGCCTGATGATCAGTTGCTTGCTTGGTGGCCCACCCTCTGTGATGTACCCTTCGGTCATAAGGCTCGTGTCTCGTTGATTACTGACCCACTCGTTCGCTACATACACCGTTGCATTGCCACGTCGATATCTGGGCGTGGCAAAAGCAACGAGTGGGTCACGAAAAACGACCTGTTCTATCTTTACTGTTTATTCACGGGGACGCCGTGCGCCCTCCATCGCTGCTTGGCGGAGTATTTCGCCTCATTTTCCCGACGTCAGAAGCGTGGCGGATTGCACGGAGGGGCGTTCATCACGCGTATTGCCCAGCATTGCGGTCGGTATTTTCCATTCATCGGTGAGTTGCCACCGCGTGCCCCTTTCGAGTATTTGGGTATTAGGACGATGAGAGGGATGAACTTGGCGGTGAACTTTCCGGGCATTGGTTATCGGTTTGTCGGTGAGAACGGTCAGATTTTCGTAGCCCAGCCGTTAGTACATCAACATCTGTTGGACGCTGCGGAGGTGGATATGCCTCATGTTGTTGATGAGCCTGTTGGAGAGGGTGACGTCGAGCCTGAGGTTGAGCAGGGGCATCCGCAGGAGCCGCCACAGCATCCTCGGCGCCTCTATCATGCGGTGAGGTTGCCTCAGTCCACTCAGCGTCTCCTCGAGAGGCTTGTGGCGGGTCAGACGGCTGTGATGGGGAGGTTGGCGCTGCAGGATCGGCGGATGGACCGGATGGAGGATATGATGGAGTGGATAATGGCTAGCGAGGCTGATAGGCGGAGCGAGGCGGGGTTGCCGGTTCGAGACCCGCCACAACCGCGAGTGTATCCGGGGTCCGGCTCGGAAGTCGGCCCATCCCGCACGCAGGCAGGCCCTTCCGGCACGCAGGCAAGCCCGTCCGGCACGCAGGCAGGCCCGTCTGACACGCAGATGCAGTTGATACGTTATGAGGATAGTGGTTCTGATGACGGTGACGAGGAAATGGCTTAGGAGTAGTATTTATCTGTTTCGTTTGGTTGTATTTTGACATTCAATGTGGTTGTACGAACAAATATTTATTGGTCTTTTGTTATTTATGTTTAGTTGTATGCCCGGTTGTTTTTGTATAAACCTTTAATCTTTTATCGCATGTATGGATGGTAACATGTTTAATATTTTATCAGCATCTATGTTGTATTTTGGGTTTAATGTGGTTGTACGAACAAATAGGTATTGGGATTCTTATAACGAAGGGGTATATTGGTCTTTTTTAAAGGTATTGGGATTCTTATAACGAAGGGGTATATTGGTCTTTTTTAAAAATGCTAAGCATGTGCAGAAGGGGTATAAACGGTTATAAGAATTTCAGGGACTGGATTTGAAAAATTAGAATTACAGTTAGTTTTTAATAACTGTGCAGGGACTGTTCTTGTGCAAAACAAACCTCAGGGACTGGATTTGAAAAATTATAATTACACAAAAAAAGGGAGGGGTCATGTGGTTGTACGAACAAATAGGTATTGGGATTCTTATAACGAATGGGTATATTGGTCTTTTTTAAAGGTATTGGGATTCTTATAACGAAGGGGTATATTGGTCTTTTTTAAAAATGCTAAGCATGTGCAGAAGGGGTATAAACGGTTATAAGAATTTCAGGGACTGGATTTGAAAAATTAGAATTACAGTTAGTTTTTAATAACTGTGCAGGGACTGTTCTTGTGCAAAACAAACCTCAGGGACTGGATTTGAAAAATTATAATTACACAAAAAAAGGGAGGGGTCCTTCTGTATCGGACCGGCCTCCCATGGGATTCGAACTCGTACACCTCGCATAGAACACACAAGCCTTAACCAGTTTATCCTCCTGTACAGGAGCTGATAAATTGGTTATAGTATTTCATTTATACACTTCATACACTTTAAGGTGCTCATTGAACCATACGGCTCTCATTGAACACAAACACTTTCCCAACTTCAATAAAGGGGTAAACTAGATTTAAAATTTGAAAACTTACCCTAAAACACCAAGAACACACACACAAACGCTCTGGACCACACGATTTTCACAAGACAAACTCTGGACCACACGATGAAGGTTAGTTTGTATTTCAAATTTTATTTCTTAATCTTCAAACTTTTTTTATATTTTGGTTTTATTTCCGCCGTTTGTGGTGGTGTTGGGGTTCACGGTGGTGGGGGATTGGTGGCGGTGGGGATTGACGAAGGTGGGGGATTGACTGTGGTGGGGAATGGTCGTGGTTGTGGTGGTGGTGGTGGTGGTTGACGATTGTGGTGATGGTGATGGTTGTGGTTGTGGTGGTGGTGGTGGTGGTGGTAGTGGTTATGGTTGTGGTGGTGGTGGTTGTGGTGGTGGTGGTAGTGGTAGTGGTTATGGTTGTGGTGGTGGTGGTGGTTGTGGTGGTGCTGGTGGTGGTTGTGGTGATTGACGGCTGTAGTGGTGGTGGTGGTGATTGACGGCTGTGGTGGTGGTGATGGTTGTGGTGGTGGTGGTGGTAGTGGTTATGGTTGTGGTGGTGGTAGTTGTGGTGGTGGTGGTAGTGGTAGTGGTTATGGTTGTGGTGGTGGTGGTTGTGGTAGTGGTTATGGTTGTGGTGGTGGTGGTTGTGGTGGTGGTGGTGGTTGTGGTGGTGGTGGTTGTGGTGATTGACGGCTGTGGTGGTGGTGGTGGTGATTGACGGCTGTGGTGGTGGTGGTGGTTGTGGTGGTGGTGGTGGTGGTGATGGACGGCTATGGTGGTGGTGGTGGTTGTGGTGGTAGCGTAACCCTACCCGACTCCCAGCCCGACACGTTTGTCGGGTCTAGACTTATATCATCGTTTTTTTTAAATGTGCATATGTTATTTTTATTATTATATTTATTATTTTTAACAATATATTTTCGGATGTCGGGTCTAATGCTATAATTGTATGTTTTATTAACAGGATATCGAAAGTCGGTGTTTTGACGGTGGTGGTAACGTAATTCTTATGAAGAAGTACACTGCGTTCATATTTCAGATTCAAACGCTTAACTGCGTTCGTATTCCAGATTCATGCACCAGAACGTCCACCAACGACAATGCTTCTGCACCCACAGTCTGTGACGGTGGAACTAGATATTTACCGGTGACTGTGAGGGTGAACTGGAATGTTCATCCACCTCTACCAATGACAATGCTTCTGCATCAGCAACCTCGAGGGGTTCTTCATGTTCTGGAACCGGTTACTGAGAGTTCTTCAGCAACAACGAGGGAGTGCCAGATCAGGTCGAAGGTTTACCATGGAACACATCCTTAAACTTGATAGCAGCAATATGGTGACCGAATAGAGATCTGAATAACCGATACAGTTTGCAAGAATTTAATAATATGTAACAGTTAGTGATTTAGGGTTTAGGGTTCAGGGTTTAGTCGTTACATTTTGTATTAAAATGACATGTTTTGTGTATTAATATACAACGGTGTTTCGTGTTTTGTGTACCCAATAATTAAAGACATTATAATAATTGGTAAATAATTGGTAAATAAAAAATTTGACATTTTATAATACATAAAATTCATTTCATAAGATATAACATCGTTTTTTTAAATGTGCATATGTTTTATTATTATAAGTTGCATAAACTCTCAAGACATAACATTCCGCTAAATAACCAAAATACGAGAGTCATTACATTCGTTTACATAAGTTGCATAAACTTAAATACGGCTAACGACAAATACAAATACGGACAAAAAAAAAAACAAAATCCAACAGATTATCAAACAGGTGTCCCTATTAAGAACGACCCTTGGATTTTTATTTTCCATTTCTGCTACTTGCTCTTTATACTTCGAACCTCCTCTCTCAAAAACTTGACTTCGTTTTCAAGTAATGCTTTCGTATCCATCAAACCTCGGATGACTTGAACTGACCGAGGACACATGGGAGGGTCGATCCACGCAAAGAATTTGCACCGAGAACGCTGAAACCGAAGGCGAATTAATATATATCATTACCACTATACAAACCATAATGCATAAGTTACAACAACCATTGCATCAAGATGTTTTTAAAGTACATACCAATTGCACGCAGGTGTAAAATTGACGCCCAGGATTAATATCCGTCCAAGATGTTTTTATCCCAGCTTGCCTTCCACATCTACACATAACCATTGTGAATGTAAAAATGGATATGGATTACACTTTCTCGTACGTAATATTAGAAAAAAAAAAAGAATCAATATGCCATTCATAGCACAATGAGATGCGTATAAAGTACAAAATCCAAACACTTTTTCAGAAAAAGTAAATACATATGCCTCACATAGTGCTATGAGGTCCGTATAAAAAAAGTTAGGTGGTGTATATGCCTCACATTGACCTATACTGTCACGGCCCCCGTACCCGGTTTGACCTGGTCCAGGAGCCGCGGGACAGAAAACCCGTGGTATTTATGTTTACAGCGGAAGTCTTAACAGGATCGTTTTAAACTTGAAAAGTTTGCCCGAGTATTATTTATTTACATTTAGGATAACCCCGTAAATATCATAATTTCATTATTTTACAAACATGTTTATTTATTTTATTTGAGCCACCACTTCAAGCTTGATAGTGCTCCGTAGCACGTGTACTTAATTCAGTAGGTCACCTGAAACATGTTGTAAAAAGGTTTTGTCAGCGGGGAAATACTGAGTGAATCATTCATTTTGATAAAAATGACACATAGTTATAAATTACAGCATAAGAGCGATTACTATGGCAGTATCTTAATTAATATCTGGTCTTGCCACCCGTGTGACGATGGTCATACCACTATTGGGTCCAGTCACCCAATTAGTGACGTTTTGTCACTGTTAGGTCTTATTAGCCTAACCCATGTTAGGGCTTATTGCCTAACTGTGAGAAATTAGTAATGTGCACAATACCCCACTAACCAGCGGTTAAGATAACCACGACTTAATCCCTGTAATTATAACGTTTTGAAAATACTTGGAGGTATTGTAAAACAGTTGATAAAAAGAGAATGACTCACCTTGCAGATTTAACGGGCAAAGTATAAGCCTACTGATTAGCCTTGATTAGACCTAATTTAATAATAATGCACACACAACGGGTTAGTAACTTATTCAGCAGTTACGTCAATTCACGAGATCAAACCCTCACAACGATTAACAAGTGCAACACTTAATAATTCAATCGGATTTACAACGAATAACAGAGCATAGTCCGAATTCGAACAGCACTCAGATATTCAAGTCGAAATCACGACGAACAATCAAAGTAGAAGCTCAATTTGAGCAGCACTCGGACAATCGTTGGATAGTTATAATCGATCGGACGTTGAATCGTAATAGCGATCGAGTTATTACCCTGATTGCGGCAGCACTTCGTGATCGTGTGTGTGTTTATTGTAGTGTTTCTGCCTTAATTTGACGCACACAGAGTATTTGGACGTCGTTTTAACTTCCCAGATCGCGTCCCAAGGTCGGCTATTTATAGCCAAAATTTGGCCTCGCTTACGAACCGTAAGCCTGATCCCTTACGGTCCGTAAGGGATACCTAAATGTCCTAGACTTGCCATGCATGGGACTAGGCTTGCTGATTCAGAATTTTGGCCAATCAGCCTTCAACAACGTTTTTTGTAGATAATTATTCAACTAGGTTTTGCCCCCTTTGAATTTTAGGGGCCCTGATCCTAATTCTGATTGCTCCGAAACTTTCAGGGTTTATGCAGAATTACTTGGGTGTCTCAATTAGGGTTTCCTTATTGGCTAATTATTGTTTTAATTATTGGTTTTAGTGACAGTTGTTACATATACGGTCGTATACACTGACACCTTTTCAGAAAAAGTAACCGGTTACCCTTTCTTTAACTAATTTACGGAGGTTAAGGCTCATGCTTAGTCAGATATTCACCCAACTAGATCCCCAAAAAGTTCTTGGACCACACGAGACCAACGTTGGACCACACGATGAAGATCCGGAACTACACACACACACATATTTAAGGTTTGTTCGTATTCTGTATTTTTATGTTTAATTTTCATTTTTTCTCTGATTTTGGTGGGTTTTTGTGGTTGACGGTTGTGTTGTTTTGTGGGTGGTGGGCTGTGGTGGTTTTGGGTGGTTAGGTGGTGGTTGACAGTGGTGGTGGTGGTGGTGTTGTGTAGTCAGTGGTGGCTGTTGTGGTGTTGTGGGTGGTAGGCTGTGGTGTTTGTGGTGAGGTGGTGGGATGTGATGGTTGAGGTGGTGGGTTGTGGTGGTTGAGGGTGGTAGGTTGTGGTGGTTGACGGTGGTGAGGTGGTGTTGTGTTGTGGGTGGTAGGTTGTGGTGGTTGAGGGTGGTAGGTTGTGGTGGTGGTGGTGTGTTGTGGTAGTTGGGATGGTGGTTTTGGTGGTGGTTAGGTTGTGGGTGGTCGGCTATGGTGGTGGGTGGTCGGTTGTGGTGGTAGTGGGTGGTTGGCTATGGTGGTAGTGGGTGGTCGGCTATGGTGGTAGTGGGTGGTCGGCTATGGTGGTGGTGGGTGGTCGGCTGTGGTGGTGGTGGTGGTGTTGGTGGTGGTGGTGGTGTTGTTTGTTTATTATATTTTACAATATAATTTCTAATATCGAGTCTAACACTATAATTCTATGTTTTTTAACAGGATATCGAAAGTCGGTGTTTTGACGGTGGTGGAAACGTAATTTTTATGGAGAAGTGCACTGCGTTCATATTTCAGATTCATGCGCCGGGACGTCGGTCTAGGGTGAGGTGCTTGGCGGTGGGGGATGGATCATCCAACATCAATAGCCAGGTCACCCGGTGTAGTCTTGATAGCATCTACCGACGCGCGGCAGTTCCGTCACCGGCATCTACCGACGCCTTGTAGTTCCGTGACCACCATATACCATTACGCGTCTGAACCAGCTTTTAAACCGGACGGAATCTACGAAGAAGCTGTTCGATTTCACGGTTTGTTTGAGAACCTGATTCAGATACACAACGGTCTCTTTGCTTCGTCCACTAGAACTATTTGTGTATGCATTCTTTTGGTAGTTAACAACCAAAAGAATGCATACACAAATAGTTCTAGTGGACGAAGCAAAGAGACCGTTGTGTATCTGAATCAGGTTCTCAAACAAACCGTGAAATCGAACAGTTTCTTCGTAGATTCCGTCCGGTTTAAAAGTCGGTTCAGACGCGCGATGAAATAACCGATTCTATTCCCAACTCACGACATTGCCTTGTATTTAAAATCTCAATTGATGAAGGGTTTGTCATAAGAACAGGTTCATCAAATCGAGAATCAACTTCTTCATCATATTTTTCATGCATTTCCATTAGCCACAGTTGTACGAAGAAACTGTTCGATTTCACGGTTTGTTTGAGAACCTGATTCAGATACACAACGGGTTCGTGTGAATCTAAGTAATAATATGTAATAGTTAGCGATTTAGGGTTTCGGCTATGTATTGTATTAAATTTTGTATGAAAGTGTTGTGTTTTGTGTTATTTTATCAAACAATGTTCACTTACATTTGCGTTTTGGATTATAGAGAATTTTACGTTTTATAATAACACTTGATAAAAAAATGTAGAAGTTTTATAATACTAATTAAAAAAAATGGTGACGTTTTATAATAACACTTGATAAAAAAATGTAGAAGTTTTATAATACTAATTAAAAAAAAATGGTGACGTTTTATAATAACACTTGATAAAAAAATGTAGAAGTTTTATAATACTAATTAAAAAAAATGGTGACGTTTTATACTAAGAGTTAATAAAAATGTAGAAGTTTTATAATACTAATTTAAAAAAAGTTGACGTTTTATACTAACACTTGATAAAAAATGTAGAAGTTTTATAATATTAATTATAAAAAATATTGACGTTTTATAATAATAATTAACTAATAAAAATGTTGCCATTTTTCTAAATATATTAAATAAAAAATGACATTTATATACCTTCCTTTTATAACAATAAATAATAATAAATATAAATGTTTATATTTTTTTTTATTTTAACAACAATTTAAAGAAAATATATATAAAGTTTTTTTTTAAATAATATTTCATCCCAATGAAAACCCACACATCCCCCCCCCCAATTTTATTCCACACAAAAGAGCCAATGATTGGGCAATCATTGGCTGACACCCAATCATTGACAATTAATAGGATGTGTGAAAAAGTAACCAAAAAGTAAACGTATAGGGCAATGAGGGGCTTATCAGGTGGGTCCATTTTCAGGCGTATAGGGCAATGAGGGGTGTATAGGGTTAGGGGTTATGTGGATAAATTTAGGGGATGTGTGGATAACCAGACCCCCTTTTTTTTTTTGCTAAATGTACCCTCTCTTATTTTAATTATGTTTTTTTTATTAAACATCTTTACAAATAAATAAGGGTAAATTACATTTTTCGTCCTTTATGTTTGTAGCGGGTTGCAATGGATGACCTTTAACTTTAATAATTACAGTCACAGTCCTTTATTTGAAAAACCTATTACACATTAGGTCCTTTAACCCTAACCTGGTTAAAACTTTCAGTTAAGTGAGGTCATGTGCAGCCCATATAAGGGTAAAACAGTCATTTAATAAGAAAAAAGGGTTGTCAAAAATTATAAATTATACACCTAAACCATTATCATCATCTCCTATGTACTTTGTCTCTCTCTCTCCCCTGTAATCTCTCTCTCTCTCTAAACATACCACTTCTACAACACACCTACAAAAATACGTATTTTCATCATCATTTGTGTGTTTCTGAATAAGCCAAAACAAAACATGACTGAATAACAACTGTTCCAATCACTCATACTACACCATCAACATTCACGCTCAAATTCATATCAACTGTTCCAAAGAATAACCACTGTTCCAATCTCTCCCCTGAATTTTCAACTACTAAACCCTAGACCACCCATCCGTACATACCATGGCAGCTCTCGAAACCCTAAGACCAATCATTCATATCAACTGTTCCAATCACTCATACTACACCATCAACATCAACTTATTAGAGCCGGAGAAGTCGCCGGAGACTATCAGTAGCTCTGACATCAACGCCGGAAGCCTCCGCCTTTGGCCGGAGAAAAAAACTCGGCAACGACAAGTTGCTAGGTGGTGGAGGAGTAAACATAGAAGAACCTGAAAACTCATCAACAATATCGTCACAATTGTTCATTGATGATGATAAAACCCTAGGTATCACATTTTCCTTCAAATCTGGTGCGATCATATCATTATTCAACGACTCTGTCGTGTTTTCCGGCGGTGACGCTTCCTTTTCCTCCGCAGTAACCGTCGAAACCACCGGCGGAGCCAAATCTATAACCTCTCTCTTTGAATCCTTCTTCTGATTCTTTGATTTTTTCGGCGTTAGAGATTGATCTCTCTGTATATTTTAAGGGTGTTTTTATGCATTTGCATTTTAATTGTTGCGTTTGAGTTTAGAACTTTAGTGATGATATTACTGTTCATAATTTTGTGTTATAGCTTTTAGATGGAGATGGTGGTGTGGTGTGATGCATCTGATTTTGTGTTTTATTTATAAATTTATTTTAAATAAATGAGTAAAATTACAAAATACCCTCATGTGCTTTGCACATGTCATATTTAAAACTGAAATTTTTAACATGGTTAGTGCTAAAGGACGTAGGGTGTAACGAGTTTTACAAATAAAGGACTGTGACTGTAATTATTGAAGTTAAAGGTCATTCATTGCATTTCGATACAAACATAAAGGACAAAAATGTAATTTACCCAATAAATAATAACATTTTTCTTATAAAAATAATAAAAGAAGTTTTGAACTTTCTTCCTGTAAAAAGTCTATATTATGTTTTTCCTCGTCTAGTTTTATTTTAAAGGTCTTACTTTTATAATTTTTAATACTTTCGATGTGTTTATAAAATAATTAACAATTTTTATTTATCAAAAAAGTAAAAAGTTTTTCTTTTAAAATAACGTTTACAGCCCTAGCACATATTAATCATTCAAACAATCTATGTAATTAAGTGAACAAATAAACAATAGGTACTAAAATTATTTTATCAAACTATAAATTAACAATCTATATAAATTCAAATTTAATTAGTGTAAAGAGTGTTATAAACAATTTAAAACCAGTTTAAGACTTCTATCGAAGTGAACACTTTTCCAAAGCAAAACAAATGGATTAGGTTGATTCAAAAATATTTTTCTCTTCTTCATTTAAAAAATATATTATTCTGGTTGATTTCAAAAATGTATGTGGATTTTTTGTATTATTGTTTATACAGACTCGATGAGATATTGATCCGAGTGTCGCGCCCCGGTCAAATATAATATTTATATACCCAAATTACCCTTAACAATGCGTTAGTGGTAGTAAGGGTTGTGATCGAAGGTGATGATGGTGGATGATTGCGTAGGTCCCTATACGGATCGCCGGACGAACGTGATTTCTTGTTTCAGATGTTGTAGCTAGTGCGGAATCGAAGCTACAACACAAACCGAGCGAGAGAACGTAATACACCATAAGATTCACCGTTTAACGATTCGGTGTATTCAATTCGACAGAGTTTCGGTACAATACTCGACAAATACAACGCACACCGGAACTCTCTCTCTCTACACTCTTTTTCTAGCTCATTCAAGCTCACTAAACATAGTGACAACTGCTGGTATTTATTTCAAACCAGCAGTGCCTTACATCTACACAACAATCAAACAACCGATATACATCGAAATACATAGAATGCCATCGAAATAGGACCTATACAACGAAAAAGACATGGACATCAAAATACATATTGAATACATCGAAATAGGCTATTACTAAAGCCTATTTCGATACATAAAAACTGAAACAATGGAATCTATTTCGATATATCATTAGTTTCGATGCATTCTATTTCGAATTGTTAGCATTAGGGGTGTTCAAAACCGGATATCCGAATTTCAGATATCCGAAATTTTCGGAAACCAGATTTTACTATCCGAATTCGACGACAGCCTGCGGTTATTCAAATTGGTCCCAGCGCACTAAACAACTGTCTACGAGCATTTTCTTCCGACGAGGCTTTTCTGGAGGGCATCGCTGACGGCCAACTAGGGCGTCGGCGACTAGCTCTCTAAAACCTGTTTTTCTGATTTCTTCATTTCGCGTTCCCGTTCGCTCCCTAATGCTCCGTAAAGCTCCCGAATAGCTCCTTAAACTCGGTTAGACCTATAAAACACAATTCTAATCAAAAGTAGGTCATTTGAAACCAAAAGTCACGTAAAAGCATAAACTTAATTACGAATAATCATCGGTAGGCAATATCTAAAAGCTTTTTTAAAAAAACATGGTTTTTTAAATAAACACAAAAAACAGACATTTAAAAAAAACGTCTATAATATATTTTTACACTTTTGAATTTGTTTTTTAACAAAAAAAGAATACTTTTTAAAAAATATGACTTGTTTAGGGAGTAAATATGACAAGTTTAAATGTGATTTTATGAAAACGGGGTATAAAAAGTAACAAGAAGGGGTACATTTAGTAGCCTCGTTTTTGTTTGGGTCTATTATTGCCATATGTTTATTTTTTTGGTCTTATTACAAAACAATTTTAACGTACAAAATGTTGGAGCAATTTGGGGTGTCAGATTTATAAGATTAATGGTTGAGATTAAGTAACCTCAAAATTTAGAATTCACGTAACTAAAAATAAGGGAAATAAGTGAGAGATGGTTAAAATAGAAAAATCCAATATTGAAGACTCATAAACTCACTTCTCCATGACTTTCAAACAACTATAACTTTTTTCATACAGTAATATTTTTTTATAAAACATTACACCATATTAACCAACATTTCATTCTCTTTAATTAAAATAGTCTATTCCTATAGTTTTCTTAATTTTAAAAAATCTTTATTTTACAAGCTATAAAGTTGTGTGATTATGTTCTAGTACATAATTACATACTAGAACATAATCAATGAATACCTAAATCACGTATCATATCTGCAAGTAGTAACAAATTCTTAATTTAACACTAGATCTGTAATCACGTACCAAATGATCAATGAATACCTAAATCACGTACCAGATACACAATGTATACATAAATCTAGAATCACGTACCATGTGCAAAAGTAGTAACAAATTCTCAATGTAATAATCACGTACCATGTGTGCAAGCAGTAACAAATGTTCAATGTAACATAACATTTATAATCACGTAACGCATTTTATTACGGATCTAAACATGTAATAGCATAAAAACAATTAAGTTCTCATTATATTGAACGTATAATCACGTAACAAACATAACTTTAGCAAAAAAAACATTATACGATAAAAAATTATAATAACGTAATTACATACATAATCACGTGACATTACACTTTCTACTATGATACGTGATTATATATGTAGGGTCACATTGTGCATTTGTTACTGCTTACACATATGGTACGTAATTACGTACTAGAACATAATCACGTAACATTACATAATCACAAAACTTTATATCTTGTAAAACAAAATTTAAAAAAAAATAAAAAAAAAACTATAACAATAGCCTACTCAAATTAAAGAGAACAAAATACTCGTTAATATGAGGCATTTTAAAAAAAAAAAATATTATCCTATGAAAAAGTTATAGCCGTTTGAAAAATGAGAATGAAGTAGGTTACGAAAGAAAAAAACCATAATACCCTTCTCTTCTTAGATTATAAAAGAACATTTATCATCTTAAACCCTAAAGTTGTCTCCTACACTTCACACACTAAAATTGTCTTGTACATGATCTCTTCCATGATAAAATAAACTAAATTTTATTTACAAAATAATAATTTAACCTATTGACTATTTTCTTATAATTTGTTTTTGCTTAACATTTCGGGGTTGATTCTTAGGGCAACTCTGTTGAACGAATTCCTCCCAACTTATTAGAGAAAAAGTTAAAAAAAAAAAAAAAAAAAAAGAGTAAACTTCCGTTTTGCTTCCTATGGTTTGGTCTTTTTAACGGTTTTGCCCTAATCCTTTAAAAATAGTCATTTTACTCCTTAATGTTTCGGTTTTATCGCCAGTTTGCTCCACGGCTCTAACTAAGTTAAAATTTTTAGTTAAAGTAAGGGTATATAAGTAAATTTATATATAAGTATTTAATTTTTGTTCTATTTATCAACTCCAAAAATCCATTCTTTTATTGAAAATGAAAAAAAAAACACGCACTAACACATATCTCTGTCTCTTCTCGCTACTATAAATCACCACACCCCTCCCCTTTCCCCTTCCCCTTGCCACCACAGCCACCTTTTACAAACACCACCACAGCCACCTACTATGACCACCTTGCACCGCCCACATCCAACCACCACCACCTTCAACAACTTTACCTAATCACCGGTGAACCTTCGGCTGTAGCTTCTTTCACTTTTTCCAATCATTTCGTAAACCCTATGTTACCTGGTGCTCTAAATTTCATCCGACAATGAAGTCTTCGACAAACTGGTAGCAGGCAGTCTGTATTGCATTCTAAACTCGCCGGTGACGGTTACCGATCAATTAGCAAAACCTTGATTAACCGGTAGTATTTCATTATGAAATCTCCGGCGAACGGTTGCTGATGAATCTCCGGTGGTAACGAAGAGAAAGCTCAATCAATGCTCAACAGGTTCATCACCATTAAAGCCGAAGATCTGAGATCTGAGCAAGGTAGGTTGGTGGCGCTTGAATCGCAGTTTGGATCTGAGCAAAACAGGTGGGGGCAGGTGGGTTGGGCAGGGCAGGGCAATGCACGGTGATGGTGATGTGGTGACGGTTGGTGGTGCACGGTGATGGCGAGGTGGTGACGGTTGGTGGTGGTGGAGAAGAGGGAGAATGTAGAGATAGTGTAGAGAGAGAAGAGAGAGGTCAAAGAGAGAAGAAACATAGCAGGTTCTATTTTTTTTTTCTATTATATAGATAATTATCTATTCTATATAATCTTAAAAGAGAAAGTCGGTGCAATAGTGCACCGACATAATTACAAAAATGCCCTCTCCCAAATTACATAATTGCAGCGACATAATTACATAAATGCCCTCCTCCCAAATTTGCTAGCCTTCCGATTATACAACCAACACAACCACCACCATCCACCACCATGAAGTGACGATGGAGGGCTGGGATAACTTTTCGTTTTAAGATTTTTGGTGCCTTTTCTCCATGTGTCATATACAAACACGCGCTCTCCTTTATCTTTCATCTCTGCAACGCAAATCAGAACCAAGCGAATTCTGAGTATTGTTACTATCTCATCGGCAGTTTCTTTGTTTAATATGTTCACACTACCGTAAACCTGATTGATGTTTCGGTTTGTCTTTTTCATCTCAGGCACCTTCGGTGACAACACCCATTTGTTGTTCCGTTAGCACAAAATCCTTGAAATCAATCACAAGGTAAGTAGTTACTGATTTCAAACAACCGTCAGATAATCGATTTTAAGAACCCCTAACGATTGAGAGTCAGAAATCACACTTTTAACGACGAGATAATATAGGAACAACTGAATTTTGAATTTCTCATTATATGAGCCACGGATCACCCTCGATTATGACTGGAATCTGCCACCGAAGTTTGTCCACGGTCTCTGGCTTAAACCCTTTTGATAACAACGGTTTCATTATTGGCTGCCAAACTTTAACAACTAATCCATTGTTCACCGTCCATTGTCACCATGGTTCACCAACGTTTGACCATCGAAATCCTCGCTGAAAACTATATCTTACATTTTTACGTAGGTTAATTACCGCCACCAAATCCTCTCAAATTTCATCTACAATGGTGACTGTTGTAGTTATACTGACTAAAGATGATGCATAATCAAAAGAAAATCAGCAAGACTTCGATAATCTCAAGATTCTCTAAATAAAACACGTAGTAGTTTTAAGTTTAACCCATTTACTCCACGTATCCATTACACTGATTTGTCCATGTTTAAAGGCTCTACGTTTCTTTACTAAATCTCATTTCAAAATACTCCACCATTGTTTTTTTCTTTTTCTTTTGTGAATATTTTAATTTTCATTTACATGTTTATTTCTGTACTTTTATACTACCTCAAAACTTTTGTAAAAATCTCAGTTTTAACCTCTGATAGCCCTTTACGTTAAGAAAATATCATTTTCATCTCCTTCTAACTTTCTATACATTTTATAAAATGTCACTTAAACACACTCGGGAGTCGAGAATATATAATCTGATTTCCCTTGATAACTTTTGTTCGTTAACTAAAAAACTATTTTTTTCATTCTTATGTGTGCGTTTTTATAAATTCGAGTTAGTCTACGATTTGACGTCAATTTTGTTTGGAAACGAGTCGAGCCAAATATAATATGTTTTTATGTTTATTTTTGTGTACGTTTTCAGTTGACCAACATTTTGACGTAAATTTTATTCGGAAATGAGTTGGATAAAATATAATACGTTTTCATTTAATGGTATAATTTCGAATTACTCTATATTTTAACGTTGTGATGACTTGATACAAAGGTAAGGGTGGTGCAGTTCTTAGTTGAAACCCCACTAAATTGATACAAAGGTAAGGGTGGTGTAGTTCTTAGGTGAAACCCCCACTAAATAAACCAACTTGGATTCGATTCAGTTTCTTTTGTACAATATATATTCAATGTACTTTACTTTTTGATACCTCGAAACACCCGTTTTCATATAATTATTGCATCACATAATGCTCGGACTAATCTACTCGATGTTTGCAACGGGTCCGCGGCGCAACGCCCGCGGGTCTTATTACTAGTATATCTTAAAAACCAAACTCGGTGGTTTTCCACTTTGTCCTCTTTTACTTTTTACACTTTCACCCTTCTGATTTTAATTGTTTGTTTGCTTTAGTCCTTTACTCATAAAGTGTAGTCCAATGAGAAGTGTCTTAGTATATCTATCACAAAGTTTAGTCCAACTACGAGAAGTGTCTTAGTATATCAAAAATTCGGTTGCATTTTTTTTTTTCAAATCGGTCGTTGGAAGTTGATGTTCTTGCCGTTGTGTAAGGCCTGCGTAATCCGGTGTTAATTCCTGGTGTCGATTTCTACCGGCGAGGGCCGCATCTCCGGCAGCGATTGTCTACTTCGGAGACCCAAGACGACATCCAACGACGATCCGGCAAACCTATCTCCTACATGTCACATATCCGGTAAAATTGGATGGTTACAAATGCATCTTTCGAGGTGATCTACCGACAATTGCCGGAATCCGCTTCCTGAAGACGGCAGACTACGTGTGGCGGTGAAACCGCTGCTAATACAACTAAATGAGCAAATGAAACGATACAGGCGACCGTTGGTGATTTTAAGGCGATGGTTCATTTCCATCGACTGTTGCCCACCGACTTACCTGATTCATCCGCCATATCATACTATACCGGAGATGTTGTAGAGAAAAAATCCAAAATTAAAGAGATATAAAGAGAGGAATAAGTGGATAAAGAATTGAAGAGGCGGAAATGAGTACTTACCTTTTCTATCATCAATCCATTTTATTTTGAATTTATTTTCATGATTAGCATTATTATCTATATACAATTCAGTAGCTTCTTATCTTAGGTCATGTGTAGTCATAAAGCCCTTTTGTGGGCGTTATGCGACACGTGTCGTACCACGTCACACAGGGGCTTTATGTCACTAGAGCCCGTAGTCATAAAGCCCCTACCTCATCATAACCAAAGTGTAAAATGCAGGGACCAAAGTGTAAAATGCAGGGACCAAAGTGTTTTAATGCAGGGACCAAAGTGTAAAATGCAGGGACCAAAGTGGAAAATGGAAACAAGAAAACGCCGTGAAAAAAGTAGCGCCCTCCCCCCATTTTCATCTCATAAAGCCCCCCGTAATGGTGTTCAAGGGCTTTATGGGGCTTTATGAGGTGAGATGGAGCCCCACTACACAAGGCCTTAGTTTGTTTATATATTAAGAAATAACGATACCATATTTGTAAAATGAAATAATTACCAATTTATCTATTGATATACTTTATTATGAACTTAATATATATTACTGTCAATAAGAGATCAAAAACTTAATGTAGCACCACAATCTTAGTTCGTTAGTTTTTTTATTTACACAAAATAAATACTTAAATTTCATAGGTTACATTGAGTTCAATCACCAGTGGCGGATCCAGGAATTTTTTTCATTGGGGTGCGAAACATTTTTAAAAATTTTAAGCCCCAAGGTATATAAGTAAAAAAATTGGTTCGTATCGGGTCGATTCGAGTCGGGTCGGGTCATCTAAAACAAAAGAACATCAAACTAAATGGTTGATATGGTCCTCTTAGTAGATATGTCCTTCTAAACTCATCTCATTGATTCACGTTATATGATTCAATCGGCTTGCGATTATAAGGATCCGAAGGAAGAGTATCCACATCAACGAATTCGGAAGATGTATCAACTTTCCTCTTGAGAAATCGCGCCGTAACGTCCCTACTCATGGTTCCTATCGGCTATCACAAACAAATTGATCTATTAGTTCATGGCTCCATAACAAATTACATAATGTATCAAGTATTCAAACACTAGAAATCATAATGTAAATCACACTAAAAATAATCTAAACATCATATACACCATTAAAAAAAAAAACCAAAACATCAGGTCTGATCGTATATAACCCATCACAAAAAAGATAAAATATCACCATCATCACTAACAAAATATAAATATATAACCCACCACAAAATAAAATATCATCACTAACAAGAAGCACATGTCTCCTGCCATCAAAAAATCACTTCCGGTGGCTACCGGTTCCATCCCACCCCACCAAAAATCAACCAAAAATCATCAAAAATAACAAAGAAAATTACCTGTATTCGATCGGCGGTGGTATGATGGCTGATTACGGTGGTATGCGGCTGCTGTTGTCGCTGATATTCTGATTGCTGGCGTGCATGCATGGATGATAGAGAGCGGGAGAGAATATGTAAGGGTTTTGGGCTTGTTTATTTTATTTTAGTTTGAAATATTGTTGATTTGTTGGGTTTATTTAGTGGGCTAAGACTTAGTAGTGGCTAGTTAAAAGTATTGGGTATTTGAGTTTAGTTATTTAGGTATTAAAAGTTATATAATTTAGGTAGTGGTTTAAAAAAAAAACAAAAGTTTACTAAAAAAAATTTAAAATATAAATTGATAACACTTTTTACCTAAGGGGTGCGGACAAAAAAATTCCAAGGGGTGCGGACGGAAAATTCCAAGGGGTGCGGACTGGAAAATTTGAAGGGGTGCGGGCGGGATTTTCGACGGAACTTAGTACTAAAAGTTTTTTTTCCCGGGGGTGCGCCCGCCCACCTTGGGCAACCCTTAAGTCCGCCCCTGTCAATCACATACGCTAAAGCACGCGTTTTCATATTATTAACGTATCACATAACGCGAGAACTAAAACATTCGATGTCTACGACGTACCCGCGCCGCAATACGCGCGGGCTTATTACTAGTAACATCTTAAAAGAGATTGCGTCTACGATTTTATCTTATATACACACTATAGTGCCATCTGTGTCCTTATCTGCTTTGAAATAAAGGAGTTATCCTTTTTGGTTAATTTTATATTCAACTCATCAAATTCAATATTCAATATTTTGAAACATTGAATTTGAATCATGGGTAACAGTGAGAAATGTGCTCTTAGTGATAAGACAATAGTGTTGATGATAGTGCTAATCCTTATTAGCAAACTTTTAACTTTGATATATTAATAGAAATATATTTTAACCAATGGGGTGGTAATCCATTAACAAAGGTAAAGCCTTTAAAACACCTAAGTTGGGAAGAGGAAGGTATTGGGTTCAAGTCTCACAGACGCCAGTGAATTAAAGAAATTAGCCGTTCAAAAAAAAATAGAAATATATTTTAACTATAACTTATTTATAGTTCGTAAAATGTATTTTAGAAGGATAATAGCAATCAAAATGTCTTTAAAAGGTGGTCTGTTTTTCAAAACGTGAAATATTGATTTAGTTTGATGTGTGTTTATGATACTTTGTATTATAAGGACACAACTTTAACATCTATTATTATAGTCTTAATTGATAAAACTACATGTTTAAAGCGAGTTAAAATTATTTATAACATGATAAGTTAGATGAATATAATTAAGTCAAATGAACAAATATTTATAACGAGTTAAAATGAGTGACAACATGTTAAGTCGGATATAATAAAATAAATAAATCAATATTTGTAGCGAGTCAAAATGATATTTAGCATGATAAACTGCCAATCTTAGTGGCGGGACTTGAACGAAACTAGGTAAGTGCTGGACTCTTAAAAATCTATTATCCTATATCTTAAGGAGAAAGTCTGGTGGCTTAGCCCCAAATTTTTTAACCTATGGCATAAAACACTAGAAGTAACCGCCTCCACTGCCATGAGCAATAATATGAGCCACCACCACACAAAACCACATGTCACCGGTTCAAACCATCATCACTACATTAGAGTGGGACTTAGCTTTTAAGGGACGGAGGTGCACTCGCCCCTCTCTTCCAATGTTTCGGTTAGAAGTGTAACATTTCTAGTTTTTCAAATTTGATTTCGTGTAGTTAACGCAACACATAATGCTTGGATCAAATCGCAATGCTTATGTAGGTTACATTAAGTTCAATCGGACACGTCGAAACAGGCGTTTTCATGTGGTTAACGCGACACATAATGCTTGGACTAATCCATTCGATGTTTGCGATGTACCCGCGCCGCAACACGCGCGGGCAGAATTTCTAGTTATTATTATATATATAAAATATAATTTTTATCTGTAATTTTACTAAAATACTCTTAGTTTTATACTTGAAGTTACCTAAATACTCTTCAACTAACAAACATTTAAGATGGAGACATGGACTTAGTGCCAGGGAGCAAAATGAAAAAAAAACATAGTAAACTATTCGAGTAATGACTATTTTTAAAGAATTTGGGCAAAACCATTCACATGGAGGAAAACGGAAGTTTACTCAAAAGAAAAACTTGATCACTTTTGGCTTTTTGTGGCTGTAGAGAAATAATCCCTACTGAGAACAAGAATAAGACCTTCTGAAGGTCGTCAGAAGTGGGTAGCGAAGGCTGGTGTTAGAGGAATGGTGGCACCAACTGACGGAACTCGGAAGGCAAAAGTGGAGGCCTTAAGGACGTTAGAGGGAACATTGGGTGTTTGTTCGTTTTTTATCCAATTCCTATTGCCAGTGTTTTTTTTCCTTATCTATCTATACTATATTAAAAAGGAGAAGTGATGTACAAGATGGTAATTTTACCATGTGTCTCAATTTTAATGCAACATGTACAAGGTGCTTAAAGCCATGGAAATTGGAATTTCCACCAAGTTTAAGACGCCAAAGGGGCACTCTCGGGATTTCATCCATCGAAATCCCTGCTCATCATTCATCACCAATTAAATAAGATGCCACCGATAAGTCGGAGAAAGCCAACCGCCTTCATCTTCCATCTTCTTCTTCACTAATAAAACCAGTTAGGGTTTATCACCATAGCAACAGGCTTCACTTCTATTGCTTCGCTTATCTATACTATATTAAAAAGGAGAAGTGATGTACAAGATGGTAATTTTACCATGTGTATCAATTTTAAAGCAACATGTACAAGGTGCTTAAAGCCATGGAAATTGGAATTTCCACCAAGTTTAAGACGCCTAAGGGGCACTCTCGGGATTTCATCCATCGAAATCCCTGCTCATCATTCATCACCAATTAAATAAGATGCCACCGATAAGTCGGAGAAAGCCAACCGCCTTCATCTTCCATCTTCTTCTTCACTAATAAAACCAGTTAGGGTTTATCACCATAGCAGCAGGCTTCACTTCCATTGCTTCGCTTAAATTTGGAACCAGATGATTGCTATTGCTATAAATAAATAAATAATTATC
Source organism: Helianthus annuus (assembly GCF_002127325.2). Taxonomy (NCBI): domain Eukaryota; kingdom Viridiplantae; phylum Streptophyta; class Magnoliopsida; order Asterales; family Asteraceae; genus Helianthus; species Helianthus annuus. Next base: position 180,581,433 of record NC_035448.2, on the reverse strand, counting down.
AAGAAAATCGCCAGCCAAAGTGGAATACTTTCTTCCTCAAATCTTCGATCCACCAATCAACAACCAATCAAGGTCTTTCTCATCTATCTATCTTAGGGCTTTTATAATTCCATCTTTTATGTGTATAATTTCTGTTTCAATTTCGTTGAATTGTCACCTCTGTTTCGTGATTTGAAATTTGCAGTCCGTCGATGGCCGTCGCCTCTTATCGTCCCGACACCACCAAAATTTGCACTCACTGGTATATTATCTATAGCTGATAGACATCATTTCATATGTTGTGTGAGTTTTTAATTTTCAAGGTTGTGTTTGCATATAATGCATCGTGCATATGACTTCAAAAATTTTTAGTGTAATTCATATGTGTCACACTGTGATATTATCTATAGCTCTGCAGTTAGCAATGTAATATTTGTTATAACCCTAGAAAATAACAGATCTAAAACAAAACCCTAAAATTAAAAAAAAATCAGGATCTAACATATCAAAATCAAAACAATACCTGCACTGCAAGAGGTAGGAGGATCCTTCTGGAGATCCTTGAGTTCTTTCAAGATCTATTTCGAAGCCATCAGGAATTCCTATAGTTTACAAAAGGAAAAACCCTAATTTTGAATCTGAACGTATATAGAAACAATAATATCACGAGAAAAGAGAAGATCGAAAGGGGAAGTTTTTTGTTTTAACACATTTATTAGTTTTTTGGTTTTAAGTTTTAACATTGTAGAGGTTTATTGTCATTATTTGTTATACGCAGTTCTTAGAGGGATTTCTGACGAGTTAGCTAGAGGAAAGAAACCTGATAAAATGGAGAAATTGGTTAGTGATAGCTTTTTTATTATATATCTATTTTTTATTTTTATGGTTTTTACTTTTTTTGGGGCTCTTTAATATATGGTGTTTATTTTTTTGGACCAAGTAGGTGATTGATCTATTGAAGGCTCATATGAGACATCCACAGGCATCAGAGGTTAACAACAAAGATATCATATCTCATTTTGTTTTGCGTCTCGTGTATTGTCGATCATAAGCTTTTGAACTTTTTGCCATTTATTTATTTATTTTTTATTTTTTGCTTTGATGTCTTATGTAGATTTGAACTGATTGTGTTGTTGACTTTAAATTCATTATTGTTTATGTGGCTTTTGGTATTGGATGCTCTTTGTGTATTCTAGCAAGATCGTTTTTACTTATGCAAGCTGGGTACGAAACGGCCAACCAGCTTTTCGACAAAATGTATTTTTCTATTTTCCGTGCCCCCATGTCTTTCTTTGATGCCAACCCATCTGGTCGAATCCTAAGCAGAGTAAATGAATACGTCATTTTTCTTGCATTTTGCTTCAGTCCAAACTGCAGTGGACTTGTCAATACCATATAGTATTGGTCCATTTGCCTATGCTATCATACAGTTTTTAGGCATTGTTTTAGTAATGTCACTAGGTGCTTGGCCCGTGTTCCTTGTGTAGGTCCGGCTAGGGGAGGATCTAGTCGCCTAATCCTTGTTATCGAACACACCCGGTTGTGCGGAATCCAACCGGAGATGCAAATCGAGATCGAGAAAGTGAACAATACGTAAAGATATCAATGATTAACAGTTAAGTGTATTGATTTCGACAAAGTTTCGGTACAATATTTGACAAATACAAAGCTCACCGGAACTTTCTCTCACTACACTTTCTCTCTAGTTTTTCTGCTCTGTTCTATCTGTCTTGTGTCTGTTTATATAGTCACAGCAACACAGACCTTGACGAAACTGAATAGGGACTCGGCGAAATGCTCATCTCGGCGAAACACATACAAAGTCGACGAAACAAGTGTTATGTCGCCGAAACACAATAACAAATTCATCAAAGTCGACGAACAAGTGCGTTTCGTCGACATATATGTTGTCCGGCCCAGGTTTAGTTACGGCCCAAATGCAAAGTTTCTTGGCCCAATGGTTGTGGCCCAAACAAGTTGATTTCGGCCCACATGCATGCAGTACGTTGACTGAATTCTCACAAATATGCAGATTGTATAGAGTAGTCAATATGTGACATCATCATGACATCATCATGATGATGTCATGGTGATGTGGCAGCGGGAACCGGCTCGCGGCGCTTCGTGCTTCGCGTGTCGATCTCTGGGGCGCACGACGGAGGAATGTCGTGACGTCGGGCTTGAGCCGAACCTAACCGGGTCGAACCGAACCAAGTTGAACCGAACCGAGTCGCGTCCACATAATATGTATCAACAAACTCCCCCTTGGACGCTACTCATAAGGTTCGTCTTCCATGTCTTCCATGTCGGAGGATCTTCAAAGTCTTCACGCGTCGTGAGTAGAAAGTGTCTTAACAAACTCCCGCTTGTATTTAGGAAGTGTATCAATAAACTCCCCCTTTGATTATGCTTGTGAATCTTTTGACTTCAATGCTTGTGATCCTTGTGGTGTTGATGATTGATCAGCGGCAACTCGATCATCTTTATCATTTGAGTGCCTTCACGTCGTGTCTTCATTCCGAAGCTTGTCAACGAACATGTTCTCTTCGCCTTTAGCATCTGCACATGCAAGAAATCTAAACGAGTAATGAGAACAACTGCTTGGAATATAGTTAACATTAAACAAATGACACACATGTGACCATGTTTTCAACTACCGTCCGACAGTTGGTTTGAAAAGTTAACAGATTTTTCAATTTTGATTATTAACTTTCAAAACATGCAAATTTTGACCGTTTATGAAGATTCAGTCGTTTTGGTTTTCATTCAGGTTTCAGATAACGAAGACTCGAGCTCCAACATCGTACAATCGAAAATAAGATAGAAATAAAATCTTTTTGGATTTTATAAAGTTTATATTAAAACACACCTAAAATCTTTTTGGAATTTTTGAATATTTCAAATGTAAAGACAGAAAGCAGTAAATAAATATACACAAAGAGGCAGAAACTGAAAGCATTAAATAAATATTTACAGACATTCTTTTTGTGAGTTTTGAGGGTAAGAAAATCATATCAGTGTACAGTCACGCCAAAACGCTCTTGTTGTTCAATTAGTTCACATTAAGATAAGCATCCTATAACGATTATCGGTATTGTTATCCACTTAAGCTCAACTTATTAGATGTAATCATGGCGAGGGGATACATTAAGGTATGATTAATACTTACCGACCGGTGTTCATCCACACACGACACATTCCCGTATCAAGGTATGCACGAGGGTTCATCTTACCGGTGAGTATACCGATTATCATCTGTTTGACCGTATATGATGTGAGATTCTCACATATTTTGATTTGAAAACAAGGCCTATGTGATAGAATCACTTATTGATGAGGAACTTGATTTTCGTATGCATGAGGGCACAGGAGCAAGTCCGTGAACAGGTCAGTACTTTCGTACAGCAGAGAGACGAATTTGACTCCCGGATAAATGTGATATATTATCACTTATTTAGGTTGGACATGTGATTGTTTATCACTTATTGAGGTCGTATGCAGTATGTACACGTATGTATAGTATCATGGAAGATCTAGACTTGCGTCCCCGTTATTTTTCGGTAAAAGATACAACCATGATACCCAGATGATAAGCAGCATAAAGACCGAATATCTCAGAACCTCGGCAATCTCTCAAACGAAATTTTGGTACTAAGACCATATGCCAATGAATGGTTCCCACCTGGTCTTCAGTCGATTTAAGTTTATATTACCCTGCACACTTTAAAATGATTGTGAGCCTACCGATACATCTTATATAGAGTTGCTTATCGTTTTTCAGTTAAGGTTTAAAGAGGTTTGGACAGACCACTGATGTACTATCATTTTCTCTTTTGCTCGCCAGGAAACTCATTTTTGTTTTTCTATTGTTTTTGTGTTTTTGAATTTTTTCGATGTTTTTGGATTTTCAAATTTGGATTTACTCTCTCTAAAATCAACAAACTAAGATAAAATTTAAAAGAGACAAAGATATGTACAAAAATGATTTTCCGATGTTGGTTTTACTCTTGCTTGACCTTAATGTCGTTTACCAATAATAAAAAGTCAAATCTTGATTTGTCAAATGCTTTGGTAAAAAGGTCGGCACGTTGGTCATCAGTGTGAACCTTAACAACATCGATTAGCCTTTTATCATAGCAATCACGTATGAAGTGATATTTGATTTCGATGTGTTTGGTTTTTGAATGCTGCACAGGATTTCTAGTGATCTGTAAGGCAGCATAATTATCAACGTAAATAGGAGTAGTTAGGAATTCAAAATCGTAGTCGCGCAATTGTTGTTGGATCCACAGGACTTGGGAGCAACAACTTGAGGCAGCAATGTATTCAGCTTCGCATGTTGATGTAGCGACACATGTCTGCTTCTTGCATTGCCATGTGACTAGGCGATTTCCTAAAAACTGACATCCAGCCGTTGTGGATTTGCCGTCGATTTTGCATCCGCCAAAATCAGAATCACTGAAAGCGATCAATTCAAAGTTATTATCCCTAGGGTACCATAGACCGGTGTCAGGGCAACCCTTCAAATAACGAAAAATCCTTTTTACAGCTGCAAGATGTGAGGCCTTCGGGTTGACTTGATATCTGGAAAGTAGGCACGTTGGGTACATTATATCTGGTCTTGATGCTGTGAGGTACATAAGAGATCCGATCATCGCGCGGTAGTATGAGGGGCTAACAGCTTTACCCTTCAAGTCTGGATTAATTCCGTGATTTTGCTGCAGTAGGGTACCGATGGGTGTTGCATCAGACATCTGGAACCGACTCAAGATGTCACCAACATATTTTGTCTGATGGATGAATATCCCAGACTCAGTTTGTTGCACTTGTAGGCCCAAAAACAAAGTCATTTCCCCCATAGCACTCATCTCGAATTTATCCTGCATAATACGCTTGAAATTCCTACACAAAACATCATTAGTAGAACCAAATATAATATCATCAATGTATACATGTACCAGTAGAAGATCTCCATCTGGTTCTTTGATGAAAAGCGTACAATCGATAAGACCTCTCCGAAAACCATTCTCCAGTAGATAATTAGATAAGGTTGCATACCAAGCTCGCGGTGCTTGATGTAGACCATAGAGAGCTTTGTTGAGCAACCAAACCCGATCGGGATGGATAGGATCTTCAAAACCAGGAGGCTGTTCGACGTACACCTCTTCTTCCACCACACCATGTAAGAATGCACTTTTGACGTCCATCTGGTAAACCTTGAATCCTTTGAATGAGGCATAAGCCAGAAAGATCCGAATAGCTTCTAGACGTGCAACAGGTGCATAAACTTCGTTGTAGTCGATCCCTTCAATCTGAAGAAAACCTTGAACGACTAATCTTGCTTTGTTCCGGATAACTACTCCACGGTCATCCTTTTTGCATTTATACACCCAATGGGTACCAATCTTCTTGTAGTTCTCAGGTTTCTCAACTAGCTTCCAGACACCTAGCTTCTGGAATTGTTGCAGTTCTTCCTGCATTGCTTCAACCCAAGAATTATCTTTCAAAGCTTCTTTAATAGATTTTGGTTCTTCTTGTGAAACGTAACACGCAAAGTGTAACAACCCGCACCTTCGTGCGTTGTTACTACTCGATACACTCGTTACGCCTAGCACCGGAGATTCGGATCATAATGTAATCATACCAATTTTATCGCTAAATCGAAGTATAATCGAACAATTACGCATATTCTATCGCTACTACAAACCTATTTTGCATAACACTCACGATGATGTCGAATATGGGCCTAAACTACCCTTCTCGATGAGCGTGAGGTGTCAAAATGTGAGTAATCAACGCTAACGAGGGTTATCGGGTGAGTACTATGACTCTAACCGTCATGACGATGATGGCAATATGAGTAAGTGGTGCCCCGATAATCATTGTGGCACATCACATCGAAGAACGCACTCGAAGGCACGCGTAACTCGATCACCGCACTGAGAATTGGATACATAAATACGTATATACGGCCCTTTTGTGATTAATTATAATAAATAAATTAATAATTATATAAAAATATAAAAATATGGCTTAAACCGTCGAAATCGCACCAAAAACGGGATCAAAAGGCTTCCGAACGGATCAATTCGATCAGACTAGTCCAATTGGTCAGACCGGCCCAATCAGATAGGCCAGTCCGATCGGATGGGCCAGTCCGATCGGATGGACCAGCCGATCGGATGGACCAGTCCGATCGAATGGACCAGCCGATCGACTGGGCCAGCCGATCGACTGGGCCAACCGATCGACTGGGCCAGCCGATCGACTGGGCCAACCGATCGACTGGGCCAGCCGATCGACTGGGCCAGCCGATCCAACTGCAGTTTTGCCTTCCTTTCCCCTTCCTTGCCTATAAATACCCCTCCATTCACTCCCAAACACTTGTGTTGCTGCTCCTAACCGACCAAGACGTTCCAGCCCTCAAATCTCTCGATTTCTTCCGATTCTTGTAAGTTTTCAACCCGAATCTTGTACTTTCTTGATCCAAATGCAATCCTTCATCTTTCTACCTTTCAAATCTCAATTTTTAACCGTGAAATCAACGGATTTGGGGTGTTCTAAGGTGATGTCACCATAAAGTTCTTCAAAGGTGATGTCATCCCATGAAGAACAACTCAGATTCGGATGATTTACATACGATTCTTCATGAATCTCAACCAAATCAATGTTTTTCTAGTCAAAAGGCCACGGATTTGGGATGTTCGGATAGATTTCATCACAAAGTTCTTATGAACTTCAAGTGTTGACCTCATATCATCAAGAACAACTCAGATCCAGGGCATTTCCTAAGTAAAATCAAGGTTTTTACATCAGATCTATACATAAAAATGGTAAAACCAGAACTTAGACCAATCTCCTACACATTTCTAGTGATAAAATGATCGATTTCGAGTTAAACACTGAAAAACCGACAAAAACGACCAGTTCCGACGAACGGGGTGATTCCCGGCCGGTGAAACAGGTTGGAATTGACGGGATTTCAGTTGCTTAACACCTCATCGTAACGTCTCGACCCAAAACGACGAAAAACGCTCGAAAAATCATCGAAAACAGCCGAACAGGATGGCCAATCGAGCAGCTAGTCGATCGAACAGCTGGTCGATCGAACAGCTAGTCGATCGAACAGCTGGTCGATCGAACAGCTGGTCGATCGAACAGCTAGTCGATCGAACAGCTGGTCGATCGAACAGCTAGTCGATCGAACAGCCATTCGATCGATCAGGCTGTCCGATCGATCAGGACCAAGTCCAACCGATCGACCAGGCCCACTCGATCGAGTGGCCTGTTCGACTGGGCCAGCCCAATTACAATTTTCAGCCCAATTTCACCATTTTGTCCGATTTTAACCCAATTTCGCCCGATTTCACGCAAATCGATACCGTTTAACGCATAGTAATCTACCACTCACATAAATTGTCTGAAATCAGGACATTCTCCGGCACCGATTCCGCAAACCTAACCGAATACGCGCTGTGAGTATACTTGACCCCTTTTATCGAATTTTGGGTGTAACATACGTTCCATAAAAACCAAACTTATCAAACGAATGATTTAATTGGACTATTTATCACTTGCGAATAACTATTTGCATAGATATACGTGATGCTAGTACATGTATGCTAGGACTTATACTCGTGACGTCCCACCAAGACTAGTATAGTACTATTTCGCCCGACGGGGTCTAGTTATGCCATCAAAGAGTCGAGCATCGAGGACTTAGCTGGTAGTATCAGTTTTGTGAGTATATATGTTGTGTATTACGTTTATGCATGTGGAAATTCGCAGCACTTTTAATCTATCACACTATCACATATCAAACCTGTATACTCGCCAATACTTTTGTATTGACAAAGTTTTAACGTATGTTGCAGGTTTAGCCGAAGTTTACATCAAATCAAGCTAGGGAGTCTAGAAACTCATCTAAAATCTAGGTTGTCGGATTTGAATTGTTCGAGAGGACAAGAAATCTGTGATGACTTACGTGATTGTATTGTTTGTTAGTATGGGATGACAAATGTAATAAATATTATCGCAATATAGTTGTTATGGATTCTCTTGAGCAATCTGATTCGCCTAGTGCCGCGCCCCGATGATTCCGCCATCGGTTGGGGTGTGACAGATTGGTATCAGAGCCATAACTATAGGGAATTAGGCAAAGTTTGAGACTCGACCTAGTCCGGGTCGATGTCTTAGAAAAATTGACCTAGTCTATAGTCTAAGTACCTACAGGCTGACTCTTACGAACTCGTTAGGGTTTGTTTGGGCCAACTTGCTACCCTCGATCGAATTTGTTGAAAAGTTACAACTATTGTGTGAACACCGCATACTACAGCTTCACACAAAGAGCCTTTCCTAAGGCTAGAAGGTTACTTAGCCTTTCCTAAGACTGACACAATACACATGTTTTCAAAACTACTCGCATAACAAAACCGAGTGATCTAGTCGAGACCAGGTGTGAAAACCAATAACTCTCGATAGGATCACTCACTCAGTGTATTTTTCTAGCACGAGAACTCTTTGTTAAGCTAGGAGTGACATCCACATCTCGACAAAAAGGTCTCCATTTCGAAATTCTGGTGGAACTCTCGGATTTATTCGATGAGCACAACCACAAATGGGAACGAAGTTGTTAAGCCAGGGGTGAAACCCATACCTTAATCAACTGTTCCACTCCATAAAATGGTTTACAAAAGCTCTCACCAAGGACACGACCATAACAACGACTCAGGCTACGCGAAGACTAGAGAGACGAATGTCAGGAGCTGCATCCCAGTGGAAGCATGAGTCCCCTAGGTCAACGCGTATGCCCGAACTTGTTGGGTATAGTCGGGTTACTTGGGTAGTCAACGCCTAAACACCCAAGGCATTCTATCTAAACTATTACGTATATGGTATCAATTACGTCTATGAGTTTTCAAATTTAAGCTTTACGATTTATCGATTTCTCGACTTATCGGATTTACGATCCTAGATTTACCAAGCGCACAACTTGCACAGCCATCGCAATCTAAAACAAAGACCGAATGATCGCAACGAAACAAACGCCTAAGTACTCAAATTCGCTTACGCTATTCCCCTTACCGCGTCCTCGCGAATTCTGAATCAATATCTATGTGTAACCTACAGCTATACCTATACGTACTATATACAAAACGAATCAATTATGTGAGAGTTTAGGAACCTAGAATTTTCCTATGTGGCTCCTATGTGTTTAATTAAATTCTATACCAAGTTTTGATCGAATCGAATCGCATCAAAAGTTTAAAAAACATTATGATCGAATCTCATTCCGAATCCTTCTGTCTAGATGCCTTCCAACAACTCGATCTCGAGACGAGTAGCTAGGAGAAGAGCCCAACGACGCGCCGATAAGAGGATTGCCTCAATTGTGACCAAGGAAGTGGTCAAGCTCATTCCTCAAATTGTCGCGCAAGTGCACTCTCAAAGCCACTCTCGAACCCCGGAAGACGTCAAGACGGAATCTGCATTCCTCTACAAACACTTCAAAGCCTGTGATCCGATGCCTTTCACGGGTGAAGGAGATGTTTCTCAATTACTCCAGTGGTTCGATGCCATCGAGGTTACCCTTCGTCAGAGTGGGTGCCCCGAGGACCTTCAAACTACTTGCGCCACCGGAGTATTCCAATCCCGAGCACTCGATTGGTGGACCGCCGAACGCAACAAACGTGGGATCTCCGCAGCTTACGCCCTCTCATGGGGTGAGCTGAAGAAACTCATGAAGGAAGAATATTGTCCCCCTCACGAAGTCCAGAAGCTAGAGAACGAATTTTGGGAAATCAAGCAAACCGAAGGTGACAATGCGAGCTATACAGCAAGGTTCAAACAGCTTAGCATGATCTGCCCAAGTCAAGTCGACACTCCAAAGAAAGCTATCGCAAAGTATATTCGTGGCTTACCAGAGTGTGTGGGTGATTTTGTCGAAGCTGCAAAACCTACTACCATCGAAGAAGCCTACCGTCTAGCCGCAGAGCTCAACAGCAAACGAGTCGTGGACGGATTCTTCTCCAAGAAGCCTGTCAAACGAGCTCATCAAGCAATCATCATCAACTCGTCCGACGATTCCTCTGGAGAATCGGTCGATGGATCATCTGACAGCTCCTCGGAGGATTCTTCTAAGAATTACTCCGACAATGCCTCTGCTAAATCGTCAGGCGAATCCGAAGACGACACCGCATCAACTCAGGAAGCCCAACCGAGCCGCAAACGAAAGACCGTGAGCCCAGACTCTTCAACAACTGGACTGCCGCAACCCGAACCTCTCCGATCAGTTCCAGTTCAGTCAAAGCGAGCTTACAATGGATCTCATCCCCTGTGTTTCACATGCACGTATCATCACCCGCTAGAAGCAAAATGTCGCTATTGCGCAAATTGCAACTGGTATGGGCATTATACGTCGCAGTGCCGTACAAGACCGTGACCTGGAAGGAAATCATCAGCAACCGCCGTCTCCGCAAGTATCCACAACAACGTTATTTTGATCCTAATGTTGTTGTAATAATCCGACTTATCGCTATCATTTCTGGAACTTATTTCATATATCATCGTGTGTGGATTCTATTTCTCTTACAATCGAGCACTATCTAGACGCTAGCACTATGTACTATATTATGTATTTTATCCCTATAACACTCTTAGAACAAGGTACGGTATACGTGCAAGGGACAACTAATCACGGGTGCACACGGGATTATCTTGGTCAGTGCACGGAGATCGTAGTGAAGTTCTAATGGTGCCATAACGTTTAAAAGCACGGTCAAAGGTTTTGGCCGTGTCAACAAAGTGTGACACCAAAGCACGGGGCATAAGTAGTAGGGGTGACGCGGGGGTACGCTTTACCATACTACCGAAACTTCGTGAAGAAAGTGCCATGTGGAGTTGGACGTTATTAGACCTATTATACTATTATGGTTAATTTGACACTCTACAATCAATCAATCACAAGGCGTAACAAAAACCAAATCGCATCACTGCGGGGCTTCTCGTAAGTCCGCGTGCGCAACGCAATTGCCACATCGATGAACTTAGGTAAGTTCACCCCGAAGAGCAATTGGAGCAACGCGAGACTGGTCGTAAAGTCTAGAACGCAACTCAATCGCAGTTTTGCCGGATCTATCTCGCGATCAAATCATTCGATAAGTGGCTCGAAATCGCAATCGCATCATGTGTTTGTCTAGAAATCTCTAACGCTAGTTGTTGTCAATTGTGTGAATCTCTATCAGCTGGTGTGGATCGCCTATTGTGGATTCGCTAGACGAGTATCGAGGATCACTCGCCGCCTTCCACTCTTAACGCGCCTCGCACCTAATCCACCAACTCGATACTCTTATCATGGTTCGCTATTACTTATCAATGCACGCATTCTACGTGTCATGTTAGCGCACAAGACCTCGCTTCACGAGACGAAACTAACAAGGTTGAAACATGGTGATGTTTTGACCATATTAGTTGACTTTGTGGAAAAAGGCCGTGTGGGCTAGCCTTAGTACTATTCGTGGTGTAATCAGTTCAATCAATCGTCTATCACTCGCAACGCAACAATCGTCGCTTATCAATCTGTTGAAATCTATTGTCTATCGATGTTCGAATGTTACTTGGAAGTCATCGCAGGTGGTGTAATGTTAGGGTGCATGACATTGCTTCACAAGATAAAACTAATATGGAAACATGGTGTTTGTCATATTAGCAAGTCTTGTGGAAACGTGCCATGCGAACTTCGTGTGGAATCAAATCGAAATCTCATTTACCCGAATCAAAATCGTGTCATTCGTTGCCCAACCAAGCATACCATATCAGCGTTGTGCGACCGGACTACTCGCACCCGCTGCCTACGCTTGGTTTGCATCCAACTTATTTCTATTCAAAACTCGGTCTAGCACCTCATCGCTAGGATCAAGGGAATCGAAATTCTATCTGTGTCTTATCGGCACGCATGACACTGCCTCATGAAACAGAGTTAATATGGGTAAAGCATGGTGGATACGCCGCTGGTACTTCCTATATATAAGTGTTTTAACCATATTAACGAACTTTTGTGGGAAGGTGCCACGTGGGGCCCGATGTAAGTTATTTTTCCATAATATTAAGGAAAACCTATTTTTATAAAATTTTTACTAAAACCGTGGGACAAATGAAATTCCTTACAACATGGAGAAAACATTGAATCAGTTTGGCTCCGTGCCCAATGAAAATTTCATAAGTCCAATTCTTTTCTTAAAAACCTTTGCAATGACCGACAGGAATCTTCCCGAGAACGAGGGTTCGGCCGTCGAGTTCTGCTCGAACCCACGTTGTAGGAAAACTTTCTTAAAACTTATTTTGCCGCCGAATTCTTTTAAAACGTATAACTCACAACCTATTATCAACTAACAAAAACCCTCCCCATAGCGCTGGGGTGGACATCGATACAGTCAACGCCGCGCCATGAGGAGATTTTCCTAAATAACTTCGAAGATTAATCGAGTATTGGTAAGTTTAAAACGCTATGGAATTGCTTTTTGTGTGTGTTATCACTTTTAACTAATCGAATCGTATCTTCTCTCCGTTCTCACTCGTCAAATCGTAATCGATCGCTCGTTGTCTAGACGCTATTAATCTCTACTCTCAATCGCATCAACCCTTACGACCCTACTAATGGATTAATTTCGGGACGAAATTTCCTAAAGGAGGGGATACTGTAACAACCCGCACCTTCGTGCGTTGTTACTACTCGATACACTCGTTACGCCTAGCACCGGAGATTCGGATCATAATGTAATCATACCAATTTTATCGCTAAATCGAAGTATAATCGAACAATTACGCATATTCTATCGCTACTACAAACCTATTTTGCATAACACTCACGATGATGTCGAATATGGGCCTAAACTACCCTTCTCGATGAGCGTGAGGTGTCAAAATGTGAGTAATCAACGCTAACGAGGGTTATCGGGTGAGTACTATGACTCTAACCGTCATGACGATGATGGCAATATGAGTAAGTGGTGCCCCGATAATCATTGTGGCACATCACATCGAAGAACGCACTCGAAGGCACGCGTAACTCGATCACCGCACTGAGAATTGGATACATAAATACGTATATACGGCCCTTTTGTGATTAATTATAATAAATAAATTAATAATTATATAAAAATATAAAAATATGGCTTAAACCGTCGAAATCGCACCAAAAACGGGATCAAAAGGCTTCCGAACGGATCAATTCGATCAGACTAGTCCAATTGGTCAGACCGGCCCAATCAGATAGGCCAGTCCGATCGGATGGGCCAGTCCGATCGGATGGACCAGCCGATCGGATGGACCAGTCCGATCGAATGGACCAGCCGATCGACTGGGCCAGCCGATCGACTGGGCCAACCGATCGACTGGGCCAGCCGATCGACTGGGCCAACCGATCGACTGGGCCAGCCGATCGACTGGGCCAGCCGATCCAACTGCAGTTTTGCCTTCCTTTCCCCTTCCTTGCCTATAAATACCCCTCCATTCACTCCCAAACACTTGTGTTGCTGCTCCTAACCGACCAAGACGTTCCAGCCCTCAAATCTCTCGATTTCTTCCGATTCTTGTAAGTTTTCAACCCGAATCTTGTACTTTCTTGATCCAAATGCAATCCTTCATCTTTCTACCTTTCAAATCTCAATTTTTAACCGTGAAATCAACGGATTTGGGGTGTTCTAAGGTGATGTCACCATAAAGTTCTTCAAAGGTGATGTCATCCCATGAAGAGCAACTCAGATTCGGATGATTTACATACGATTCTTCATGAATCTCAACCAAATCAATGTTTTTCTAGTCAAAAGGCCACGGATTTGGGATGTTCGGATAGATTTCATCACAAAGTTCTTATGAACTTCAAGTGTTGACCTCATATCATCAAGAACAACTCAGATCCAGGGCATTTCCTAAGTAAAATCAAGGTTTTTACATCAGATCTATACATAAAAATGGTAAAACCAGAACTTAGACCAATCTCCTACACATTTCTAGTGATAAAATGATCGATTTCGAGTTAAACACTGAAAAACCGACAAAAACGACCAGTTCCGACGAACGGGGTGATTCCCGGCCGGTGAAACAGGTTGGAATTGACGGGATTTCAGTTGCTTAACACCTCATCGTAACGTCTCGACCCAAAACGACGAAAAACGCTCGAAAAATCATCGAAAACAGCCGAACAGGATGGCCAATCGAGCAGCTAGTCGATCGAACAGCTGGTCGATCGAACAGCTAGTCGATCGAACAGCTGGTCGATCGAACAGCTGGTCGATCGAACAGCTAGTCGATCGAACAGCTGGTCGATCGAACAGCTAGTCGATCGAACAGCCATTCGATCGATCAGGCTGTCCGATCGATCAGGACCAAGTCCAACCGATCGACCAGGCCCACTCGATCGAGTGGCCTGTTCGACTGGGCCAGCCCAATTACAATTTTCAGCCCAATTTCACCATTTTGTCCGATTTTAACCCAATTTCGCCCGATTTCACGCAAATCGATACCGTTTAACGCATAGTAATCTACCACTCACATAAATTGTCTGAAATCAGGACATTCTCCGGCACCGATTCCGCAAACCTAACCGAATACGCGCTGTGAGTATACTTGACCCCTTTTATCGAATTTTGGGTGTAACATACGTTCCATAAAAACCAAACTTATCAAACGAATGATTTAATTGGACTATTTATCACTTGCGAATAACTATTTGCATAGATATACGTGATGCTAGTACATGTATGCTAGGACTTATACTCGTGACGTCCCACCAAGACTAGTATAGTACTATTTCGCCCGACGGGGTCTAGTTATGCCATCAAAGAGTCGAGCATCGAGGACTTAGCTGGTAGTATCAGTTTTGTGAGTATATATGTTGTGTATTACGTTTATGCATGTGGAAATTCGCAGCACTTTTAATCTATCACACTATCACATATCAAACCTGTATACTCGCCAATACTTTTGTATTGACAAAGTTTTAACGTATGTTGCAGGTTTAGCCGAAGTTTACATCAAATCAAGCTAGGGAGTCTAGAAACTCATCTAAAATCTAGGTTGTCGGATTTGAATTGTTCGAGAGGACAAGAAATCTGTGATGACTTACGTGATTGTATTGTTTGTTAGTATGGGATGACAAATGTAATAAATATTATCGCAATATAGTTGTTATGGATTCTCTTGAGCAATCTGATTCGCCTAGTGCCGCGCCCCGATGATTCCGCCATCGGTTGGGGTGTGACACAAAGGACCAATCATTTTGTTGACCAGATTCTCTAATCGCCGCATACAAGCCTGCATTGTTGTTGTTTCGCAACATGTTTCTTGTTTGAATGCCACTGTTTACATTTCCGATGATGTTTTGTTAAGGATGGGTATTGTGAATCCTTTTTTCTGGATTTTCTTGAACTGGAATATTTGTACCCAAATTGTTGAGATTGAGATCAACATCCAATTCAATACCCGGAATTGAGATCAACATCCAATTCAGCTGTTCTAGGGGCATCCACTGGAGGTGTACCCTCTGAAGTACCATGAACTCCTGTTGTTGGAGCTTCTTGATCTGCATCGAGAAATTCATCATCCTCTGAAGATTCGTTCAATTCGGTAGCATCGTGAAAATCCTCATTGTTGAGAGCATTATTGTTCACTGAAGATGGTTCTTGATTGACAACAATTGGACGAACCAACGGTGAATCTGTTGCGTTGTTACTCTCGAAAAACATCCTTGCCGCAGCATTTTCTTCAACTGCTTCAACATTGATCGAATTGAAAAAGTCATCGTACTCAAACATCCATGGCTGACCAGGACATTTGACTGGCAATGTGTGCCTTTGTACTCTGACCTCAGACCATTCCTCGACCCTTTTAGTCTCTAGATTCCAGACTCTTAAGTTCGGGGTGGCATACCCAAGAAAGTATCCTTCAATTGCTTTTGCCCCAAACTTTCCATTAGGATCGATTATTGTGCACGGAGCTCCAAACGGTTCAAGATATGATAAATCTGGTTTCCGTTTGTTAAGAAGCTCAAAGCAGGTCTTGTTGTGCCTTTTGACTGTAAGGACTCGGTTCAACGTGTAACATGCAGAGGCCACAGCTTCACTCCAGAATAGAATGGGCAACTGCGACTCTACCAACATAGTCCTAGCAGTCTCGATCAATGTACAGTTTTTACGTTTAGCAACGCCATTCTGTTGAGGAGTGTAAGCCGCACTAAATTCGTGAAGAATACCTTTTGAAGTGCAAAACTCCGCCATGGCATGATTTTTAAATTTTGTACCATTGTCGCTGCGTATCCGTCTAACCTTCAACTTATACAAATTCTCAATCTGAATGATCAAGTTTTTGATAATACTGAAAGTTTCACTCTTGTGTGCCATGAATGCCACCCAAGAAAATCTTGAATAATCATCAGTTATCACGAGGCAATATTGATCATTCCGGATGCTTTTATGCTTGACAGGACCGAACAAATCCATGTGCAAACGTTCAAGCGGAACGACCACCGTGTTGATTTTCTTAGTCGGGTGTCGCTTCTTCGTTTGTTTTCCTTTCTGGCACGAAACACAGATGTCTTGAAGATGGAAGTTTTTAAGAGGAACACCATTCACCAATTCATTTGACACCAAATGATTCATTTTGCGTAATTGAATGTGACCCATTCGTCTGTGCCAAGAGATTGAGTCTTTTTCTGTGGCTTTGGAAACGAAACAGGTTGCTTGTGCAGACGTTGTGATAGCTTGGCTCATATCAAGGACATACAAATCATTTATCCTTGGAGCAGATAAGAGAATCCATTCTTTTGGAATCTTGAAGCCGAGTTTCAGCACGTAACATCCATTTGCATCAAAGTGTACTGAAAACTTCTTATCACAAATTTGTGAAACGCTGAGAAGATTGTGATCAAGTTGTTGCACAAAGTTGATCTTGTCAAAGCTTACAACCCCGTTGGATATCATTCCTTCACCAGTAATATATCCGCCTTTATCTCTAGCAAAAGCAACATAACCTCCTCTAATAGATTTGACATCGTAGAGAAGCTTCATGTCGCCTGTCATGTGCCTGGATGCCCCACTATCAACAATCCAATGACTACTGATAGTTCCTCCTGGAACACCCTGCACATGAACTCACATGATTAGTTGGAGATGGGGACCCAAGCCATTGTGGTCTTGGGTCTTCCATTTTCATCAACAACAATAACTTCCACTTTCTGATGATTAGGAAATGGTGATGGTCCCCTGAATTTTTGGTCATTTTAGGTTTCCATGTCTGTTGAGTTTTACCAGATTGATTGTTTGAAGTTTGTGAAAATTTTGAACTTTCTGGTTTAACTGAAACAGATTGTTTTTGAACCACATCATTTTTGAGTGCTTTCTCAATTACCTTGACTTGTTGTCGTTTCTGTTTCTTTTCCCTTTCTCTTACAAGGCGAGGGTCTTGTTTTGCAGAAATAGAACGTTTTTGGTAATTTCGTTCACGGGGATCATCAGCTTTGGCTTTTAACTTATGAAGATACGAACAATTTCGAATTATATGCCCAATTTCACCACATTCAAAACATGATCTTCGTTCAACAAACCCCGAAGTATCATGTGATTGTCTTGTCAATGATGAACTTTGTGATCCCGAGGTACTAGGTTTTGAACTGTTTGGTTCATTTCTCTTCAACACTTTTGCTTGTTTAACAAAATTTAAGTTAGATTTGTTTTCAAATGTTTCAATTTTGTCCGTTCCCTTTGATTTCACAAAGTTCACCTTTTTGTCCTTTTTCTGATTCTGTTTCTTTTGACCTTGAGTCGTTGATTTACCTTTTGGGTTGGTATGATTTTGCTGCTTCTTCATTGTCGGTAACTTCTGATTGCCATATAGTTTTCGAACTTCGGCTTTTGGGATAGGAGGGCACTGTGTTACCACAACGTGTGATCCTATCTTTCCCAAAAACTTACTTGTTGAATTTTCAAAAACTTTACTGATTAAAGATTGATTTACATTCTTAATCGGAAAATCTTTGTCAGAATAAATTTTATCATCACCAACAAGAGTGTACAACAAATTCACACTCTCAAATTCTTTTGCAGACGTGGACTCGGTCGGAACAGTCTTAGCAGGTTTTGCGGGAGGATCACATAGAATATGATTCTCAAGAGGTATGTCCTCTTCTTTGATCACCGCATCAGACTTTGCTGAGTTAGTATCATCGGATTCATCATCAGAAGAATCAACATCCTCAACAACAACTGGAGGATCCTTACTCGGTTCTGTAGAAGACACACATGTATCTGCTGATACTTCCGAATCTGATGATACTTCCTTCTTGTATCCAAGTCCGGTTACAAATTCCTCAATGTCCAAAGGAACAGATGGCTCAAAGTAAGTTCTATCCTCCTCATCAGGCATGGAATCATAATTGTGTCTAACAGGTGGTGGACATTTCTTATATCCAATGCATGTGACACCCTTTTTCTCTTTCTGAACGTCAATGATGTGATCCAACACATAGCTAGAGCTTAAATAACTGTCTAACTTGAGCTGGATCGCCTCACTTTCAGTTTTAACACAAGCCATTTCTTTTTGCATTATCTCAAGGCGATTGATATACAAATTTATGTCAGTTTGTTTTCTTGAAACCATTTTTGTCAGCTCGGTTTTATCTTTCTTTAATTTTTCAATTACCGATTTAAATTCCTTTTCATGGTTTTCATAAAACATGTTGGCTTCTATGCATTTAGAAAGATCTACTGTCAACATTTGGTTGTGGATGAATGTCACATCATACTTGTTTTGCAAAGCCTCATGTTTGCTTTGCAAATCACACCACTTATCATTCAAAGAAACATGTTTGTCTTGCAAATCAAACAAAGTAGCTTGTAAAGCATCATGTTTGCCTTGCAACTCAGACATATTTGCATCCAAATCAGCACATTTAATACTCAAGCTAGCACAATTATCACATTTAACAACAGTAGGTTCATCGACACATACCTGGCTTGATGAACTGTCGACATTAGCCATAAAGGCTGAATGGAGAGAAGAAGAAGAATAAGCAGCTTGATCCACTAGAATAGATCTTCTATGATCTCCTGCTGCAGCTTCTCTCAATAGCTCATCAACATCTGCATCGACTGACACACTTGACGTGTCATCCAACTGATCATCACCTGAACTTGAGGATTCTTCATCCGACCTTCTACTGTATCCGGAACTGTCTTCGTCTTCAGAAGATTCATCACCATTGGTGGAAGATTCTCCACCACTGGCATGCTTAAGATCCTTGACAACTTCAGCAAAACACGATGTTCCATCCGGAGCATCATTTCCCAACTGAATCGACCAATCACAACCTTCATCTACTTGAACCACAAGAGCCTGGTTGGCATTTGATGGTCCCGCTTGACTTGGGTTGTTGACAGGTATCAACGTACGCTCGTTATTCCTGTTCTGTTTTTATTGGTTGCCTTGATTCCTGAACGGATTCTGGTTCCCATGCTGAGCTGGCTTTGTACATTCCCTTTTAAAGTGACCCCGTTCACCACAGTTGAAGCACTTGACAGCCTGTTTATCGAACCCATACTTGGTGTCTTTCTTGCTTTCCAAGCTGGTTCTGCTAGTTCTTTCCATAAAATCCTTTGCCCGCCTTACAGCACTTGCGAAAGCCCATTTGATATCCATCAAATCCATCTCCTCTTTATCAATCTGCTGATAGTCTTCTTGTGTCAGATTAATGTTCCCAATTTGACCTTCTACTAATCCACAATACGCGCTCACCAAGGTGTTCAGTAGCTCCATATGTTCTTTAGCTACTTCAACACTTACTTTTGAAAAGCTTGAAGTGTCGAGCCGTACTGTATTTGACTTTGATTGCTGACCAGCAGATGATGTGCTTCCATAACAAGCTTGTTGTTGAACAGGAAGTGGATTCCCATATAGATCAGTTGCTACGGTAGATGGCCGATAGACTTGCTGTTGTGGAGCTGATGGAAGAGGATTTCCATACAAGTCTGTTGTTGGAGCTGGCTTTACTGGAACCTGTATCGGATTACCATATAAATCTGTGCTTGTGACAAACGCTGTTTGAAGTGGAGCATGTGAAACGGGTCTTGCAGAAGAAGTGCTGGAAGTTCCATAATACATATCAGGATTCTGTGGCACTGGTACTCTTTTCGCCTTTAGTGTTTCCTCCTGATCTTTGTTTTCCAAGAGCTGAACAAAGTCATTGATGTTTGTAGTAGCCAAAACTCCATTGTACTTCAGGATTTCCAAGAAACTATTCCATTGAGGTGGCAAAGCATCTGCAAACTTTTTCACTACCTCTGCTGGAGTTGTTACTACCCCATAATTACCCAATTCAGTCAGCAGGTGATAAAACCGACTAGTCATATCTCCCAAGGATTCCTTTTCCATACACGTGAAGCCATCAAACTCTTTCTTGAGTAAGTCGTGTCGCAATTGGCGTGTCACTTCATTTCCTACCCCTCTTGTCTTCAACGCATCCCATAATCGCTTTGTTGTTTTGAAGCTGACGAACTGATGATAGATATCCTTGCTCAACGCCTGAGTAAGAATGGCATATGCCTTCTTTTCTAAATCATATGCCTTTTTCTGATCTTCTGGAAGATCGGCAAATGTAGCAGCAGTTGAAGCGGCAGTCTCGATAGCTTGATCGAAATCTGTGGTAAAACGTAACCACAATTCTGTGTTTTGCCCAAGGACGTATGTATGAAATCTATCAACCCATTCCGGATATTCGTTTATGTGCATCAATTTTGGTGGGCGATTAAAACTTCCGGTTTCGCTCTCGCTTAAGAGAATGCTTTGAATACTTGGAGTTTGACTTGATACGAATGCCCATTAACCGGTCGAAATAGGATTAGCTTGCGAAGATACCGGTGCGGGAGACTCGGCCCACGAAGGTGACAAACCCGTGCTTCGATACTTACTTTCTGTTGTAGACGGATTGCCTCACCAATCCGGATTCATTTTGAATATGCAAAACTGAATACCTGATGAAATCACTCAAAACAAACAGTTAAAACAATTTTTGAAACCTTCTGTTAAAAATCACAAGTATCTCGACTAAACT
This sequence comes from Helianthus annuus, assembly GCF_002127325.2. NCBI lineage: Eukaryota > Viridiplantae > Streptophyta > Magnoliopsida > Asterales > Asteraceae > Helianthus > Helianthus annuus. The sequence goes on along the minus strand of NC_035448.2, from coordinate 180,560,354 downwards.
CTTTTTGATAATGAGCGACCAAACTATTTTGTGTTGAATTAAGATGGACGAAACATGACTTAGTCAGCGACGAAACAGATTTGAAATCTTGGCGACGAAACTGATTTTGCGATGAAACTGATTTAAGAATTTTAGGCGACGAAACTGATTTTGCGACGAAATTGATTTAGCGACGAAACAGAATGATGTAAGTATTGCGACGAAACAGAATTATGTAAGTATTGCGACGAAACAGAATGATGTAAGTATTGCGACGAAACAGAATTATGTAAGTATTGCGACGAAACAGAATTCCTTGTTGATAAGTGACGAAACACTTGATGTTTGATGTGCTTCCACGAAACTGATGTGGATAAGGGTGGGAGTTGGTGAATTTGGTGAGACTTTTCAACTCCTCTTCTGACACAAGAACTCAAAATTCAACTCACAACATACTTTGCTGACTTTAGAAATTTCTATTTCAACAACCCATCATAGTTTAGATTACCAACTAGTATGGTGTGCAATATTTTAATCAAATTTCAATTCTCAATTCACAAACAACTTAACAGTTAATTTCCAATAGATCAAAAAGTTGATTTTATGAAGAACACATTGAAGGTCACTGAAGAACACAATGAACTGGATGAAGTTTCCGGTGAACTTATGAGTTTTCCGGTGAACCGACAAATTTGCGAACACGAATTTTTGCTTGAACTTCACTAAAAACCAAAATTTAACATGTGAATATGAAGATTAAAATGGTTTTTATAAGAACTTTCAGCAAAATACGAAGATTTTCGAAGCTTTAAACAGAATTTTTCAAGAAAACATAAACTTCAAAAGTTCGAAACAACCCGAAAACAACTCGGTTTTAACAAGGAGAAGAGCCAAGCCAAGGCTCTGATACCACTTGTAGGTCCGGCTAGGGGAGGATCTAGTCGCCTAATCCTTGTTATCGAACACACCCGGTTGTGCGGAATCCAACCGGAGATGCAAACCGAGATCGAGAAAGTGAACAATACGTAAAGATATCAATGATTAACAGTTACGTGTATTGATTTCGACAAAGTTTCGGTACAATATTCGACAAACACAAAGCTCACCGGAACTTTCTCTCACTACACTTTCTCTCTAGTTTTTCTGCTCTGTTCTATCTGTCTTGTGTCTGTTTATATAGTCACAGCAACACAGACCATGACGAAACTGAATAGGGACTCGGCGAAATGCTCATCTCGGCGAAACACATACAAAGTCGACGAAACAAGTGTTATGTCGCCGAAACACAATAACAAATTCATCAAAGTCGACGAAACAAGTGTGTTTCGTCGACATATATGTTGTCCGGCCCAGGTTTAGTTACGGCCCAAATGCAAAGTTTCTTGGCCCAATGGTAGTGGCCCAAACAAGTTGATTTCGGCCCACATGCATGCAATACGTTGACTGAATTCTCACAAATATGCAGATTGTATAGAACTAGGTGATGCACCGCCCGCGTTGCGGGGCGATGGTCGAATAATTCTCAACTAATTAAAAAGACAGTACTATAGTTTTGCTAGAAAGAAAAAAGTAAAAAGCGTGGTAGACAGCTCCTTGACACGATCTTTAGCTGGGGGCAAAGTCATATTTTTTATTTTTACTCGGGAGAAAAATCAAAATTTTTTTCCAAGGGTAAAATCCTAATTTTTAGCTAGGGGAAAACCATATTTATATTTTGCACTCGGGGCAAAAAACATAATTTTGAATTGAGGGTGATATTGTAATTTTTAACCGAGTGGAAAACCGTAAATTTTAGCTGGGGAAAAACATAATTTTATTTTGAACTAGGGGCAAAGACGTAATTTTAAACAGGGGCAAAACCGTAATTTTAAAGTCGGTAGAAAATAAAAAACCTGTGTAAAATCGTAATTTGGAGCGCGGAGGAAGGGGGGACAAAATTTTATTTTGAACTGGGGCGAAAACGTAATTTTGTATGAGGGGTAAAGCGTAATTTTTTTACCGAGGCTGAAATCGTATTTTCGGTTTAGCTGGGTTTAAAGTCATTTTTTTTATTTTGAATTCGGGGAAAATCATAATTTTGAACCGAGGGTAAAATCGTAATTTTGAGGTAGGGGAAAACCATAATTTTATTTTTAGCTAGGGGAAAAAAAGTAATTATAAAATGAGGGTGAAATCGTAATTTTGAACCGAGGGGAAAATTGTAAATTTGAGTTGGGGGCAAAAGCATAATTTTATTTTGAACTGGGGCGAAGACGTAATTTTAAACTGGGGAAAAACCATAATTTTAAAGCGGGTATAAAATAATAAGCTGTAGGTAAAATCGTAATTTTTGAACCAAGGGCAAAATCGTAATTTTGACCTGCTCGCAAAAGGGTTATTATATTTTTAAGTTGGAAGAAAAGCGTAATTTTAAACTAGGGCAAAACCGTAATTTTAAAGTGGATATAAAATAATAAAATGGTTAGTCCAATAGGAGAAGGGCGGCCGCCCTTTTCGACCAATGGCAAGGAAACACTATTCCCTGCCATGGTATTTGTATATGTTGAAAATAGTCAATATGTGACATCATCATGACATCATCATGATGATGTCATGGTGATGTGGCAGCGGGAACCGGCTCGCGGCGCTTCGTGCTTCGCGTGTCGATCTTTGGGGCGCACGACGGAGGAATGTCGTGACATCGGGCTTGAGCCGAACCTAACCGGGTCGAACCGAACCGAGTTGAACCGAACCGAGTCGCGTCCACATAATATGTATCAACACCTTGTTTTCTTTCCCGTCGTTGGAATTTGCATCTGGTTACAGGTAATAATACTTGTTGATAATATTATTAGTATTCATTTATTCTGATTTCTGTTTTTACATGTATGTATTGAACTTGAAGCAATATTACATCCCTTCGGCACGAGAACTGGCACGATTGGTTGGAGTATGCAAAGCGCCAGTCATTCAGCACTTTTCCGAAACAATATCCGGATCAACGACTATTAGAAGCTTTGATCAAAAACACAAGTTCAAATTCTGATGTACATGTATGATTAATTAAGTTTTTTTTATACTTACAAGTTCAAATTCTTTTAGTTTTGCTAATTATTGATGTTTGGAGCTTTGAATTCCAGTTGTCATTGATGATTATCTAGCTTTGATGGATGGTTTAGTTGAAGCAATTCGACGTAACATCAAAAGGGTATATGCTTTTACCAATTCCCAAATCTTATTTGATCAGGTGAGTCAATTCTTTGTTGATTATTGTATGATCATTACATTCATTTATTCAAAAGCATATGCAGGGCGGCTCAACCTTTTGGGGCCTCAAGCGGATTCCAAAATTGGGGCTCTTTTCGTAATTAAAAAGAGAATTTTTTTATGCTTAGGATCCAAACACGTGGTAATATGACGACACATACTTTCATACACGATTTCTAAAAGGCACAGAATTACACAATTTTAACAGAAAATTTGAGAGGTTGAGAGATGAGGGAGTTGTGATCGTAGAGGAAGAATTGAACAATTGAACGTGAATCGAACATCGTCAAGCCCTAATAAAACTTGGGCCCCTTAAATATGGGGCCCCAAGCTTTAGCTTATTTTTTTTGTACGGTTGAGCCGCTCCTAAGCATATCATATGAAATCTTGTTTTTGTATTATCTTGTATTACCATTTGAACAATTATCTTTTGGCAGATTACAAATGAGGAAGTGCCTGAGAATCCACTTCTCATGGCATTGAGACAAAGAATACTAGAACATGTTAAAAATCTTGAACATTTGGTTCTAAAATGTGTTCCTGATGTCAATCTCGAGCCTCCATTGCACCTGGCGCGAGTGGCAATTGGGGGCGTTCATGATGCCAAGAGCGATCCAACTGTTGAAAATTGTTTAATATGTTCATGATGGTCACACTGAAATGCTCACACAAATGCTGTCCCATTGCTTGAAGGCTTATGTTGATGAAAAAGTTGGGCTATCTGAGGTTTCCCATTAGGTGCCTGAGCCCAAAATGCAAATATTACATTTCTGTCCCTGAACATAAGTCTTTTCTTCCTGTTGGCTCTTTTATGTCGTTACAGGAAGCTCTTTTGGAACCAAATGCGTGTGCGGCTGACAAGTTTTACTGTCCTTTTGCTGACTGTGCGGTTCTTCTTGATCCTAGACCTTCATTAACCACGGGGGTCCCACGTACTCCATCAAGTATGTCAACTCACTTTTGTTTTACAGTAGATGTAGAAAAATGGATGGGTCAAGTTGGGTTAGGCTGACCCGTATTTTGGGCGAGGTTCAACTACGTTTGCCTCACACAACCCATTTGACCCGTTAGAGATAAAGCATAACCCAAATTCACATCTGATATGGGATCTTTAGACATAATTTACTTAACCCCATCATTTTCATATTTTAAAATTATAACACCTCTTATAAAAGTCTAATTAATATAATTTTCATGTAAAGTTGAAACTTGTGTCGTCTTTCGGTGAAGAGAGATTAATGTCAACTGTCACTCCACTTTTGTGCAAACTGTTACTAAATTCTCTATTTGTTCTCTGTTTTGTTGAATGATTTTACAGGTTCTATTACGAAAAAGTCGATTTCTGGTGGTTCTTTACTTAAATCCGGTGCACGATGGTGAAAGTCAAAACATTATTGCCTTGACTGTAACTTAAGATAGTTTAGCATTGCTTATCTTTTTTATTATTTTTGTCGAGACAAATCGAACACTTGTTCATACCGTTTTAGTCATATTACGACTCTATTTTTTGTTGTTTTCTCTTTTGTTTTGCTAACGGTACCGTATTTGATCGAAATTGGTGTTGTTCTTTACGGTACTGACATAACTCTTTATGGTTATCAAACGATATAAAACACGGATTGATATTCTTTTAGACCTATCGGACCGGTAATATAGATATACAAGTTATATATGATTTATTTATCGTTTTAAGGTTAGGATTATAGAAAGAATCTGTTTATCGCGCCGCAACGCGCGCGGGTTACCACTAGTTTTATTAAGTTTAAACAATTAGTTTAGTTGTGGGCTTAATCCTTTAAACTTTTAACATGGGTATTGGGCTTAAGCAATTAAACACTGGCTCAAATGAAATTTATGTTTGGCATGAAGCTTTTAGAAGCTTTTAGCTTTATTTTTTTTTTAAAAAAAAAAGCTCTAATTCAATAAAAAGCTTTGTTTGGTTGAAGAAGATTGAAACTTTTTGGTTAGGAGCTTGAAGTTTTTGGTTGAACGCTCCTACTAGTAGCGTTTAGAAGGAGCTACAAGCTTTTAGGGAAAAAATGATTTTTTTAACCTCTAAAGATAATGAACTTTTTTATGAACAAACTTTTTAAATTTTTAGTTATGTCCATTTTGGTCATTTTATACATTTTATTAAAAGCTCCGGCTACTTTGCCAAACACCAAATATATCTAAAAAGATACAGCTACCAACTACAGCTAACAGCTTCCAGCCACCAGCTATTGTCTTCCAGCCACCAGCCAATAGCTACTTTTGCCAAACATACCCTTTATTTGTTTAGTTTTAGATTTGTAGGCTTATCTCTATTAGAACTCAAATGTTTATCTTTGTTTTTTACTTGGGCTAAATAAGTTAATTCTGTATATTAGTTTTAATTTAAATCTTTGGGTTTTCATTAAATCATTTTTCATATTTTTAGCAGGGCTTTCATTATCATTTGATTTGCCTTTGAAAAAAAAACAATTTAGCACAGATTTAAAGTTTTAGTTATATTTAAGGGGAGGGGCACCCATTACGTCCATCACATTATCACAAATTTTTTATGCGTCATCTCATTCCACCTAATTCTATAACATCATCACTAAATCACTTACATCACCCATCACTTGAACCATTTCTACCACCATGAGTCTTTTTAACCTAAATTGAATATAAAAAAAAATAAAAATAAAAACAACATTTTTAAAGAGTTAAATGCCATTTTAGTCCATGTGGTATAGACCATTTTGCCAGTTTAGTCCAAAGGTTTCAGTTTTTCCCTGTGGGTCCAAAAAGGTTTCACCGTTGCGATTTTAGTCCACTGAGTTAACTTCATCCATTTTTTCTGTTAATGAGAAGGGCAATTCGGTTATTTAATATGGCCGAATTGCCCTTCTAGCTAACAGAATTACATATAAAATAACCGAATTGCCCTTATCGTTAACAGAAAAAAATGGATGAAGTTAACCTAGTAGACTAAAGTGGCAATGGTGAAACATTTTTGGACCCACAGGTGAAAAATGAAACCTTTGAACTAAACTGACAAAATGGTCCAAACTACAGGGGCTAAAATGACATTTAACTCTTTTTTAAAATACATAAAATTAAATACAAAAGTCAAATTAAAAAAAAACAAAAAAAAAAAAACAACCTATTTATATAAAAACTAAAATAAAAACTACTCTTCGTCAGAATCAGGAAAATTGAGATTTAAATCACCAATGTGTTTCACTAGATCATATCGTAGTCGAAAGTAAGTTTCCTTATCTCACACCTCCAAGATAATATCATCAGGAACGACTACCTGGGTCGGAGGGTCCATCACTTACTCTGGTGATATTGTGTTCCCCCATCCTTTATTATTATATTGTGCAATATGATTCACGGTTACACTAAACTCCTTATTTTCGATTGCTTCACTGAACGTGCCGGTCGATTAATTATATCTCCTTTACCTTTCAAAACGCCCAACGCCTGCTCAACATCTTTTCTCGTTGATTCCTTCAACTTCTTAAAGGGTTTAGGTCCTTAAATCCATAAGTTACATGTATTTCGTTATTGAATAAGGGTGATTGATGTAGAACATTGATGTTGTTGTTTAACCGGGAACACCAAAGTAAACATACAATATTGTAGGTCCTTAAATCCGTAAAGCATTTGACACCACCATTTCGAGCACGATTTTCGGTTTTTTGTGGTCACCTCTCATAAATTGGCCTTGAAAACTCGACGGACACATTCTCCAAACAATATGCGTACAGTCGATGCTAGCTATCAAGCATCTCAAAATGGTGCCATCTTGCTTCATGTGCGACAGACAAACATGTATTGTCCTGTCTAGTCGATCGTTGTAGAAACTATGTACCGTTTAACTTAATAATCACATTGTAAATAATATTCAAGAGATTCACATGATGTCCTAGTAAACATACCTGAATATTATCGTATTCATCGGGAACATTACCGGTTGCAAGTTGACAAATCACTGATGTGCATTTTTGTAGCGGGTTGAAACTCTTTTTGGACTTCCCGTCATAACCTAGTTGAAACCATTTAAATTGAGCATCTTGTCTCTCACAATTTTTAAAAATAACTCTTTGGATAAACGAAATATCGTTCTAAACGTCTCAGCATTGTACTTTGGGTTTTCGACAAAGTAATCACTCATTTAACTTCATCAGCCCTTCTCATTCATGACACAATTTTTTCTTTGATTGTCTCGTATCTTCAAGTTCTTCTACTTCTGCGGCAACCTTTGCAAGAAATTCAATAGTTGAACCGAAAGAGTCAGAAAAAGTTGATGAGTCGAGTGGAAACAAAGTACTTGAACCGTCCATTTGTATTTTTTTTAAATAAGAGTGTGGTAGAGTAGGAGTAGAGTTGTATTTGAAAAAAGTTTGAGGTTTGGTTTATATATAGGAGGGAAATACATTTGTTTTAAAGACAACATTCATCAACTCACCAATGTGATGGTCACCATGGAAAACCCACCAAGTCACTATGACCACCCGCGGTGCATCACGTTGTCACAGGCCACCACGGTGCACCATCATGGTTCACCCAGTGGCGGAACTAGAGAACAATTTTAGGGGTATCCCAAATTATTTTTTTATCGTATATTTATATAATGTATTTTTTTATTATAGATTCATACAATCAATTACATAAGAGTTAAATGTCATTTTAGTCTCTGTGGTTCGGGACATTTTGTCAGTTTAGTCCAAAGGTTGAAAACGTTGCCATTTTAGTCCAAATAGTTTCAAGCGTTGTCATTTTAGTCCACTGTGTTAACTCCGTCCATTTTTTATGTTAGCTAGAAGCGTAATTCGATCATTTTATATGACCGAATTGTCCTTCTAGTTAACAGAATTACATATAAAATGACCGAAATGTCCTTCTAGTTAACATAATAAAGGTTTGAAGTTAACCAGTGGACTAAAATGGCAACGTTTGAAACTATTTGGACTAAGATGACAACATTTCAAACCTTTGAATAAAGTGCAAAAATGACTCAAACCAAAAGGACTAAAATGACATTTAACTCATTACATAATAACAACTACAATTAGTAACTAGACCCTAACCTAAAATCCTATTTCGTTCCTTCTGTGCTAAAATACCTTTGCTCAGGCAATGACAGAACATGAACTTTTAAGTAGGGTTCCTAATATAACTTTAGCTTAATAATCATTAGTTAGTTACAATACTAAATTTTATTTTTAAAGTATCGTCATAAAAACAAATTATAGAATACATATATACTATAAAAATATTACATAAAAAACATAAACGATAATACTATTACAATCTATAGATAATCTATACTAAAGTAAGCAACAAAAACTTTATTAGTTTATTATGGTGTAAAATTAACACAAACATTCATTATATAAAAATATTACATAAAAAACATAAACGATAATACTATTACAATCTATAGATAATCTATACTAAAGTAAGCAACAAAAACTTTATTAGTTTATTATGGTGTAAAATTAACACAAACATTCATTATAAAAAAATTAATAAACAATAAATAAACTATAAAGTACATAAAGCAATGCATGCTGTCAGAAACTTTCTTCTGTACTGCCTTTTTCCAAAACATTAATATATAATTAAAATTTAAAATAATAGGTCATCCTCTCAATGCTTACCCTGTTAACAGTTCCTTACCGGAAAACACAAAATCCACCATAATGCTATCCATCTTTGATCTCTTATCTTTCAGTTTTACTATTTTTCCATGGTTTCGTGGATATGCTCAAAGGTATCCATTACATAAAGCAACGGAGAAGAGAAAATCATACACTTCGTCAGGAAAGTTGAGGGGTATCCCGGGCTACCCCTGGAATACCCATAGGTCCGCCCCTGGGTCCACCCATCCCCTCTTATAATAACATACAATGTATAAAAGTTACTCTTAATGTGATTATAAACTTCCTTTTATATGAGTAACATCTAAACGTTTAGTGAAACGTGTCTATCTCTTTTCTCGCTTCCCACCTGTATGGCTACACCAACTTCAAACACACTATTGCTATAACTGGTTTGAAATAAGTTTTATGGTGTTCTTTACCGATAAGTACCCACTTTTTTCTACATGTCTGATGAAACAATGGTTAACCGGGCAGGGTTAACTCACTGGTCTCGTCAAGAAGGGTTAATCCCTTCCTCTCGAGGATCGCTGGCTGGATCACCGGTGGGTTGATCTCCTGCACAAGGAAACAAACCGTGACTCGTAACAAGGAGGATGGGGTGGGGGGTGCTCCTTGTTACCACTCTCCGGCGTGAGAATCAGTAATTTGCTTGGGAAGCAAAGTAAGATAGTAGTAGTAGTGAGAGAGTTGTGAAGAGATGCCTCAAACCTGGTTTGGGGTTGGTATTTATAGCCAAGGAGTGAAGGAGGAGGTGGATGGATAGACTGACGGCATGCTGCACCTTTGCAGGTGTGTCAGACATGTCGGCCGGGGAGACGACGCCACGTCAGTCTGTCGCTTACGTAGACCTGACAGGTGACTGCCATTGGTTCCACTTGCACTGTGGTGTCAGTCCCACTTGTTTGATCGTATAGGATGCGGTGCGAGCCGCATCGCTGCCTGCGGTAACATCTGATGTTATCGCGTCTCTTGCTTGTGATCAAGAAATACGTGAGATGCGGTGCTGGCCGCATCGTCGCCTGTGGTGACTGTTGCTGTTATCCAGCTTCCTTGTATTGATAGAAGTGTTCACTGGACGCGGTGCGAGGCCGCATCGCTGTGAATACTTCCGTTTTCATACATCATATGTGATGCTATGTCGCATCACTCTACCGTTCTCATGTTCCAGGTAAGTCCTCCTTCATCACTAGATAGATTGGATTCAACCCTTGTGTCGACGCGTTATCGCATGGGCACAAGTTGTTGGCTGGTGGGGGTTTTGATAAGGGTAATGGTCACTCGCGGTCGATGCTGACGCGAGATCTGGGACCATACCCCTTCAAGTCCCCCCAGTCTAGTGTTGCTGCCACATGCAAGTTGTATGTGGGAGGAGTACTGGACTATGGTGTTTAGAAGGTAGTTTGGAGTCTGGAGAAGATCCTAGACCATGTGGATGGTCTTCTCTGTTTGTAAATCAAGCTGGAGGTCTGGAAGGGTCATTTGACGCCTCTTCCGTACCGGTGAAAATGTTTCGTCTGATGCGAAATTCTCAGCCTTTGGCTGGTTGCCACCTGTTGGTGTGCCGAACCAACTGTGGGAATTAGTTGGAAGAAGTGTACAAACTTCGAACCAATCTCTGAGATGGTGGTTGAAGGTGTGCACATACTTCGAACCAACCTTTGAAGTGGTGAATGAAGAAGAGAGCGTGCTGCTCCTATGATTGGATATCTAATGATGATTCCTTTCGTGGGGTGTTCATGTTCTTCCCATTAGCTCTCAAGTAACCGCACGTCCTTTGCGGTTACCTCGTTGCTTGACATTGTTGGCCACGGTTGTGGGAACAACGATGGGTACTTGCGTCATTGTTGGCCATGTTTGGTCGAACAATGTGATTCTGGATAACGGTCAAATAAACATGATCATAGGCATGGTAATGCCTACCATTGTTTATTCTATCCAACTTACAAGTAGGGTAACAAAGTCATAAGCAGACTTGTTATCGTTTGTTCGATCGCTTGTTGTTCGACAAGGGCTCGTATGATCATTGGGGATCTTGTCCGCATCTCTTCCTTAGGCACCTTCCTTCACGCTCCAATACCGAGGAGTTTTTCCTTGAAGTAGTTTCGTTCCTCGATGTGGAGTTAGTTGTGGCTCTTCCGTAACAACCATTTGCGGAAGCTATGGTTATGTCCGCAGCGACTCATGAGTGTCTGCGGTTTTGCATTCCCATATTCGCTCGAAACGGGTGTGTTGCTCGGATGTAGCTCTTGAAGGTTCAGGAGTCAGGGTTGCTCATGTGCGCGCGCGTACATTCCCTTCCTTCTTCTTGTTAAAGAAGGGGTTCATGCACCCTCTGTGGTTGTGAACCGGATAGGAGGGATTTGAAGCTTGAAGAGAATGAAGGCAATGCGGTTTACCTGTATCTGAGATGCGGTTCAGTCCAAAGAACAACGCTGGTTCTGAGTATCTGACACACCTGAACGGGCTCGTGTGTGTCATTTCCGCATATTCCACGTGTGCTCGTGGGTAGTGTGGACAGGTATTATACCCCCTTATAGTGTGGAGATATATATTTTTGCCTATTTTTAGGGGTATGTAAAAAAAAGGGCAATCGGTATGGGTTATGGTGCGGTATACCAGAGAAACCGCATGCCGCTTGTAATTGGATAAGGTAGTCGCTTTTTGTTGCATACGTGGCTGATCTCACGTGTGAGTTGGTGGAAGTTGGTGAGATCTTTCTGGCATGTGCTGAAATGAAAGGACGTTTGCACTGCCCGAGGCATTAAATGCACTGTAGCAAAGAGTGTAAACGTCTCCTATGTCAGGCGCGTGGGCGGCCACGCGCGCGTGATAACCGTCAGCGTAAACGGCGCTTGACACGTGGTGTCGCGCAATTCGTTCTTTTTGAACGTGATGATTCGTTTTCTCCCTCCTCATTAATTGCGATGGGTATATAAGGGGAAACCGTTCGTGGTTTCCCCTCACTTGCTCGAAATTTCAAAAAATTTGCCGGTGAGGGAAACTTTTTCTTTGTCTTCTCCGACGATCTTTCTTGAACTTCCGGCGAGGTTTTCTGAGTTTGTAGTGTTTATCTTTTATTTTCTTGATGGCTGAACCATCAAATCCACACAATGTGGAGGGTGAAAACCCTGAACAACCGGTAATGGATACTGATGAAGATGACGAGGAAGACGTGGATGTTGCCGGTGGTGGCTTACTGGTGTTGAAGTGGTCGAAGGGTGGTTTCAAAACCCTGATGACCACCGTTCAGATGGCCGACGAGTGGGATGCTACTTACCCACAAGAGGGGGATACCGGTGCCAATGCTCCGGCCGGTTATATTACTTTGTGGGCTGATTTTTTCAACGACGGCAACCTTAGGTTGCCAGTGACGGTGTTCGTTGCAGAGGTGTTGGAGTACTATCATCTCCATATCTCCCAACTTAGTCCCTTTGGGATGTTCCGAATCAGGAACTTTGAATATACTTTCCGTGTCCATGGCTTGCCCATTACTGTTGAAAATTTCCGGCGATTCTACCAGTTGACGGTGAACACTGGTTTTTTCTCTTTTACTCAACGGCATGGGAGCTTGAAGTTGATGACGCCTCCTAAGGGTGTGACAGGCTGGAAGAAGAAATTCTTCTATGTTAAAGCTTGTGCGGTCTATGCCAGCATGTCTTTCAGGAATGTCAACGTTGGAGTTTCTGATGAAGATATTCCTGTTGCCACCGCAAAGACTGTGGATTGGTTCTCTAGTTTGCGGCCTATTGAACTCAAGAAGTTGGATAACATTCAGCTGTGGGTGTTGCGGATGATGCTCACTAGGCCGGATAGGAAGGCAATGCCCGTTTTGCGGGAAAAAAGTGGTGGTAAGTTTGTTACTCTTTGTTGTTTTCCTTACTTCCTAGTCCTTGTAGTAACATGCATGCATGTGTTGTATCAGTGGATGCGGTTGGCTTGTGGAGAATGTTCGAGCCCGATTTCGAGGGCCGGGTTGAGCTTATTTCGGTTGAGTTGAAGAAAGGCTTCAACCTAGAAATTCTTAGCAACTTCCGCGTACCGACGCGCGCCATGCTGGATGCCCCTGCCCCGGGAGACGCAAGAGGTATTTCGTAAGTTGCATCTGTTTTTCCAGTTTATCTTTTTAACTGGGTTTCTTGACTGTTTCAATGCAGCTACCTTTGCGGATTTAAGGAAGTTTGAAAAGCGCATCCCCAAAAAGCATGCGGAGAAGAAAACGGTGAAGAAAGCCGCGCGGGGTCGTGGCAAGGGGAGGGCTGAAGGCTCAGTTGCCCCTTCTTCAGTGTCTGAAGCCGCAGGTACCTATCGATCTTGTTATCGCGGATATACCGATTACGTGGTAGTATCTGACACCCTTGAGGGTTTGGGTGTTATAGGTAGTGGTGCGGCTGTGGGTGGAACTGCTACGGGTCCCCCCGTTGTTGGTGAGAAAAGAAGACCAGAGCAGAAGGCTGCTGGTGGTGGTGAACCAAAGCGTCGGAGACTGCAGTCCAAAAGGGCTGCTCCGGCGCAAAAGAAACCTGCGGTTGCTGCTGGTAAGTATATCTTTTTTCATTGTTTTGTATGTACAATGTGTTGGATTAACAATTGTTGCTCTCTGTGTTGCAGAATCCCAAGATGCAGGGTTTTCTTTTTTTGACTTCCCTTCGTCTCCCTTGCATACCGCTGCTGCGGGTGTGGGGGTGCCGAAGGAGCCTGTTATGCCCAAGGAGCCTGCGGCTCCTTTTGTTGGGCCGGTTCGCGATCCCACCGTGGAGAAGACGGTGGAAAAGACTGCAGACCAGATTTTCGATACTGTAGATTCCTCTGACAATCTGATCTCTCCTAATGAGGGTGATGGATTGGACTTGAGGTTTTCAGATGCTGGTAAGCAGAAGTCTGATGCTGAGATGCGGCAGCATGATGCTGAGCCGCCTAAATCTTCTGCTGATGAGAAGGCTGCTGGTTCTACTTCTGGTGGTGCGGGTTCCGATGAGTCTCCCATTCAGCCTGCGGAGTCTGAATTGGAGTACTATTACCGCACCTACACGCAGGATCGCGGTACCGCGTACCATCGACCTCCCTGAACTGTTATGCAGGGGGATGATGTTTCTAACGATCCTTCCGCGTGTAGGGAGATTCTTGGTGGTTTGGGTACCCCCTTTGAAGTTGAACGTGCCCGTGCTGCGCCTCGTGAGCTGCGCATCAACCAGCTCTCTTCAATGTTAGTAGGAACTTCCATTGTGGCGAATGCCATTTTGGAAGATTACAAGGTGTTGGGCCGCCGCGAGGAAGAAGCTGCTCGCTTGCGGGCGGAAGCGGAGGAGTTGGTCAAGGCTGCTCGTGAGGGTGCGGAGCAGCTTGAAAGGGATAGAGCTGCTTTTGAGAAGCAGAAACAAACCTCGGAGTGGGCTGCCAACGCTCAGCTGAAACAGGTTCGTACTCTTGCCAAACTTCTTTCTGATAAACGCAAGAATTGGAATGAGAAGTTTTCCAATGAGCGCAAGAAGTGGAATGAGTCCTGGGCTAAGCAGAATGATAATCTGTTTCGTGCTCGTCAGGAGTTAACGAATGCCAAGGCAGCGAACGCTGCTTTGGTCAAAGAAAAGGCTGCAGCTGAGGCGGTTGCGGTTAAGGCGCAACAAGCAGAGGCCGGGGCCGTAAAGGCGCTTGAAGAGGCCAAGGAAGCGGGGGCTCGTGCTGCAAAGGCCGTTGAGGAGGCCAAAGAGAGGGAGAGCCGCTCTTCTAAGGCTCTTGAAGAGGCGAATACTGAGCGCACCCGTTTGGATAAAGTTATTGCCAGCTTGCAGGTAAGATTCGTTACCTCTGTTGTATATTTCTCTGCCTTTTTAGAATGTTTACTGATGTTTGAGTAAACTGTTTTTTGCTCTTTGAAAGGCTGAAATTCAGACCCGGGAGGTCGCGGTCACTTACCTCACCGCCCGCATGACTGCACCGGAAGAGCGGGCCAATGTTGCCGTTGAAGCCAGAGATGCTCTGACTTATTCGTTTCAACAACTGGAGGCTGATCGTGAGTGGATGCGGAGTCAAGGCATCCCATATGTAAGTATTATCTGACTTTGTATCAAAGTTTGGCCATATGATGACCTTGTTATCCTTTTGTCACAGATTGTTCAGGCTATCATGGATGCTCTTGAAACCGCAACTGGTTTGGATTTGGTCACCGAAGGTCGCCTTAACGCGGCTGTAGCCTCCTTTTATGATACGTCCCTCTCTTGTGTGGAGAAGTTGGACGAATGTTTAGAGGCTGCGGATTACGTTGACCGGCTGCGGATGCTGTAAGCTGATTCAGAAGAGGAAGATCCCGCTGGTGGTGCTGGAGATGGTGCGGGAACCAGCGGTACAAAATAGGGTTTAGGTTGGCTAGTGTGCCCTCTTTTTGCTTTCCTCTTGTATATGATAGGAACTTTATGTAAATCCATTAAGCACCGTGTAGGTGTTTGAATTTTTTGAATATAAAGTTTATTGTTCAATTTGTACAAGTGTTTTTAATTCTTGCATGTTTGAACGTATGTATGCGGATCTCTACCCATTGTGAATGGGTTGAGTGTACTCCATACTGTTGCGGTATGAGTATGCGTCAATTCCATTGTTTGCCTTTTTGGGCTCAGGAATTGTGTAAGCTTTGTAAAGACTTGTATATCCGGAACTCTACCCATTTGTGAATGGGGTCAAGTATACTCCATACCTTTGTCGTATGAGTATGCGTCAATTCCATTGTTTGCCTTTTTGGGCTCAGAAATTGTGTTAGGTTAACAAAAACTTGTCTATCCGGCCGGATAAACACTTAAGTCTTTTTGCCTTTTGCTGGCCTATTACAATATTTGTGTGTGGTTACCACTTTGTATGGGTATCGCGAATGAAGATTTTGCCCATCTGTTTTTGGGATACCGCAAAGTGGAACACGCATTTGTAATGGTAGTAACAAACAATAATGTATAAAATTGCTTATTTATTTATTTGCCAATGGCCTGCGGCCCGATAGGTTACATAGAAAATGTAAGAACATGGCTTACATATAACAGCGCCGAAGCTGTTGTGCATTCCATGTTCGTGCGATAGGTTCGCCTTCTAACGTTTGTAATTTGTATGCGCCTTTCCCTAAGACCTCTTTGATGAGGTAGGGTCCTTCCCACTTGGGGGCAAGTTTGCCTGGGCGCTCAGCATTAGATGCTTCGTTGTCGCGTAGGACGTAGTCTCCTGGATTGAAAGTACAAACGCGGACGCGCGTGTTGTAGTACTTTTCAAGTTTGGATTTATATTTGGCCTCGTTGATGGCAGCATTTTCGCGCCTTTCTTGCAAGAGGTCCAAATCGATCCTGCGTTCTGTGATGTTGTCTAGTTTTTCAATAGCCAACATTCTAGGAGAGGGGAGACCTACTTCCGCGGGGATCACCGCTTCTGAACCGTAGACTAGGCTGAAGGGTGTTTCCCCATTGCTCGTTTTTGGGCTAGTACGGTGAGCCCATAAGATACTTGGGAGTTTATCGACCCAGCCACGCCTGGCCGTTCCCAACCGTGCCTTGATTCCTTCGACTAGACTTTTATTGATACTCTCGACTTGGCCATTCCCTTGCGAATGTGCCACTGATGAGAATATGTGCTCAATATGTAGTTCTTGTAGCCATTTTTGGAATTCGTCGGCAACGAAGTTGGTGCCGTTATCGGTGACAATGCACATTGGTAAACCGAAACGGCAGATGATGTGTTCCCAAATGAATTTTCGTGTTATCATAGCAGTGGTTGAGGTGAGCGGTTTTGCTTCTACCCATTTTGTGAAGTAATCAACCGCTACTATGATAAATTTGACCGCACCCGGAGCATCAGGGAAAGGTCCTACAACGTCAATTGCCCATTTCTGAAAGGGCCATGCGGTTGTGACGGGGACTAAGTTGTTCTTTGGCCGCAAAGTTTTTGGAGCATGACGTTGACAGTCGATGCATTTGCGCAACTCTTTGACGGCGTCCAGATGCATGCCGGGCCAGTAATATCCGGCATTCATGATTTTGGCCACTACCATGCGTGGTCCAGTGTGTATGCCACATATGCCCTCGTGTATCTCTCGGATGAGGTATGTGGCATCCTGGGGGTTGACGCATCGTAGGAGTGGCCCTAGATATGATTTTCGGTATAAGATACCGTCTCCCATTTGATAGTGGCACGCTTTGTGTTGTAACTTGCGTGCCTCTGATTTGCTTTCGGGAGTCACACCTGATTGCAGATATGCGATAATAGGTGTCATCCATGATGTTGTACCGTATTGAATGACGTTGACTTGGCGCAGGGGTACCGAAGAATTTTGCAGAATTTCGATGCGTATCTCCTTTGCCAAGTGCTGGAAGCTGGTGGATGCGAGTTTTGATAGTGCATCCGCGGACTTGTTTTCACTTCGATTAATATGTCGTATATTAAACGAAGCGAATTTGGATGTTAGTTGCAGGGCTTGCTCGAGGTAGAGGATCATGATGTCCCCTTTTGCGGCATAGTCGCCGCGTATTTGTTCTGCAACCAACAAAGAGTCGACGTGTGCTTCCAGGTGTTGCACGCCGAGTTTGACTGCTAAACGTAGTCCTGCTAACAGGGCCTCATATTCTGCCTCGTTGTTTGTGCTTTTGAAATCGAGGCGGATTGCATATGTAAGCTCTTGGCCGTCAGGGCTGACGAGTCGCAGACCTGCGCCCGCACCTTCCTCGTTGGAGGCACCATCGGTAAATAGTGCCCATGTTTCTGAGGAAGATGGCGTTGGTGCAGGATTTTGTGTTTATTCGCATTCTTGGATGCGATTCACCGGTACTTCGGCGGCGAAATCAGCTAAGACTTGGCCTTTAATCGCGGGGCGCGGTTTGTAGTGTAGCGTGTGTGCGCCCAGCTCGATTGCCCATTTTGCTAATCTCCCAGAGATGTCAGGTTTGGATAGGATCGGGCCGATCCTGTAATTGGTTAGCACTGTGATCACGTGATTTGCGAAGTAGCGTCGCAACCGTCTTGAAGCATGCACCAATGCTAGCACCAACTTCTCCATAATTGAGTACCTCGTCTCTGGGTCGTTGAGCATCTTGCTGATGTAATAGATGAGTGTTTGAACTCCCTCCCGCTCCACTATCAATACCGCACCCACCGCATTGTCCGCGGCAGATAGGTATAATATGAGTGGCTCATCCTTGCGTGGTGCGGTTAAAGTTGGGAGTTGTATCAAACACTCCTTCATTTCCCGGAAAGCGTTTTCAGCCTCTGCGGTCCACTAGAATTGTTCTTTCTTTAAACAGTTCCGCAGGGTCTTGATGAAAGGATAAGACTTAGCTGCATGGTTGGCTAAGAATCTGTTGAGTGCTACTAGCCTGCCGGCTAGTCGTTGCATCTCTTTCATCGATGAATGCGATGGCATGCGCCCGATCGCCTGAACTTTCTCCGGGTTTACCTTGAATCCATCTTTAGTCACGATGAACCCAAGGAATTTGCCTTCTTCCATTCCAAACGAGCATTTCCCTGGATTGAGCTTTATGTTAACGCTTCGCAGAGTCTGGAATGTTCTTTCAATGTCTGTGAGCATGGTATCTTCCTCCATGCTCATGACGACTAGGTCGTCCATGTAGATTTCGACACTTTTGCTTATTTGGTCGCGTAAAGTGTCGTTCATCAGCTTTTGATAAGTTGCGCCCGCGTTGCGCAACCCAAACGGCATTTTTGTATAACAGTAATTCCCGGTGGGTGTGCGGAATGCCATTTTGTCTTCATCCTTGACTGCCATTTGTACCTGATGGTACCCTTTGTAGCAATCGACGAAGCACTTCCATCTAAATGGTGCGAGATTGTCGACTTTTTCGTCGATTTCTGGAAGCGCGTAACAATCCTTGGCGCAGGCTTTGTTAAGGTCTTTGTAATCGACGCACATGCGCCAGCCCCCGGACGGTTTTTCTACCATGACTGGGTTGGATAACCAAGTCTGGTATTTAACTTCCCGCAGGATGCCTGCGGAGAGCAGTTCTTCGACCTGCTCTTGCATCGCCTGATTTTTAGCGGACCCAAGGTGGCGTTGGCCTTGGATCACCGGCTTGATACCTGGTAAGGTATTCAAGTGATGTTGCGCAATATCACGCGGGACCCCTGTCATGTCTGCGGGCGTCCACGCGAAAATGTCTTGGTTCCTGAAGAGAAGCTGCTTCAGGTGCGCTTTGATGGTCGGGGACAAGGCGTGGCCCAATGTAACCTTTTGTTCTGGGTATCTCGCGTTGAGAACCCATTTCTCTGGTTGGTTGTTGGGAGTGGGCCTTGCGACCTTGGTCGGACGTAGCTTGTCCGACATCATGACGTCCCTGCGGGCATAGATTATCGCGACCCCTGATTCGGTTGGGAAACCGACCGCAGAGTGGGGGACGGACGTAATCATATTGAAATCTCCTTAGGATTCTCTCCCAAGGAGTACGTCATATCTGGAGGTGTGAGGTAAAACCATGAAGTTCACCTCTTCTGTTCTTGTGTGCCTTCCGCTGGTAAGGCGCACAGAAAAAAGTGATTTGGCTCAGGGGAAAAACAGTTTCCCCTGCGAACCCGGCCAATGGGTAATCTACTGCTTGCAACCGATCTTTGTCCTCCTGGTCGAACTGGTTGAAGCATTGATCGTAGATTATATCAGAAGTACTGCCCGGGTCGATGAATAGACGCTCGGTGCAGTAATGTGCCAGTTGGCCTGAAATAACGACGGCGCGCCTATCGCGCGGTCCGCCTCGGACTTTTGGAAAGACGACTTGCTCGTCTTTCCAGTCGTTGTCCGGCCTTCTCGCCGCTTTGCGCGGCCTCCCTTTGCCTCCGTTGATCATGTGAGTGGAAGCCACGTACATGGTTCTCTTTCCGGAGGAGGTATCTTCGCCATGAGGGGTGATGCGCTTGGTGGGTTTTTGCCCACCTGGCAAAAAGTGTTGCAGTTTCCCCTCTTTTAAGGCCCGCTCAATCTCCAGCCGGAGACTGATGCAGTTGTTGGTGGTGTGGCCCGAGTCCTTGTGATACTCACAGTAGAGTGTGAGGTCCTGATTTTTCTTGAACTTCATTGGTTGAGCCGGTCGCAAGAATTGCGGGTCCGCAAGAAGGACCTCGTTTGGCGACATGGTGATCTCGGTCCAGTTGCGGTCCCGAGAATCTTTCTTTGGTGCCCGGTTGTCCCGTTGAGGACTGCGTTTCCTCGGGTCAAACGGGTTGGTCCGCGGGACATACGGTCTGAAATATCGCTATTCCCTATGTCCCGGTTGCGTTTATTGTTACGCTTGAACCCTTGGTTGGAAGTTTCGGCCTGGTGCTCCGCCTTTGCCATATGCGATTCGAGGGACCGCTGTGTCTGGGCATATGTCTTGACTGCGACCATGACATCTTCCCATTTTTTAGGCAAGCTTTCTTTGCCGGAGATGGTCATAACCATCTGCTTATCCTTCACGGCCCTGATGAAATGGTTCCGTGCCATTTGATCTGCCACGTCGCCTATTTCTAGGCACTCTTTATTGTATCGAACAACGAATGCTTCTAGGGATTCGTTGTCTCTGCGCCAGATATTCATGACGTCCAACGAGTCACGCGCGTGACGTCGTTGCTGGCTGAAATGAGCGAGAAACTTTGCATGAAAGTCCTCGAATGAGGCCAGTGATCCCACTGGCAAAGAATCGAACCAAGCCCTGGCCAGACTCGTAAGGGTCTGGGGGAAAAAATTGCAACAAGTGGGTTCGTCCCACTGGCCATTGCACCCTGCGCCTATGAAAATGTTCATGTGGTCGTACGGGTCGGATGAACCACTGTATTTCCCAACGTTGAATGGGGATTTTGTTGTGGTAACATGGGCGTGGGCTATTCGCGGGGCGAATTTGGAGTTTTCGGCCGCAACCTTTGGTCTGTAGGGTTTATTCTCAGGGCGCTTTGCAGCCCTGAGGTATGTACTGCGGGGGTGAGTGGGAGGAACATAGTTGCGTCCTCCCGGTCTGCTGCAGGTGTCATGCGAATCCCCGCAATATGTACGGTCGTCCGGGTCGGTACGACCATACCCTTCGGTGTACGGCTGTGGGCCCAACCGGCTCTGAATTCCAGAGCCAGGTCGGGATGCGGATCGTTGCCTGTTCTCAACGTAGGGACCTAGGCGGGTATGCACTGGTCCCCTGGTGTGGGACCCGTATGCGGAATCATCCTCGTTGATCGTGTGGACCGAACAGTAAGATGATCCGCGGTCTTCACTCCGGCTTCTCGAAGCTGGACGTGAATATGCCCTGCCTGCGTATTGTAAAATACGGTCGGCGGGGGTGTGCGGTGCTGGGGTAGGCCCAGCTTGTATCTGCGCTTCCGCACAAGCGCGGTTGTATGTTGCTGTCAGCAAGGCTGGCTGCTGGTCGTACCAGGCATGAACGTCCGTGCCTGGTGGGATCACATATGCGTACTGTGATAAGTCATGTCCAAACGTAAGGGAGGGACCCCTTTGTGTGGACGTGCCGATGTGTCCGGGTTGCGATGTTGAGGGATTGACCCCTACCGGATTTAGATTTGTGGGATTTTGGTTATCCCCAGTGTTGTTTTGGTGATCAGTCATGATTTTGAGAGAGGAAAAAGGATGATCGAAAAAGTGCTAAGAGTAGCGGTGGGCGCCAATGATGAAACAATGGTTAACCGGGCAGGGTTAACTCACTGGTCTCGTCAAGAAGGGTTAATCCCTTCCTCTCGAGGATCGCTGGCTGGATCACCGGTGGGTTGATCTCCTGCACAAGGAAACAAACCGTGACTCGTAACAAGGAGGATGGGGTGGGGGGTGCTCCTTGTTACCACTCTCCGGCGTGAGAATCAGTAATTTGCTTGGGAAGCAAAGTAAGATAGTAGTAGTAGTGAGAGAGTTGTGAAGAGATACCTCAAACCTGGTTTGGGGTTGGTATTTATAGCCGAGGAGTGAAGGAGGAGGTGGATGGATAGACTGACGGCATGCTGCACCTTTGCAGGTGTGTCAGACATGTCGGCCGGGGAGACGACGCCACGTCAGTCTGTCGCTTACGTAGACCTGACAGATGACTGCCATTGGTTCCACTTGCACTGTGGTGTCAGTCCCACTTGTTTGATCGTATAGGATGCGGTGCGATCCGCATCGCTGCCTGCGTAACATCTGATGTTATCGCGTCTCTTGCTTGTGATCAAGAAATACGCGAGATGCGGTGCTGGCCGCATCGTCGCTTGTGGTGACTGTTGCTGTTATCCAGCTTCCTTGTATTGATAGAAGTGTTCACTGGACGCGGTGCGAGGCCGCATCGCTGTGAATATTTCCGTTTTCATACATCAGATGTGATGCTATGTCGCATCACTCTACCGTTCTCATGTTCCAGGTAAGTCCTCCTTCATCACTAGATAGATTGGATTCAACCCTTGTGTCGACGCGTTATCGCATGGGCACAAGTTGTTGGCTGGTGGGGGTTTTGATAAGGGTAATGGTCACTCGCGGTCGATGCTGACGCGAGATCTGGGACCATACCCCTTCAATGTCATATTAATGTGGTGTAGTTTATAAGTAAAAATATTAACTTTATGTAATTTATAAGTAGAAGTAGAGAACCATTCGTGTCATTAAAAGATTTCATATTAAAAAATTTTCAAACATATATCACCCATCCAAACCATAACCTAGAGATGACATCATTTAATCTGTTCAATTTTGAAAAAAAATCATGTATTCAAATCCAAACCATAACCTAGAGATGACAATATCATTTAGTTCAATTTTGAAAAAATTCACGTATTCAACCGAACAAATAATATATTGTATGGTTTAACTTCTAGGTAAAAATAAAATAAATATTTTTCTTTATCCGAATATAATCTGTGAACACCCCTGAGATTCACAACGGATTTTGCAAAACAACAACAGCCACTAACACCATTACCTCCCAATAAAAATCATCCACCTCATCTTCCCATCTTATCCAATAGATTTCATACATCCACCCATTTCTATTTCTTCCCACCACTTTAAACTTTGATCATACTTCCCACACTTTCAAAACCCTAATCCAGAAACCATCAACCCAGAACATGTCTTTCACAATCTCCACAAGCTTCTTTCAACCCCTTGAAGTATCCAATCTCAAATCATCATCCAAACCAAAGGTTGTTGGTACAAGTATCGTGTGTTCAGGAGCTACAGAAGACAACAAGAGCAAGAACACCGATGGAAAAGGGTCGTTAAAGGCGTTGTCAGCTGCACTTGCACTATCTTCGATCCTGGTGTCGTCGACTGTACCGGTGCTACCGGCGTCTGCTGATATATCTGGGCTCACTCCGTGTAAAGAGTCTAAGCAGTTTGCCAAGAGGGAGAAGCAGTCATTGAAGAAGCTTGAGAGTTCTCTTAAGCTTTATGCACCTGACAGTGCTCCTGCTCTTGCTATTAAGGCTACCATGGAGAAGACCAAGCGCAGGTAATTTCTTACGGCCCTCTTAAACAACTGTTTGTTCTTCGGCTGGGTGAAACGGGTTTAGGTTTAGTCTAAACGAGGTCTGAATTAGTGTAAACGGGTTTGGGTTATTTTCTGATCGAATCTCAAACATGTTTAGCTGAACGAGTAGTTGTGTCCGGTTTGAAGAGTTTATTCTCTTTGTTAATTTAAACAAAATACATATTTTATCCCAAATTTGAGAAAAAAAAAAAGTAAAAGTATCTTCAAATGTAATTATTTTATATAAATTTGTGATTTAAAGTATCTATATGTAAATAATAAAATAAAATAAGATATCGGGTTGATGGGCCGGACCATATTCATGTTAGCCTGTCAAAATTTTTGTCATGTTTTTGTTCATGTGTTTAACACGATTTTCAGGTTTATGTCTAATTTTTTGGTTCTTTTTAGTATAAATGTGTTTTAAGTCAGTTGCTTGTCGAGCTTGTGTACGTTTAGTTAAACGAGTTGTTTCGTGTTCTATTCTTAGGCTGACCACTTGTTTTTTAAAAGGATTATACATGTGGTTAATGTCATTTGAACTAGATAATTATTTTATCCCAAAATTTAAACATAAAAGAGAAAATAGTATCTTAAACGCAGCTATTTTATAAATTTGATTTTTGTAGTGTGTATGCAAAGAAAAAAAATAAAGGAACAAATTTGAGGTTAAATGGCGTTGTTCGTGACAGCTTATGAAAACTCATGTCATGTTTGGGTTCATTTGTCTAGCAATTTTTGGGTTTTTACTTGAGTTCATTTCAAATTTCTGGATTTTTGCTCGGGTTGATGTCAGGTTCGTATAAGGTTTTATCACAAAGAGCTTAACATCACCCGTTTAACACCCCCTAGAAGATATCAAAGTGAAATTAATTATAAAACCATTAATTAAAATGTTTAAATTTACATGTAGATTTGACAACTATGGAAAGCAAGGATTATTGTGTGGATCGGACGGGCTGCCACATTTGATCGTAAGTGGAGATCAAAGACATTGGGGAGAATTCATCACCCCCGGGATTTTGTTTTTGTACATAGCTGGATGGATCGGGTGGGTTGGAAGGAGTTACTTGATTGCTATTAGGGATGAAAAGAAGCCTACACAAAAAGAGATTATCATCGATGTTCCTTTGGCTTCTAAGTTGGTATTTCGTGGGTTCAGTTGGCCTGTTGCGGCTTACCGTGAGTTCTTAAATGGGGAACTCATCGACCCGACTGTTTAACCTTTTTTTGCTACAATTTTATATGTATCTAGTGTTTTTGGTTTTATGTTACTTTGTTTGCTGTCAAAATTTAACAATTTGGAATGTAAATTTTTCCTATTTGCTTGGAACATTACGGTTTGTTTGTTTGTGACTTGTGAAGGAACTAACTGGACATTGTCCAAAGCGTGTGTGAACATCGACCC
The DNA here is from genome assembly GCF_002127325.2 of Helianthus annuus. Classification (NCBI taxonomy): domain Eukaryota; kingdom Viridiplantae; phylum Streptophyta; class Magnoliopsida; order Asterales; family Asteraceae; genus Helianthus; species Helianthus annuus. The sequence goes on along the minus strand of NC_035448.2, from coordinate 180,535,641 downwards.
GTTCATAAAGTTTTAGTCATGTGTCCTCTCTTATACTCACCTAACGAAATTATTATTACTATTATTATTTTTATTTTTATTATTTATAAATTATAAGACATAGAGGATGTTTGGCAATTTCTAAATGGTTAAGTGTTGAAACAATAAGAAATCTAAATCATTAAGTGCTGAACTAGTAAGATGTCAGAATCGTTAAGAGCCAATATAATTCTTAACCGTTCAGAAGCAAATGTCTAAATGTTTGACCAATTTAGATTAGAGGTCTTTAACAATTCAGACTTAACGATTTAGACATCTACTAACGAAACAAAGAGTTTGAACCATTAAGTGTTGAACCAGTAAGAAGTCAGAACCATTAAGAGCCTCACTTTCAGAGGTAAAATGTCCGCAGTCTGCGGACCACATCTGTAGCAGAAGAGGTGGACCAAACCTCTGCAATCTGCAAGATGAAGACTGTTTATTTTTTCTGTATCAATCTAGAATCACATAACTTGTCAGTTCTAAACCCTAGCCATACAATAGTAACATAAACACATTATCATTGATCAGCTTCAAGTTGTTTCACGTAAGATCGAATCAATTAAGTTGCTAACAAGTCAAATAACATGATTGCATTCACAATTCATTTGCATCAATGTTGAACTGATTCAACTAAATAACATATTAGTTCTAATTTCTAAACCCTAGCCGTACAATAGCATCTGATTCTGCAAATTAATCCACATCAAGCAGCTAAAATCTCATGTTCACACTACCGATTGCATCAGATTCAATCAAATTTCACTACAGATTCGCGAAACAAACACAAAACAAATACGAATTTCAGCAAAACGAAGTGTTATTACCTCAAACGACCTGCGAGTGATTGAAGGTTCATCCGCCATTGATTCTTCTCTTGATTGTGATGAATCTCCGCACAAAAAAGAGAGAGAAAGGCTGAAAATCAGAGATCTAGATGCGTGTGTTTATCTTGCAATTAGGTGAATTAGGTTTTAATGAAAAACAAAGAAATGAGAAGAGTTGTTGAGTAGAATCGAGTAGAAGAATCATTGAGTAGAATCGAGAAGAAGATACACGAGTAGAAGAATCGTGATTGTGTTTGTGGCTGAGCAAAAAGAAAGAATGAGATTAGGTTTGAAGACATGAGTCCAGCCCCAAGAAGATGACGCGCAGACCTTTTTTAATGAAAGGTCTTCGAGAAAACAAACAGTCTTCAGACCCAAAGGTCTGTGCGCCGCAGACATAAGAGGTCAGGAAACTCTTCTTGAAAAAAACAAACACCCCTAAGAGTTAAACAAACAGCCCGATAAACACAAATACACTTGTTTGGGAAAAACATAAACGAAAAGACATTTAATGCGCAACCCAACACTACAAATAAATCGTTACAAACATGCCACACCTTTCATAACCCGCTAGATAATAATCGAAAAGAAAAATCAATTTTAATAAAAAAACTAATTGAGGATTCTATAAGATAATTAGAGTAATTATATTACAACTAGATTAATTGCTTTTTGTTAACTAGTTGGCTTTTTCTGTGGAGCATAGTCTGTGGAGAAGATTCATCGACGCAATTCACTACACTCCGTGGCCAGCTATTCCTCATAATAAACAAATGACTGGAATATGGTACACTATTGCAAAACTAGATAACTTCATGCTTTCGGCTAACTTACAAATGGAAAGGGCTATCAGGCACTAGGCACTGGTGGTAGCATTAGATTTTGGTTGGACTGTTGGTTAGATGAAAAACCATTAAAAAAAGGTGTACGCGACCATATTTGCGGCTGAAAAGGAGAAAGGGTGCAAGGTGAGGGAGCGATGTAACTTTTTGGATGGCGGATTGGAGGTTAAATGGTGTTGGAGACAGAACATCAACTCTGATATGGCGAGACAGGAAATTCAGGATTTAAAGAGAAGACTTGAATTGTATCACTTTAATCAAAGTCCAGATCAGTGGGAATGGGTGGCGAACGAGGAAGGAAGCTTCACTATCGCTGCTGTAAAAAGTTTGCTGAACCAGGCTGAGAGGGGGTCAGTCATTGAGCCTTTTGACTGGAATAGTTGGGCCCCATTAAAAGTGTGTGCGTTTGGTTGGAGGCTTTGGCAGGATAGGCTCCCAACATCGGACAATCTGGCCAGAAGATGTATAATTCCAGCCACAAATATGTGCAGCCTTTGCGGACCTGAGCCAGAATCAGCAGAGCACGTCTTTATGACTTGCTATTTCGCTTCGATGGTTTGGCGTAGTATATGTACGTGGTGCAAACTGCTTCCTATTTACGTATCTTCGGCTCAAGAAATCCTTAACTATCACAAGAATGTGCCGGGAGGGGAAAAAAGAAGGAGGATCATCCAGGTCATTTTGCTCGTGTCGTGCTGGAGCCTTTGGAAAACGAGGAACAAAGCCATTTTCGAGAATCAACCAGCTAAGCTGCAAAAGATAGTGGGAGAAATCAAGTCACAAGCTTTTCTTTGGATAAAAAATCGTTCATCTTTAAAATGTTTAACTTGGTTCAATTGGCTGAATTTTGTCGTGTAATGATTGTTGTGTTGTTTTGCCTTTGCTAGCGGCTTGCTAGGAGGCGTGTTTTAATGAAAGTTGCTGTTAAAAAAAGTTGGCTTTTTCTGTATCGAGTACTTATTCTATAAATAGATTAATTTTTTAGAACGGTAAATTTCTTTTAAATTTCTTTCATATGTGGGATTTGACCCAAGATCTCTCTCCCAAACTTAGATGTTTAAAGGCATTGTCTTTGTCGGTTGATGACCACCCCATTGTCTGTAAATAAAGTAATTACTGTATAGCTTATTGTTTCAGGATTTCTATAAGACCATGCGTAGTTGTTTGATGAATAATGCCCCCACCCTTGGGCGTTTTCTGCCATGTGGCAGTCCAGTTAGCAAAGGGGCATTATTGGGCGTTTTTACAAAAGGGGCGTAGTAGAATAGTGCCCAATAACGCCCCATCCAATCATTACATAATTATTAATTTCTTTTTAAATTAAAAAGTTAAAATACTTCATTAAATTAAAAAAAAATACAAGACTAAAAATAAAAAAAATAAAAACCGGCTAAACTTAAAAAAAAACCGGAAATAAAAAAACAAATAAACTTAAAAAAAAGATGATGATCTAAAGGCCGTATTTTTCCCGAAGTTTTTGGCGGTGCATTTGCGCAACGATCAACGCGTCGCCTTGGAGGTGATCGATCGGTTTGGACAAAAACTCTATATCCTTTTCCGTTTGCCTTGCCGCTTGCATCTCGTTAAACTTTTTGTTTTCAGTGACTCGTTCTTTCATAGTCTCCCAACGCTTGTGGCCGAGGCCAAGAATGTCTTGGAGACGACGGTTCATCTCCTCGAAATCTTCCTTGAACTCGAGATTATCGGAAAACGACTCCACTGGTTTTTTCCCGATTCGCTTATCTTTTCTTCTACCGGCCAGTTGGGCCAACACTTCAACTTCCTCATCATCATCCAAAACAACATTTAAATCGACGTTGCGGGCATCAGAAGTTGGTGTTTTCGGGTCAACCGAGGATGACGTTTTCGATCGTTTAGCTTTACGTCTACTACTAGACGTCATGGTCGGTACACTAGCCCACTTTGGACTTTTTTAGTAGCTCCCAACATCTATAGTACGTGAAAACGCCTTTCGTTTTCTCGTACTCATCCATAGCCCTCGTTAAAAAACCGACGTCACCTTCTCCGCTCGGCCGATTATCGTAGTTTCGTTGATAAAATTCTTGGAAGGGGTGACACTTGTTGTTGATATCGGTCCATTGCTAGAGATGGAATCTTTGTCATGATGTTCACCTTTTCCCCACGTACTATAAAAAAGCTCGCGAATCCTGTTCCAAAATTCTGGACCGGTTTGAAAGTTTGCTACAAAAAAAAATAATAAGTGATACTTTAAAAAAATTAAATTCGACGTGTAGAAAAAAAAGTAAAAAAAAAATAACACTTATCCACATCGGGGTCCTCCGAAACATTGACCCCCGTCCGAACCAACGTGTATTCCTTGTCCTTCGTCCAAATAACGTAAGTATGCTTACGACGAGGTTGGTTCGCGTCCTTTTTCTTATGTGACCTTCTACCCCGTTTGGGTGTCTCGCGATCGGGTTTGGGTTTGGGTTGCGTCATTGGCACGGTATCCACCTCGGGTTCCGCTTGTTCTTGGGATGGTTGCGAAGCGCCCAGTTGGGCAAAACTATAAGTGGGTGGCATGAAAGGAGTAGAGCCGCTCAAGTAAGCCGCGTACGAAAACATATTCGGGTCCATGTCTTGAAGGTTAAAGTTTTGTTGCGGTTGGGTGGTATTTGGGTTCCCGGGTTTTGACGGAACACCAAACGGGGGTCGGAATGGATGCATGGTAATAAAGTTTATAAAAATTAGAAGAAGTAGAGAGAAAGTTTGATAGGAAGTGGGATTTTTTTATAAAAAGTTTGATAGAAAGTGGGGTATTTATAGATTTAAATGGAGTTAATTACATAGTTAGTCCCTGTGGTTTGCACAAAATAACATACTTAGGTACTAATAGTTTAAAATCACTTTATAGGGTATTAACTTTTCATTTTGTAACGTTTGGAGGTATTAACTTCTAGGGTATTAACATAGTTAGTCCCTGTGGTTTGCACAAAATAACATACTTAGGTACTAATAGAATGTGATTTTAAACCTACAAATAACGTTAATACCTCTAAATGTTACAAAATGAAAAGTTAATACCCTAGAATGTGATTTTAAACTATTAGTACCTAAGTATGTTACTTTGTACAAACCACGGGGACTAGCTATGCAATTAACTCATTTAAATGGGAATTAAAAAAATTAAAATTGTTAATTGTTTTTACTGTTTGACAACGGTCAACTATGGAAAATGTGCAAATTTGGCGTGTTTTAAATCACACTGGAGAGTTTTTTTTCGAAAAAAAGGCCAAAAATGCCCCGGGGGTGGGGGTTCGGCGTTATCGGGCGTGTTTGGTGGTAAATTTTGAAAAATTCACGCCCATTACGGATGGTCTAAGTAGAGTAGTTATTATATAATTAAAATATATTTTTTATAACAAATGAATGCAAGTGGAGTAATAATTAGAAGAAAACAATAACCATACCATTTTTCGTGCTTTATGTATCAAAGTTTATGGGTGCGGTGTTCTTTAACTTTAAAAATTATAGTGATTGTTCTTTACGTTTGTACATGATTACAGTCAGTGTCCTTTTAACCTAATCCAATTAAATTCTAGAGGTAGTTTTGATCATATGCATTGCACGTCAGGGGGGTAGGGGTGCTCCACTTTTGATCACTCACCCCACCCAATCATTGTTTGCCACGTCACTGAACTTGATTCCATCACTAGTGATAGATTTTAGTAGGGGTGCCCATCACTAGTGATGGGTTTTTTTAAATAATAAATTAACAATAACAATTTCATTTAAATAAATATTACATTAAAAAAATCTTAAATCACAAAGTAAAAAAAAAAACATTCAAAGTAAAAAAAAAACTAAAACATCTACGGCATCTCCCAACCCCATTTTTCACATATTTCGCGTTTGCGTCGAAGTAGGATTGACTTAAAGGGTTCGTTAAGAGTGTCATGCGATTGTATCATGACGTTTAAATCACTATTTTTTTTCGTTTTCGGTCAAGTGTTTAATATACGCCTTGTCACGTTTAAGTTTTGAAGCGGCAAGTTTTTCTTTTCTTTCTTTGGATTCGGCCATTTCTACCAACCTAGCCGCTTTGAATTCAGTGATGGAATCCGCCACCGCTTCCTTTCCTCTGCTTGACGAATCACCACTTTTCTTGCGATGCGGCTTTGTGGGTGTATCATCTTGTTCGGGTTCGTCGTTCAAATTCATTTCGGGCATGTTGTCGGACTCGGAAGTAGTGTAGTTCCCGGACTCGAAAGTAATTTTTGATCTTTTGGAACCTCTCCTTTTCTTTGGAGCCGTCGGCCCATCCATGTTGACCAACGTAATTGTTACCCACTTCGAGTGACATCTCGCAACCTCCTATGACGCCAAATGTGGAAAAGATTTATGCTTGTATGTCTTGTAATACTCTTCTAGGGCGTTTTTTTATGATAGTCGCCTCGCTCGCTCCGCTTTGTGGATTTCAGGTCTACAAAAATACAAAAAAACACTATTTTATAACAAGATAAAAAATAACAAAATATAGTAATAACTTAAAAAAATTACCAATTGAATGAAGCAAGCGTTAAACTTACTCATTTTTGGGTTCAAATCTCCCCACTTTGGAGTCATTTGATCGATGTTGCATTCGGTCGAACCGGGAAGTTTGGAAAAATGTGCCATAACTCATCTCCAATACAAGTCTCTTCTTTGTTCATTTGAATGTTTTTTTCTTTTCGGAGATGTGCAAGTATGCCTTGGTCAAGGCGACCTCATCCTCGCTCGTCCAAGCTCTCCGACCGGATATTGGGACGATTTCAACTTCTTCATCGTCTTCTTCTTCATATTTCCTTCTTCTTGAGCAGGTTCACTATCGTCATCGTCATCAAGTTGTTTGTGGTTCGCGATATGCACGAGCGAATTGCTGGATGTGATTGTTATCTTTTAGTGGGTCGAGTGACATTTGATTAAACAGTTGGGTTTGAAACGGTTGGGTTTGAATTTGTTGGGTTTGAAATGGTGAAATAAAAGGTTGGTTTTGATACGGTTGGTTTTGATACGATTGGTTTTGAAACGGTTGGGTTTGAATTTGTTGTGTTTGAAAGTGTTGGTTGGGAAACGGTTGGGTTTGAAATGGTGGGATTGGGTCGGCTTCGTCATGCAAGCGAAATCTCGCCGGTTCGCCAAGATTAGCTCGAACCTTTGGCCGTGTGGGTTTTCTCGGTTTTTTCTTTGAACCCCAACCTCGTTGAACCCTCCATTTTTTGGTTTAGAATGTAGAGTGTAGAGGTTGTAATTTTTTGTGGGTTGAAAGGTTTGCTGATGGTATATATATGTATATCATTAAATGGTATTTTCTTTATAAATCTCGTCCAAACCAACGGTAACATAATGGTAACATTCTGAAACAACAGTAACATTCAACACGTTATGGCTACCACGAGTTGTGAGGTTCACGTGATTTGGGCAAGGGTGGTGGCAGTGTTCCACATTAAACAACGCGTGATGGGTATGCCACCACGTAGCGCCTCAAGTGGCCTTGGGGGGCGGTCTTTTTTCCATTTAACCTATTTCTACTAATATTAATATTAAAACTCAAAAATATTTTACTTAGACCACCCGTAGTGGAGTTTTTTGGCGTTTTTCCCCTAAAAAAATGCCCCTCACGCCCCCTAACTGCCCCCTAGGTGTTATTTCACAAAATTTTTGCTTGGAGTGTCCTTTTTTCCACGCCTTGCTTCAATTTTCTTGGCCAATCACCGGTATTCTTTTTTTTTGTTTGTCTAATATCAATTTTTTGATGGTTTTTTTATTTAATTCTATTTCACTATTTTTAACATAATGCTTCACAATGCTCACATCCCCACTACACCCATTTTAGGAAAACGCCTCATAATACCCCATTGCTGACTGGACTGACATATGATGCAAAACGTCCAAATATGGGGGCATTATTTGTGTCTTTCACTATACATGGTCTTAGCAGCTTTGTTGTTTGACTTTCTATATTAAAATAAGTTAAAAGAATGAACAAACATTAGTTACTCCATGTATATGAATGATTAGGGTACAATTAACATTTAAACTGATACAGACATTATGTATTAAGCAGTTATTTCTTCTCCATCGTGATCAAAACTAACGGGGTTTATTTGATCATTTGAATATCTTTTTGCTCCTATTCTTACAATTCTTTCACGTTTTCTTTTTGGTTTAATTTTAATAGTTGAAGCACCTAAATACAAAAAAATAAATAATAACTGTGTTTATATATATAATCTAATTACTCTAGTTGATTATTTCTACGTGCATGGGAAACTTAACAGGGGGTGCAACTCTAGTTTCATCACTTTTGTGCCAAAGACTGTTAATCCTCAACACATCAAGGACTTCCGCCCAATTAGTCTTATTGGTTGCATCTCAAAAGTGGTGTCGAAAATACTAGCCAATAGGCTAAAAAAAGTTATCGGCAACTTGGTTAGCGACACTCAGACCGCATACATAGAAGGGAGGAGCATCTTGGAAGGGCCACTTATAGTAAATAAGTTAGTGTCGTGGGGGAAGAAAAAAAAGATGCTGCTATTCAAGGTCGATTTTGAAAAGGCTTTTGATTCTCTAATTAGTTAGGGCTTTCTTGATTCTATTCTTATGCAAATGGGTTTCCCTGCTCTTTGAAGGAAATGGGTTACGGGGATATTAGCATTGACTAGGGCTTCAATCCTAGTTAACGGGTCACCAACACTCGAGTTTAACGTTCAAAGGGGGGTACGTCAAGGGGACCCATTATGCCCGCTATTATTCATACTCGCCATGAAAGCACTACATGTGGCTTCGGCTAGCGTTAATATGCAAGGTATTTTCAACGGAGTAAAAACCCCGAATGATGGCCCGACTATCTCTTACCTACTCTATGTCGCAGCCCCCGACCCCTACCCCGGGAGCGGGTGCCGCGAGATCCAGATTAGTGGTATAGTGTTTATTAATTTGGCAACGGAATACATCAATACCATAGTTAGAAAATATTTTTTATCAGAGTTTAAACACCAAACTTTTTATAACAAATCATTGGGATAAAACTCAAGTTCATTTGACAGTACATTTGTAGGGGTAAACCCTATTTATTGAAAACAAAAACTTTTTTTTTATTTAGGCAACTTTTATAGCCACTTTTCCAAGCCTTCAGTGCTCTCAAGCTGGCTTCTATTGGTTTTCACATTGTGTTACCAGAAAAGCGTTTTAAAAACATTTTATCAGCAAGAAATACTGGCAAGTACATTCCATTTTGTAAAGCATCAGTTGTTTACACGTTACAGTATTAAGGGCGATTACAATGTTTATATCTACACAATTACTCGGTCAGTACGTGTCACTCGACGGATTTGTGACTATGGTCATATCACACATTAGATACCCGTTCCCAATTGTGAAGATTATCAAGTACTGTATATAAACCCCGTAATATTGACAGCAATTGTAGAATTACAAAGACTTAATCACTGTAATTGTATTTGAAAACATTTGAGGTTTTGGTAAAACATTTTGACTCACAAAAATGTACTCTCAAATAGTGAGAAAAAGTGAATGTACTTACATTGTTGATTTAGGTAAAACTAGAGCTTCCTAGTGTATCTCCTGGTTATTATCTATTAAAATTAAACAATACACACGTGTTAGTAAAAGAACCCAAATCACATTAACCTTACAACTCGAGACAGAATTCTAATGACTGACTCAAGCAGAGCCTTGACATGCATTACAGAATCCTAGATCAATCGAGTGTAACACGAGACAGAACTCCAACGACTAAGCCAGGCAAAGCCTTGACATGCGTTACGGAGCCCTAAATCAATCGTGTAGGGTAATAGCAGGGTTATAGTATTTACAACGAGGCAGAGCTTCGCTTTATTGTGGGTATTATGCCCGGGTATAAATTCTACTACTAGAGAAATTGAGAGAGAATTTGATTTTGAACGACTGAACTGTAACACCTCGTAAAATCATACCCAATAAAATAAGGACACGTGTCATGTAAGACAAACGTGTCAGGAACCCGGATCAAATAAAAGATGTATGGTAGGATTTAAAAAGGGCGACATGTTTTTAAAATACCTCTGAGCGACCCAAGTTATAAATCCCAAGATCCTTAAATCATTATGATGAACATCTGACACATCTAGCCGGTGGTTTCTAAATAAATAAAATTCCATTTTTGTATGGGAATTAGGTTATTAAAAATGTTACTACAAAATCCGATTTAATTCTTGTTTAAAAGAAGTTGAATTTAGTTTATTAAGGCATGATCAACCTCCATAAGAATCCAAAGGTGAAGTCTTGATGTTCTGACACTTCAAAAACCTTGCACAAGGAGCCAAAGTGGTGTAAGTGCATGCAAAACATGCAAAGGCTGAGCAAAGGGACCCTCAACTGAAAAGGATAGCATGAGATTCGGAGTTTACAAAGTTGCATGGTCAAAACTTGAAAGTATGCAAAAATTTTGGATTCTGGTCATCGGTTACGGACCGTATGACTTCAAGCTTACGGTCCGCAAGGATCGGTTACGGACCGCATCCGGTTAAGCATACAGTCCGCAAGAGGCATACCTGGGCGCATCAGACCAGGGTCGGTTACGGACCGTATCCGTATAGGCTTACGGTCCGCAAGAAGGTGCTTACGGACCGCAAGGGCTTCAGCTTATGGTCCGTAAGCCTGTCGCTGGCAGCAGGTTTTGGACAGCTGTCTGTTCAGCCTGTTGCACCGCCTTAGTAGTGTGGTTTTCGAAATCAGGGGCTTGGTAACTGGTATATAGCATCATAGGGGCACCTGGGATCATCTCACAACATTAGTAGAGTTGCATGGCATGATCTTATGGCATTTTCTTCACTATATAAGAAGAACAAGTTGTGGCATTTTCATTTGCTCACTTGGAAAATTTCTCAAGACTTCTCTGGAGCTTCTCTGATCAGCAACCACCTCCTCTTATGTCCCTAATCATACTTAGGACTCTTGTTAGTGTCCTTAATCCTTTTTAATTTAGTTTAGCTTAGTTAATTAGCTAAAAGTCAAACCGTCGTAATTAAGGTTTGACTTCGAGATTAAACAATAATTATCCAGTCAAATCTCGAATTAAAAATACCTATAAGTAGGTAATAATGTGGGTAATAAACCCTTAAAAGGGTATTCTCAGATTCCCATACTATCTATGTCAATTGTTGGGTCAAAGCTAATTACAAAAAGTCAACAAAAAGCTTTATTTCATATTATTACATAATTAGCTATGTAGGATCCATGTAACCTGTTTTATCATTAATATAACTTGGTAATTAATATAAGAACATGTCTAAACATGTTCAACTCGACAATTTTCAGTTTAGGCTCGGTTGGAACTGAAAGTCACATAGTTTGACTTATGCTTTGACTTTCAGTTCTGACCCGTTTAAGCCAAGTTTAGGATTGCCTTAGAGCTTCTTTTGGACCTATTTATATGTTAGTATAACCCTCTGTTGTTGATACACGGAATGTCTGTTGACTACGTCTACAAAAAGTCTGAAGCCAAGATTGGTCTATAGGGGGTCAAAGTGTAAATATTGTGTAAAATAGAGTTAGGATCGCTTATATGTCATTGTATTGATGTGGACCGCTTATTTGTCACTTATATGGATCGCTTATGTGTCAAGGGATCTGGATCGCTTATATGGCATGTCACATAAGCGACCCAGGAACTCTATATATAGGGGTGAGCGGTTCATCATTTGTAACAGTGTATGTGTGTGCTACGGTGCTGAAACTCTGCCAAATTTTTATCAGAAAGCAATAGAAAGATAAGGAATTGAAAGGATAAGCTGTTGTAACTTCATTTACGTTGATTCCGCCTTCGTACGTGAAGATGAACTACCTTGACTGACTTTTCGGGTCATACAACGGTCCAACAAGTGGTATCAGAGCTCAGGACGAGGAGTTCATACTACTACAGCATAGATCTGCAGAAATCTCTCTTTTCTACTCACTTTCTCTCATACTTTTTCAGTTTCTAGTGGTTCCAATGGTCAAAATTGTCTGAAATTCGAGTATAACGTGTAAAACACACTATTAACAAACCCTAGAAAGAATCAGGTGAAAATACGGACTAAAAATGGTAAAAACCGGCTAAAAACAGTGGGTCGCGTATTCGAACATTTAGGATCGCTCGAAATTAAACTTTAGGATCGCTCGAAATACCTGTGTGGATCGCTTTTTCGGACAATATTTCTGTTAGGATCGCTCGAACGGACACTACTTGAACCGATCGAACGATCATATCCGGACCGCTCGAACGATCAAATTCTCTGGACCGCTCGAAAGAATTGGTCTGAACCGCTCGAACGAACACATACTAGTTCGCTCGAACGATCATAGTCTGGTCCGCTTGAACAGACACAATTGAATCGCTTTTCTGACATATTGTGGACCGCTCGAGAGGACACATTTGATCTTGTCTGGTTCGCTTATTTGAACCAAACCAGTCCGCTTTTCTGTCAAGCTGTACAAACAGGATCGCTTTTGTGGTTCTGTTATTTTTTAAAATTAAAACTTTTCTAAGTGTTGTCTGATTTTGCAGGTACGTTCACGATGGATGATATGTTCTTGAATCCATTTAGCGATATGTACGCATTCATGGGAAGTTCAGGAAACAACGATTCGACATCGAACAATACGAACGAGAATCAACAAAAAGAGAAAAAGAAAGAAGCTTGGGAGTCCGAAAGTGCATTTGGAACGTTTAACAAACCTCCTAAGTTGATGGCTATAGAAGACTACAGCAGGTGGGCAACAAAGTTCGAAGATTGGCTAATGGCATTCGTTTTCCCCAGTTGGAAGAGTATGAAAAACGGTTATGCTGAGGGAAAGAAAAATGGTGAAGCTTTAAGAAATTCTGAAGAAACTGATAACTTTGTAGCTGAACAAAAGTGTGTAGCTCTGTTGTTTCAATCAGTTCGGGAGGATATTATCTCACTGATGGATTACACCAATGCTAAAGATTTGTGGAAAAAGCTCGAAACGAAGTGTATGTGTGTGCTACGGTGCTGAAACTCTGCCAAATTTTTATCAGAAAGCAATAGAAAGATAAGGAATTGAAAGGATAAGCTGTTGTAACTTCATTCACGTTGATTCCGCCTTCGTACGTGAAGATGAACTACCTTGACTGACTTTTCGGGTCATACAACGGTCCAACATCTGTGATTATACAACTTGGTTCATTAGATATCCGAATCATATGCATGTTTCCGCTAATTGCCTAATTGTTGACTATTATGCCCTTGTCACCTTAAAATGTGATTTTTGAAAAAGTAAAAGAGTAGGAACAATTGCTTCTGATTTATAAACTTGTACCCAAAATTTGATATCAGTTTGAGGTCTAGATTCAGAGTTATGCTCATTAGCGTTATTAGAAGCCTTCTTAGTAATTAAATGGCATAATTAGCATATAGCCTATCTAAACCCAAATTTTAATATCAAACTTTTTACCTACTGACATAAAATAATATTTTGGGATTTTTAGAGATTTTTATTTATTTTTAGGCTGAGAATAACTTAGAGTTCTAAGGTTAATTCGGTTATTGCCGGTTTTGCCCTTCTAGGCTATAAAATGAGTTTTATAAATCCTTTTGACCTCAAACCTTTTTCTACTGATTTATTATATTAAATAAATTATTTTGAGCCTTCTGGATATTAAAAATATCAGCTTTTTATACAAAACCCGGAAATGGCTCTAAATCGTCTTTTTAAACGTTTTAACGATATAGTATGTATCAAAACTAGTTTATATATATAAAGTTTGATACGTACTAATTTATTCAGTAAATTTTTATATTATAACAGTAAACAAAAGTTTTAAACTCAGATTTCCAGTTTTGACCTTTTAGGCTTATGTGAAATTACCAAAATGCCCCTTCGGTGCATAGTATGGTTAAAATTAATAAATTTCACATATATATGATGCCCTACTATTATAACCCATAGAATTAAGTATATTTACTAATTTATTCAGACCTGTAACTCAGGTTACCAATTAAACTCTTTTATACACTTTAAAATAACCAAAATGCCCTTATGAGGCATAGTTTGAGTTTAAAATCATTTTGGGCATAATACAAGATATCTTACTGATGTCACAACATATTTAGTGCATATTAACTCAGGGAACTTGTATATGATTCATGTGGTTACTCGTTACGCACTTTCCGCGTTCGAATCGGCTCATGTAACTAGTTTACACATATTAGCCGAAACGGGTCAAACCATATCGTTTTTGTCTCAAAATCCAGAATGTGTTTAAGTTACCCATATTAAACAAGCATGCAAGCTTGTCGGGTCAAAACCACATTCTAAACCGGTCTTCGCTTTATTATGCGTTTGAACCGTATTCTTTCTTTAAAAACTAACCGGTCTAAGCTTAGGCTAAATTAAAGACCCGTTAGGATTCTAATAGGTTATTATAAATCTTCGTTCCAGAATAGGAGATCCAGTAAAAGATATTTGCACTTGCTTATTGTGACTATACTTGCTCAGGTAAATACTTTTAACTTATTTTCCCTATACGGGCTTGGGGTACGGTATATAAAATACCGCTTGGTCGGGCATTGAATCTTTAATCAAATGTAGGTTAAATCATTGAAATGACCCGTTAAAATTGTTTTGTTTGCTTAAAGCCTTTGGGGGTTAATGACCATGTCTCGGATATCCTTGGCATCATTTTACGAAATGGCCACGACCTAAGCATACGGGTGTAGGCATACACCCGTTGTGCATGAATATTAAGGTATAACCGCCGGTTTTGGGTTAAACCGCTGCGGGATTATATCATGTGGTGTGTCTATTGATCCTTAACCCAGTGTAGACTCGGGCTACCGGACACATAAGAAACATGTAAATCTTTTACAAGTTTATATTCAAATAATTATCCCAAGTTATAAAATAAATCTTTTTTGTGCCATGTGCATTCAAATCAATTTTAAACCTTTTTAAAATGAGTCAGTTAAATTGTATTTACAAGTGTAAACTGACGTGTTTTCCCAAAAAGATTAAGTGCAGGTACTACGCGTAATAGGCTGGCCTCTCCTTAGCATCATTTAGTGTCTCGCAAGCTTGGATGCAAATAAATCTGTTGAACAAGTTTCCTTTTTCTTTTGATCTGCCTGTGGATTTATTTCAACTGTTTGTGATACTTAATATTACAATATTTATTCGGTTGAAATAAATCTATCTTTTTTGCTTCCGCTGTGCATTTTAAATTTGTGTTGTTTGACTATGATGATATCAACTACGTCACGATACTCCCCACCGGGCCCACCGGTGACACGTGGAAAATAGGGGTGTGACATGAACAAATGAGCCGATCACCTCAATTTATAGGGCTGGACTAGGGCGGCTCGTGCCCCGCGACAAACCTGGCCAAGTCTTTCGCGGCCCGCGAGGGCTCTAGGCTAGGCCCTAGCTTGGTCGACTCAAGGGTGTAGGCTAGTCGTGTCACCTGACACGTGGCGGACCAGGTGCTCGGCAAGTAACTGAGTGTCGCGCCCCGCGACAGACTCAAAGGACTGGGTCGCGGCCTGCGAGCGAGTTGAGGAATAGTTTTTATTTGATTTTTATAAGTATAAAGTGTTTCGGGCTCGTTTCTTGCGTACAGAGATGAATTTTATCGATCTGGTTGGCTTATCTCCTTTAATTGTGATCTTTTCACCTTTTGGTGTACTTACTTATACTGTCTTTTGATCACATAAAATATTGGCACGATTGGCTACCAACCAATCCATTCCTAATACAACATCGAATCCGGCGAGATTCATTGGGTAAAGGTTAGCAAAGAAATGATGGTTCAGGATTTCTATTCTTGCTCCCTGCAAGATTCCACTTATCCTAATGGATTCTTCATTTGTTGTCTCTACCAGACAATCTTGTTGAAGTTTAGCTAAGGGTTGGTTAAGAAGTTTATAGAAAGAAGTATTGATAAAACTTTGGTTTGCACCAGTGTCAAACAATACTTTGGAAAATATATTATTAACTAAGAACGTACCGGCAATCACATCCGGAATCATTTTAGCTTTCTCAGCTGTCAGAACAAACGCTCTGGCATTCTTCTTAGAAGCTTCGATTGTCTTAGCTTTGTTGGTTGCTGCTAGAGCTAGTTTCGGACAGTTCGGTTTGATGTGCCCAGTTTCTCCACAATTGTAGCATATCCTGGCACTAGCCTTTCTCCTACAATCCTCTTCCTTATGTCCTGGGTACTTGCGAAAGTTGCAGGACACAACACACTTTCCTGAGTGCTTCTTTTTACAAAACTTACAGTAGGGTGCAGAAGAACCTGTTCCTTTTCCACAGTAGGAATTACCAAAATGAAATTCATGGGTAAGCTTTTAAGCTAGGTTCTTTCTCTGGTTCTCCTCTTGTGTACGTTTCATCAGTCAGGGTATTGGCTAGTTCTACTGCTTCTTCTATGGTTTTTCGGTCTAGCTGCCTTGACTACGTGTCTAATCTCACTAATTAATCCCAAAATATAACGGGAGATTAACACTGGTTCAAGTGAGGCTAAGGTTGGCACTATCCTAGCATATTCGAAGAATATGGTAGTGTAACATCTGTAGTCTATTCCAGTCATTCTAAGATTTAGGAACTTATTGGCGATCTATTCCTTTTCATTGGGAGGATAGAATTTTCTTTCAACCATTTTCTTAAAGTTGATCCATTCCATATTATAAACTCTGTCACTTCCCCTAGACTGGAGAATAGTATTTCACAATTCTAAGGCTGCATTTTTGAAAATATTAGAAGCAAACATAATCTTATCTTCCTCTGCACATTTACTTATTTTTATGACTGCTTCTGTCTTTTCTATCCAACATAATGCTGCAATGGCTCCTTCATTGCCTGAGAATTCTATTGGTTTGCAGACCAAGAATTCTTTATAAGAACAACCGTAAGAAGCGGTTCTTCTTCTTTTAGGAATTGGAGCTTGGATTATAGGTCCGTTATTATCATTCACACTGTGACTTGGTTCAGTGTGTTGGCGTTTACTTCCATTTACAGATTTATTATTTTCTGCTTCTTTAATAGTCTTGATAATCTAAGGCGTAGCATTTATTATTCCTTGTGCTACTATATGTTGGATGGCATTGTTATCTATTTGGTTTCCGTTATTCTCATTATTCTGGTTTTCCTGATTTACTTCGTTGTCCATCTGAATTGTGAACATTTTATCAGGTATTAATTATTACAGAATAAACTTAATACAATTATTTATTCACACAAACAAGTTGATCAAAAATTTCGATCATTACAACTTTCACTCTTTCTATATATATGCGTCTATTACAAACTACAACTGGAAATCAAATATACTAGTAATTATGCATCCGTATCTATTTTAGTCTATCTATTGATTATATTTTTTTATCAAAATACAAAATTACACATATATCTAGGCATTTTCTAGGTATCATGTATCCAATCATGTATATCGTGCTCGACATGCTTCCACAAAAGCTTTTCTCCTATTTGACGAATTCTGTCTCCTTCCTCTACTAATTCGTCACCAAATGGGCGAAGTTCTTCTAAATTTTCCTGGCTCATAGGTGGCATGGGTGCTGGTACTGGATCAGGGCGTCGAGGGATAGGTTGTCCATAAGGGTATGGAATGTGTATCACACTCTGCGTCCACCATTCGCTACTCCAAAAGGGATCTAAAGGGTTAAGGTCAGTGTACTGAGCTATGGGGTTTGGTATGGGAATTCTGGGAATCTCACAGGGATCTTTATCGGGAATTAGGAACGGGTCTTCCTAGTTGGGTTCTAGCATTTGTTGGTCTGGGAACAAAGGTAATGGTGGCAGTTCGGCTATTTGGTTTAGGTTAGCGTCTACTGATATAGTGGCTAATATATGGAAATCGGCCAACTGTCTATCTAGTTCCTCTTCCCAAGGTGGCCTATTGACTGTCTCCTGAGTCTATGCATTTGCTTCCTTATTAGCTCTGACTATCGCTCTCTGTTGTTGCAGCTTCTTCATTCTTTTACTTCTCTCATGTTCTCCTCAATTAAACCAACCTCTCTTTTTAGCAGTGAAAGGTTCCTTAGACTATGCCTTAAATATAAATATCCCTTCCTCAGTATCGGCTGAGTATCCTGAGGGATTAGGCTGAGATGATGTTCCCTTATCTTTTGGTGAACTATCTAAGTAACGATAAGGGTCCGAAGTTCCTTGCTCACTCATACTGTAAACTAACAAATAGTCAGATAACACAAAACATGAAATCACAAAAGTTATTTCCTAACACAGAATTTAAGTATCAACAGAACACTTCTTTGGCTTAAACCAGTGGTTGCAGCTCTGATACCACCCTCTGTCGCAGCCCCCGACCCCTACCTTGGGAGCGAGTGCCATGAGATCCAGATTAGTGGTATCGGTGTTTATTAATTTGGCAGCGGAATACATCAGGACCGTAGTTAGGAAATATTTTTATCAGAGTTTAAACACCAAATTTTTCATAACAAATCATTGGGATAAAACCCAAGTTCATTTGACAGTACATTTGTAAGGGTAAACCCTATTTATTGAAAACAAAAGCTCTTTTTTATTTAATTAACTTTTATAGCCACTTTTCCAAGCCTTCTGTGCTCTCCAGCTGGCTTCTATTGGCTTTCACATTGTGTTACCTGAAACGCGTTTTAAAAACATTTTATCAGCAAGAAATACTGGCAAGTGCATTCCATTTTGTAAAGCATCAGTTGTTTACACATTACAGTATTAAGGACGATTACAATGTTTATATCTACACAATTACTCGGTCAGTACGTGTCACTCGACGAATCTGTGACTATGGTTATATCACACATTGGATACCCGTTCCCAATTGTGAAGGTTATCAAGTACTGTATACAAACCCCATAATATTGACAGCAATTGTAGAATTACAAAGACTTAATCACTGTAATTGTATTTGAAAACATTTGAGGTTTTGGTAAAACATTTTGACTCACAAAAATGTACTCTCAAATAGTGAGAAAATGTGAATGTACTTACATTGTTGATTTAGGTAAAACTAGAGCTTCCTAGTGTATCTCCTGGTTATTATCTATTAAAATTAAACAATACACACGTGTTAGTAAAATAACCCAAATCACATTAACCTTACAACTCGAGACAGAATTCCAATGACTGACTCAGGCAGAGCCTTGACATGCATTACGGAATCCTAGATCAATCGAGTGTAACACGAGACAGAACTCCAACGACTGAGTCAGGCAGAGCCTTGACATGCGTTACGGAGCCCTAAATCAATCGTGTAGGGTAATAGCACTGTTATAGTACTTACAACGAGGCAGAGCTTCACTTTATAGTGGGTATTATGCCCGGGTATAATTTCTACTACTAGAGAAATTGAGAGAGAATTTAATTTTGAACGACTGAACAAATGAGCCGATCACATCAATTTATAGGGCTGGACTAGGGCGGGTCGCGCCCCGCGGCAAACCTAGCCAAGTCTTTCGTGGCCCGCGAGGACTCTAGGCTAGGCCCTAGCTTGGTCGAGTCAAGGGTGTAGGCTAGTCGTGTCACCTGACACGTGGCGGATCAGGTGCTCGGCAAGTAACCGAGTATCGCGCCCCGCGACAGACCCAAAGGACTGGGTCACGGCCCGCGAGCGAGGTGAGGAATGGTTTTTATTTGATTTTTATAAGTATAAGTTTCGCGCTCGTTTCTCACATACGGGGTGTATTTTAAGGCATCTAGGGTCACGTTAAGGGTTCTAGGAGGGTTGTTATACTCTACGCGGATGACGTGTTATTCGTAGGTGATTGGTCCATAACAAATTTTAATAATCTTGCAAGGCTCTTAAGATGCTTCCACTTGTCCTCTGGTCTCAAGGTTAATTTTAATAAAATTCAACTGTATGGGGTGGGAGTTTCAAAACGCTGAAATAACAAGTATGGCATCCATCCTACATTGCACTACTGGGTCGCTTCCCTTCACATATCTTGGTCTCCCGGTTTGCGCAAATATGGGGTTGGTGAGAAATTGGAAACCCGTGATTGAAAGATTTGAGAGCAAACTCACGTTATGGAAGTCTCGGACGCTATCTTTTAGAGGCAGATTAACTCTCATTGAAGCGGTACTAGGTAACCTTCCCACATATTACTTCTCACTTTTTAGTGCACCGGTACATGTAACAATACAGCTGGAACGTATACGCCGGAAATTCTTGTGGGTTAGTTGCTCGGAAAAAAATAAGATTAGTTGGGTTCCATGGTTTAAGGTGATCGCTCCCAAGTAGGAGGGGCACTTTGGCATAGGTAGCCTTGCTTCTATAAACAAAGCTTTAATGGTCAAATGGAGCATTAGATTCAAAAACGAAAATTGGATGCTTTGGGCAAATTAATAACGACATTACATTGTGGGGTACGATGTCACTCTAATATCCCGATGAAAAGCTCAATCGGCGGGGTGTGGAAATCCATTGTCAACATGGGAAGGGCTACACAAAATCTAATCGTTAATATCAAAGAAAGATTGATTCCGAAAGTAGGAGTGGGGGACAAAACACTATTCTGGCTAGACATCTGGGTAGGCAACACAACTTTACGTGACAACTTTCCCAACCTATACGCGCTGGAAACTGACAAAAGATGCTATGTTCAGCAATGGTATCGTATGTCTCAGGGCATGATGGAATGGGTTTGGGGCAGCATGACCAACCTATCTCAACCGGAACACTTCACGGACTGGGTTTCTTGCATCAGTCTTCTTCACACAGCTGGGCTTGGGCCGGGGAGTGATATTTGGCTGTGGAAATCAGGGACAATGATGCGTGTTAGTGTATATATGTTTTTAGATGTTTATTTAAGCCCTTTTTACACTTTTAGCCAAGTTTTAAATTTATAAAACACGATATTTACTAACACTAAGCACACATATGGGCAAGTGCACCCATCGTGGACGTAGTATAGTGTTGGTAAGATACCGAGGTCGTCCAAGGACACAAGAGCTTTTAATACCGGTTTATCCTCAACGTCTAATCAAATCAAAAAGTTAGAAAAATGTTTTAAACTAAGAAAAATAAAAACTAACTAAATGCTGAAAAATAAAATAAATAAAAACAGATAGACAAGATGAATCACTTGGATCCGACACGTGTATTAGTATAACCTTTGATTATTTTCGCACTTTTGCACTTGTTTAAGAGATTATCTTAGTTATTGTAGTAGGCCCCTCTTTTGAAGGCGACGTTACCCTCAACCCAGTAGTTTGAGTCAGCAAGGATACAATCCTAAAGGGTTGGATTATTGAAAGATAATGAATTAAGTTATTAATGCAAATTATGGTAGGCCCCGCTTTTGGCGGTGACGTTACCCTCGGCTAAGTAGTCTGAGTCAGCAGGGATACAGTCCTAAATAGCCGGGTTATAGTATTAATAGTAGTTAGCTTATGAGGGGGTCAAAGAGTTTGGATCCCCGCCATCCAATACCTATGGGCATTGAAGGAGATCCTACTAAATTTGACCCAGGTCCCAAGCAGGACCTCTAAACGCTGAACAAGGGCAAGACCTTTACCAAACCGTTCCCTTAACCCCCGACCAGGTAGCCAACATACCTCCATATAGACCGTGGAGATATGAATGGTGAAAATCTTTTATTTTATATAGACAGTAAAATAATGCCAAGACACCACGGACAAACGATAAGGAAAGATCACCTTCAACATAAGTAACTAGTTATTAAAGTCATTAATACAAAACCAAATAAAAAGTGCAAAAGATTAAAAGTAAAAAGTATTATACTAAACACTTGTCTTCACCAAGTGATGTAAGAGACTTAGGCAAACATGGCCTTGATTGTCAAGAACTCTTACGATCAATCTTGGATCCCGAGACGACTCACACACTCTATGATGGACAATGGATGATGGTGGTGGATGATGGTGTTATGGTGATGATGGGTGGTGGATGAAGTGTGAGAGAGGTGGTGTGCCAAGGGATGAGAGAGAATGAAACCAAGCTCCTCTATTTATAGGCTGAACAGAACGCTGGACACGGCCCCGTGTCCGCTGGACACGGCCCCGTGCCCGTCTGACATTCTCTCTCTTCATTAATTGTAATTGCGAATTACAATTAATGCGCCTGCTGTACTTTCAACACGCCCCCGTGTCCGCTGGGCACGGCCCCGTGGTGAGCAATGGAAGCTTCTACTGGTTTGTCTTTTCTGCTGCTTCCTGGGCACGCCCCCGTGTTCACTGGACACGGGGCGTGTTCAGACTTCTGTTCTCTTCTCTTTGTCTTGGGAGGTGCCGTTGAGGGTCCGGGCAGTTTACTTTTGTTCCTTTTCTTGTATTTATGGTAGAATTAGTGGTCTTTTTGCTTCTTTTGTGATTTTGAGCTCATTTCATCCTGAAAATACAAAAGGAAGACAAAAACACTCTTTTTCCAACATTAGTACTTAAAAAGGGTTAGTTTTATGCCTTAATTGATGTGTTTTATATGTTGCATTTTACACACATCAAATACCCCCACACTTGAACTTTTGCTTGTCCTCAAGCAAAACTCTTTTAATGTGGCTTACACTCCCAAATGGAATAGGTAGAAGAGAAGTTTTTTAACTTGTCCTAGAGTGTCGGGAATCCAAGGTTTGTATAGGTTCTATTTTTATTTTATTTACAATCTTATTCGTCATGGCTTATTTTGAACTTTTCATAAGATAAACTACTTATTTGGGCATAGCATGCCTTATTAAAATTCCATTTATATACAAGTTCACATACCTCACGGGAGATCACTCAATCACTCGGCCGAAGGTGTATATTTAAGTGAATCGCTCGAGAGCGGCACGGATTTACATTCTCCATATGCTTGCCAAGCGATCAATCCTCCTCCTTTTTAACTTTTTACCTTTGTAAATATCAAGAGGTCTTTTGGGGTGAAGGCTTGGGTTTAAAGGTGGGTGGTTGGTTAGTGGTTAGTAAAAAGGGCGAAAATCGTAACAAGTGTCGGTTTTCGTGAAATACCTTATTTTTGGTGACATTATTTTTTTTTTTTTTTTTTTTTTTTTTTGAAGTATTTCTCCAAACAAGCTTTTTGTAGCTTATGTTTGTTTTTGACTTCATTCAATTTTTTTTTTTTTTTTTTCGTCACGTAAAGGGTATGTTTATGAAAAACCGAGTTTGTTACTAAAATAAAGGTGAAAAAATGAAAAAGGTTTTTGGTGGGTAAAAAAAAATTGTTTTGGGGGTAATGAAATGAAAAGTTTAGGCTCAAAGGGGTTTTCTAGGGGGGTTTTGGGTAGGTAAAAAAAATTGAAAAATAATGGTTTTGAAAGAAAATAGTTAGTCCTAATGCCTCCATCATTTACTTACTTGGGTTTAAGTTGGTAAGGACCGGGAATGTATCGTCGTGGCAAGTTCTAGATTTGTAAAGACCGAGCGGCTATTCACACAAGAAACGAAAAATGAGCATTTAATCTAAATATGTGTATTTTTATGCTCAATAAAGGCTCAAAACTCACTTTTTGTGGGAATGGGTTTTTAATGTGACCAAGCATATATAATCGAATTTTAGCTAGACTTGTTATACCGGTTCATAATTTTCTTATGTTAGTTCTTTTTATCACGACGCTATCGGTTGTAAGTTTGTAAAAATATAACCCTTTTATAACTTGTTATTCCCAACTTAAACTAAGACAAGTAAATAAAAAAAATGAAAAAATTTTTGAAAAAATTTGGGGTGTTTAGCGGTTCCAATAGAGTTTTGTGTAAGGCTTGTTTTAGGATTTTGCAAAATTCCAAGGTTTTAGCATCCCCCCACACTTAAATTACACATTGTCCTCAATGTGTCCAAAAATAAAGTTTTTGGTTGATTAGAATATGTAAAAGTGTGTTTAAAAACAAAGATTTGTGTTACTGGCGCTCTGGACACGGCCCCGTGTTGACCGGGCACGGCCCCGTGGTCAAGTGCCAGTAACAAAAATTATAGAAGTAAAACAGAAGCCTGGACACGGGGGCGTGTTCGCTGAACACGGCCCGTGTCCAGTTACCTGAACTGGGTGATTTCCTGCAGGGGGCTCAGCACGGGGCCGTGTTGGTTGGGCACGGCCCGTGTGGAGCCTTCTGTTATGGAGATTTTTGTCGGTTTGTTCTGTTCTTCTGCATGGTTCCATTTTTTTTTCGTTCCCTTTTTCATCCATTACCACCATGAGTCCATAAATCATAAAAACCATCATAACATTGCTGATAGAGAGATAATACATAAAAAAGTTACATAGATAGTAAACTTATGGAGTTCTAGCCCTATGTTTTATTTTAATGTTAGCAAAATTTCCAAGAATCTACTGATCTTGGTTAGATAAGGCTTTGTAGAGCTCCACCTTTCGGACACGTTTCTCCTCATATGTCGGCAAGCCACTCCTCTACCTCCCTTGGAAGGAGGAAGGAAGGCTCGTTTGCATTTGTTTGAGGAGTTTCAACTTCCGCCGGGACTTCTTGTGGGATTTCCATAGGAGGTTCCGCGGGGATGTCTCCCCACCCGGTAGGGTTGTTAATACCGAGTGCTAAGTTCCAGTCTTGTTGTGGAAGGACTGGTTCCATGGGAGGTGCCACCAAAATGTTTAACCTTTGGTGCAAAAGGTTAATCTCTTGGAAGCTGCTTTCCAATCCCATCGTAAGATCGTTGATACGGTCAATGAGGACCTCCTCTACGGACGTCATTTCGTCGAGAGCCTCTCTTAGTGCTATCACGTAGTGCACAAGTGTGGCTTCAACGGAGGGCCTCCTTCCCCTTCGGCTGTTTGAGGAATGAACGGATGATGTTTCGCTGTTTTCACTCGCCATTCTACGAAAAATAAACCAAAAATAGTTTATAAGACTAAACAGCTTCTGGACATGGCCCCGTGCTCACTGAGCACGGCCCCGTGTTCATCTTTCTGCAGAATTTTTGGAGCAAGGAATTTTGGTTTTCTAAGTTATTTTCGGTAAATAACTCTAAACAATGTTACATAACATGTTTTTACCAAGATTCCATGACCAAAATTCCTTGTTTCCTACCATGAAGATTGAAAATTCAAATTTCTCATGGTGGTTTTTGAAGAAAGATGAAGAAGAAGGAAATGTCTAGAAGAGGAAAGGACAAGATGGTTTGTTGGAAACTTCTTTTAGACTTACCTAGGATTGTTTGAGAGAAGATTCCTTCAAATCTCTGCTTCCAAGTTGGTCCAAATGTGCAGGATTTTTGGCTGCATTTATAGAAAATGACAGCCCGCTGAACACGGCCCCGTGTCCGCTGGACACGGCCCCGTGTGCAGAGAAAATTCTGACACAGTTTGTCCGTATTCTGACGTCATGATCAGAAGGGAATCTTTTGATGGACACGGGGGCGTGTTGGCCGAGCACGGCCCCGTGTCGGAAAGCTGATTTATGAAGTTTTGTCTTTATTAAGGAGCTAATTCTTATCGGGTGGCTCCTGACTTGTTGGAACAACCCCATAGTGCCTAAGATACCTTAATTGTCCTATACTAAGGCGAGAACGCAAGAGGTTGTCGGTGAGGGTAATTCCTATTTTCATTCTAGGTGGACAAGTCCAACCCTTTCCCGGGCTCTCGTTAAAGAAGGTGTATGCCGAATCGCTCAGGTCTATGTATGCACCGAACGAGGTCGATGGGGAGTCCTTCACGGCACAATCGGCACAGGGACGACTATCGTCCACGTCTTGTCTAGGAAGAAAGGTATTTTTGGGAGCAACGAGGTTGTCAGAATGCGGTTCCAACATTTCCTCATGGTCATCATCCTGGGATGGATCTAAGAAATCCTTCCTAAGTTCTTTTGACCAATTTAGAAGTAGTTCTTCTAGTTGAAATAGCTCGTCAAGGAGCATATCTCCTAGAATATCCGGTTGGGCGCATTCGAGGGAGAAATAATGTTTATTTTTACTTTCGCCCCTCTTAAGGCTACAAGGAATTGGTGGGTCTATATAGTGTGGCCTATAAGTGAGGAAGAAACATTTTAATTCCTCGTGTTCGCCTCCACATATTTGACACCACAAACCATAAGAGTGCCGAAAGTAAAAAGAATCACTATTACTCATGTTTGTATCAGAAGTTACCAACCGCCGGGATCAAACGGTTCTGTTTTCAGTAACTGAATCTTGGGCACGGGGGCGTGTTGAGTGGACACGGCCCCGTGTTCAGCCTACTGTCTGATATAAAACAGGATTGCCAGTTCCAATGATTGGGCACGAGGGCGTGTTCAGCGGGCACGGCCCCGTGCTGAGCTCTGCAGAAGCTGAAAAATCTAAAAAAAAATCCTAAAAATTAAAGAAAAGTAAAAAGATGATTAGGCCGTTGATTCCTAACTTTCTTAAAATCCTTGTGTCCCCGGCAACGGCGCCAAAAACTTGATGCGTGTTAGTGTATATATGTTTTTAGATGTTTATTTAAGCCCTTTTTACACTTTTAGCCAAGTTTTAAATTTATAAAACACGATATTTACTAACACTAAGCACACATATGGGCAAGTGCACCCATCGTGGACGTAGTATAGTGTTGGTAAGATACCGAGGTCGTCCAAGGACACAAGAGCTTTTAATACCGGTTTATCCTCAACGTCTAATCAAATCAAAAAGTTAGAAAAATGTTTTAAACTAAGAAAAATAAAAACTAACTAAATGCTGAAAAATAAAATAAATAAAAACAGATAGACAAGATGAATCACTTGGATCCGACACGTGTATTAGTATAACCTTTGATTATTTTCGCACTTTTGCACTTGTTTAAGAGATTATCTTAGTTATTGTAGTAGGCCCCTCTTTTGAAGGCGACGTTACCCTCAACCCAGTAGTTTGAGTCAGCAAGGATACAATCCTAAAGGGTTGGATTATTGAAAGATAATGAATTAAGTTATTAATGCAAATTATGGTAGGCCCCGCTTTTGGCGGTGACGTTACCCTCGGCTAAGTAGTCTGAGTCAGCAGGGATACAGTCCTAAATAGCCGGGTTATAGTATTAATAGTAGTTAGCTTATGAGGGGGTCAAAGAGTTTGGATCCCCGCCATCCAATACCTATGGGCATTGAAGGAGATCCTACTAAATTTGACCCAGGTCCCAAGCAGGACCTCTAAACGCTGAACAAGGGCAAGACCTTTACCAAACCGTTCCCTTAACCCCCGACCAGGTAGCCAACATACCTCCATATAGACCGTGGAGATATGAATGGTGAAAATCTTTTATTTTATATAGACAGTAAAATAATGCCAAGACACCACGGACAAACGATAAGGAAAGATCACCTTCAACATAAGTAACTAGTTATTAAAGTCATTAATACAAAACCAAATAAAAAGTGCAAAAGATTAAAAGTAAAAAGTATTATACTAAACACTTGTCTTCACCAAGTGATGTAAGAGACTTAGGCAAACATGGCCTTGATTGTCAAGAACTCTTACGATCAATCTTGGATCCCGAGACGACTCACACACTCTATGATGGACAATGGATGATGGTGGTGGATGATGGTGTTATGGTGATGATGGGTGGTGGATGAAGTGTGAGAGAGGTGGTGTGCCAAGGGATGAGAGAGAATGAAACCAAGCTCCTCTATTTATAGGCTGAACAGAACGCTGGACACGGCCCCGTGTCCGCTGGACACGGCCCCGTGCCCGTCTGACATTCTCTCTCTTCATTAATTGTAATTGCGAATTACAATTAATGCGCCTGCTGTACTTTCAACACGCCCCCGTGTCCGCTGGGCACGGCCCCGTGGTGAGCAATGGAAGCTTCTACTGGTTTGTCTTTTCTGCTGCTTCCTGGGCACGCCCCCGTGTTCACTGGACACGGGGCGTGTTCAGACTTCTGTTCTCTTCTCTTTGTCTTGGGAGGTGCCGTTGAGGGTCCGGGCAGTTTACTTTTGTTCCTTTTCTTGTATTTATGGTAGAATTAGTGGTCTTTTTGCTTCTTTTGTGATTTTGAGCTCATTTCATCCTGAAAATACAAAAGGAAGACAAAAACAATCTTTTTCCAACATTAGTACTTAAAAAGGGTTAGTTTTATGCCTTAATTGATGTGTTTTATATGTTGCATTTTACACACATCAGACAACATGTGAAGAGTTCAACGTCGGCACTTTAAGGGCTGAATTAGACCACATAAACACTGTACCAGAAGCCAAGCTTCTAACCTGGTCACATTGGATCCCCAAGAAAGTCAAATGTTTTCTATGGCGAGTAGTACAAGATCGCATTCCATCGAGAGAAGCACTGCTGTCACGAAGGATAGTGCTCCCCTCCTCTGCGTGCGTTTTCTGCAATGATACCCTAGAATCGACTGATCACCTCTTAGTCACCTGTGACTTTGCACAACATGTATGGACTCTGATTTTTCAGTGGCTGGAAATACCACTTCCTCGGTACATCCTGAGTGTCGTACAGCTAATTGAACACATCTCATCACAAATAACTCACAATGCTTCGAAGAGGGCAATTGGGGCTATACTGGCTGCAAGTTGCTGGCATTTATGGCGCATAAGAAATGAATGTATCTTCAGGCAAAAAACACCTCAGCTGACAAAACTAATAGGCGACATCAAGGCGGGCTCGTACTCTTGGGTAAAGTCTCGGGCTGGGTACTCTCACTTAGTCTGGGAGAAATGGAGAGGATTTACGTTCTCAGATTTTCCTTCCTGAAGAACACTTCATTCACTTTAGTTTTTCGTATTTGCATTCGTTTATTCCTGTACTGTACTTCTTGAGCTTCTTACTTATCCTTTTTAATGAAATTTCGCCATTTATCAAAAAAGAGTTACAATAAAGAAATATTATATTTAAATGAAAAACACGGTGGCATTTTCGTAAATATTTACTCGTAGAGTAATTATCAAAATTACCCTAGAAATGATCTTGTAAGATAATTTTGATATTGTAGGGTAATTTTGTAAAATGATCTTGTAGGGTAATTTTGATCTTTGTAGGGTAATTTTGTAGAGTATCGTAACTACTCTACAAATGATCTTGTAAGTTAATTTTGATCTTGTAGGGTAAATTGTAGAGTATCATAATTACTCTACAAATGATCTTGTAGATTAATTTTGAATTGTATGTTATTTGACAAACTAGTAGAGGAATTTTGATATACTTGTAGAGTAATTTTGATAATTACCCTACAAGCACATTTTACAAAATTACCCTATAAAATCAAAATTACCTTATAAGATTATTTGTAGAATAATACCGCATTTTTTTTGTACGATGAGTATGTTCGTATGAGAACTTTTCCCTTATGTATCTAGCAATAAATGATATAATCTTGAGTAAACTGCAATTTTACCCCCTGAGGTTAGGGGTCATTGGCATGTCTACCCCCCCCCCCTAAGGAAATAATTGCAATTTTACCCCCCACTGTTCAACCTTATGTCGCACAATTACCCCTCGGCGTCAAAGTCAATGTTATCTTTAAACGGTCAAAGGGCATAAAGGTAATTTCACCATTTGGATCTTTATAATCCTCATGTACTTCACTTCCACCATCATTCTTACCCCCTAAGCTTCATTCACTGTACTTCTTCTTCTTCACCCACCAACGATCCAGCTCCACCTCCACCTCCATTGCTCCGGCGACCACAACGTCAACACCCACCGGCTTCCACTCCAGCTCCGATCAACCACAACGTCAAAGATCCAGCTCCACAATGAGTGAATCGCAGAACCACAACAGCGTCCACTCCACCTCCACCTCCATTGCTCCGGCGACCACAACGGCGTCCACTCCAGCTCCGCCGATGCAACTGGCTGTCGGCGACAACCACCAATCCTCCTCCTCCCTGTTGTCTCTGATTTCAGGTATAAACATTGATCTTTCTGAACAAGTAAAAAACAGGGGGTTATTGAAATATCGATCTTTTTGTGTTTGCAGTGGACATGAGGATTCGGTGGTCACTCCGATCGATTGTGGTGCCCGTGGTGTTGAAAATGCGGGGCCGCCCTTTCCTGCACTTCCAGTTTCCCCCGCAGCAGGAAATGGTTGTGTAGTTGATGTTTTATATATTAGGATATTTTGGTTAAATATATTAGGATCTTTTGGTTTAATACTGATCTAATTGTATATATATTAGGATCTTTTTGATTTAATATAATGTGCCTAGTTATGACCAATGTTTACACTTACATGATCATAGTTGATGATAGTTATATGTGCAGTTACTGAACATAGTTGATGACAGTTACATGTGCAGTTGGGATGTTTGATGTTTTGATCAAAATGTGCCTAGTTATGACAGTTACATGATCTTACATAGTCAAAATGTGCAGCAGTGGTTTGCACATTTTTAGTAGTCATAACAGATTCTAGTGTGGTTAATAGTCACCACAGATTCTATGTGTGGTTAATCAGTGGTTTGTGTCACACCCCTAATTTCCACGTGTCACCGGTGGGCCCGGTGGGGAGTATAGTGACGTAGTTGGCATCATCATAGACAAACACACAATATATAAATGCACAGCGGAAGCAAAGATAGATTCATTTCAACTTTAATAGAGTGTAATATCAAATATCACTAATTAGTTGAAACGGATCCACAGGCGGATCAAAATAAAAATAAGATATTGTTCAACAGATTTATTGTCATCCAAGCTTGCGAGACTTATTGTGGACGCTCTAGAAGACAGCCAGCCTATTTCGTGTAGTACCTGCACTTAACCTTTTGGGAAAAATACGTCAGTTTACACTGGTAAATACAATTTAACTGACTCATTTTGAAAAAGGTTGAAAATTGATTTAAATGCACATGGCATAAAAATATTTTTATAACTTGGGATAATTATGTTATATAATCTTGTAAAGGATTTACATGTTACTTATGCGTTCAGTAGCCCGGTTCGTGCCGGGTTAAAGATCAATTGACACACCACAAAAATTGAGTTATACACTTGACAGGTGTACG
Organism: Helianthus annuus; assembly: GCF_002127325.2. NCBI lineage: Eukaryota > Viridiplantae > Streptophyta > Magnoliopsida > Asterales > Asteraceae > Helianthus > Helianthus annuus. The sequence goes on along the minus strand of NC_035448.2, from coordinate 180,505,067 downwards.
CCTACACCCCGTGCTCAGGTCGTGGCTATCTCGTAAGATAATGCCGAGGATATCCGGGACATGGTCATTAACCCCCCAAAGGCTTTAAGCAATAAAACACATTCAAAACAAGGCCTCTCAATAAATTTAACCTCTATTCGATTAAAGAATTCGATGCCGGACCAAGCGGTATTTTATATACCGTATCCCAAGCCCGTATAGGGAAAATAAGTTAAAAGTATTTACCTTGGCAAGTATAAATCACAACTAGCAAGTGAAGGTAGCTTTTACTGGTTCTTCTATTCTGGAACAAAGGTTTATAATAACCTATTAGATTCCTAACGGATCTTTATTTAAGCCTAAGCTTAGACCGGTTAGTTTTAAGGACGATACGGTTCAACGCACGATTAAGCGAAGGCCGGATAGAACGTGATTTAGACCCGACAAGTTTGAATACTTGTATAATATGGGTATGCTAAATACATTCTGGATTTTGAGACAAAAATGACAATGTTTGACCCGTTTCGGTCAATTTATGCAAACTAGTTACATAAACCGAACCGAACGCTAAAAGAGCGTTACGTGTATCCATAAGAGTCATATGCACGTTCCCTGAGATAATATGCTCTAAATATGTCATAATATCAATAAGTTATGTTCTATTATGCCCCGAATGAATTTAAACTCAACTTATGCCTTATAAGGGCATTTTGGTCATTTAAAAGATTATAAAAGAGCTAAATTTGTAATCTGAGTTGTAGGTCTGATTCATACAGTAAAAATACTTAATTTATCATATTATAACAGTAGGGTATGACTCATATATGAAACTTATTATTTAAAATCAAACTATGCACCTTAGGGGTATTTTGGTAACTTTGCAAGGGCTAAAAGTGTCAAAACTGGAAACCTGAGTTCAAAAACTTATACTTACTGTTATTTTATAAAAATATACTAAGAATATCAGTAGGTATCAACCTTATATGTTTAATATGGTTATAGCGCATACTAGGCGTTAAAAACGCTTAAATGGGCGATTTAGAGCCGTTTCCGGATTTTCAAAAGAAAGCTGATATTTTTATATTTCCAGAATGCTCAAAATAATTTATTTAACAAATGAAATCAGTGGAAAAAGGTTTGGGGTCAAAAAGGTTTATAAAACTCATTTTATGGCTTAAAAGGGTAAATTCGGTATTTACCGAATTAAACTTAGAGACCTATGATACGATCGGCCAAAAATTAGATAAAAATCATCAAAAATCCCAAAATATTATACAACATCAGTTGGTAAAAAGTTTGGTGTCAAAAAGTGGGTTTAAATAGGCTATACGCTAATTACGCCGTTTACTTAACATAACGCTTTCAAATTACGATATTGAGCATAACTCTTAATCTAGACCTCCAACTGATATCAAATTTTAAGTGCATGCTTATATATCCGTAACAAACGTTTCTACTCTTTCACTTTTTCAAAAATCACGTTTTATAGTAAAAAGGGCAAAATAGTCATATTTAAGCATAAACCGGTAACATGCATATGAATCGGATAAGTGTTGAACCAAGTTTGTAAAATCTCAGAGAGTTGTACATATATAAAAATGGTCCAAAATAAGCTCTAAGTCAGATCTCAAACATGCATGCACGGATCCGAATCGAGAGTCAAAGAAAGAGTCATTTTATAAGACTTTTGGTTCCGATCCGGGTTTAAACCGAAAATTGTCGAGTCGATCATGAGAAAACATGTTCTTACATAAATTACAAAGTTATTTTGATGATCAAACAGATTGCATGTGACCTACATTGCTATTTATACTAATTTTTGCAAAAACTCATTCTGTTGACTTTTTAAGAAAAGCTTTGACTCGATAATCATCATGCTTAGAGTGAGAATCTGAAAATACCCTTTTGAGGGTTTGTTTCCCACATAAATACCAACTTGTAGGTACTTTCAATTTGAGAAATGACTGAGCCATTTTCGTTTAATCATAAAGTCAAACTAAAGTTACGACGGATTGACTTTCGGCTAATAATCTAAGCTAGAACGAATTAGAGAAGGGTATGAACACTACAAGAGTCCTAATTACGAGTAGGAAGCCCTATGAACCCTTGTTGGTGACCAGAGAGCTCCAGAATTGATCTTGTGAATTTTTAGAGAATGCAAGTGTTCTTGGTTACTACTTCAAGACCCTTTTAAACAGATTTTTGATCTGATTTGATGATGAAACAGGTGTTGGTAGGGGTTGTAAGATCAGTCCAAGTGTCCTTGCATGCATGTAAGTTGATTGGTGAGCTCAGGAGGTGAAAACAGCTGGAAACAACTCGGAAAACAGACCAAACTGGCAGCTGGTCGCTGCATTCTGCGCTGGTGACCCGTAGGCGGGCCGCGAGGCCATTCACGCGGGTCGCGTCCCAGCTGATGACCTGTTTAACAGGTTTCAGCAATTACCATTCAGCCCCTGATCTTTGCAACGTTGTTTTGATCGATTATTTAGCAGTCTAGGCCCTCAAATCTGGTTTTTAGGAACCTTGGGACTTTTATAAACATGGCAAAGTCCTCGGTTCACTTTGCGCTTACCCGAAAAGTCATGAAATTCACGTTGACGCATTTAACCCTTCGTGTACGGTTTTAATCATAACTTTCTCATACGTTCACGAAACTTCACGAAATTTTTATCATATATTCTCGTGAGTATATTTTATCATTACAAAGCTTCGGGTTTGTCAAAAGATCACTCAGAGGTATAAATTCAACATGTTGACACGTTTAGCCCCTGTAGTTTGTAATTCCTCACTTTCTTACATTTTCCGCTTTGTATGATCCATGATTTAACCGTTTGAGACTATAAACATTATGTAGGTTTATTTTAGAGCCTATCTTTCCATTGTTGACACTTTGGACCCTTATAATTCCATAGTTTCCCTGTTTGTCAACTTTAGTCCCTCTAAAGTATGTTTTCACATATCCAAAGCTTATGCCACGTGTCATTGCATTATTGGACGTAAATTTCCGAGGTGTTACATCCTCACCCCCTTAAAAGAAATCTCGACCTCGAGATTTACTGGAACAAATCAGGGTATTTTTCTTTCATCGTGGATTCTACCTCCCATGTGTATTCGGGACCTCTACGAGCATCCCATTTGACCTTAACAATAGGTATGTACTTTCTTCGGAGCTTCTTCACCTGTCGATCCTCAATCGACAATGGTTTTTCCACAAACTTCAAGCTTTCATCTATGTGTATATCTGTATGCGGTATAACCAGTGATTCGTCAGCGAAACACTTCTTCAGATTACAGATGTGGAACACATTATGTATACTACTAAGTTCTTCAGGTAAGTTTAGCTTATAGGCAACTGATCCGACGCGTTCGATAACCTCAAAAGGTCCTATGTATCTCGGGCTCAGCTTACCTTTCTTACCAAATCGCATCATTCCCTTCCAGGGTGATACCTTAAGCAATACTTTGTCACCAACTTCGAAGTGAAAAGGCTTACGCTTTGGATCAGCGTAGCTTTTCTGCCTATCTTGGGCAGCTTTCAAGCGATCGCAATCTGGACAATCTTGTCCGTTGTTTCAAAAACCAAATCTGGTCCTGATAACTGAACTTCTCCTACTTCTGCCCAACAGATGGGCGTTCTGCATTTTCTACCATATAATGCCTCGAAAGGCGCAGCCTTAATACTAGTATGGTAGCTATTGTTATAGGAGAACTCTATCAATGGTAGGTGGTTATCCCAACTGCCACCTAAATCAATCACACATACTCGAAGCATGTCTTCCAATGTTTGGATGGTACGCTCACTCTGTCCGTCTGTCTGCGGATGGTAAGCCGTACTAAAGTTTAAGCGCGTACCCAAAGACTGTTGGAAACTCTTCCAAAAATGAGAGGTGTATCTCGTATCTCGGTCAGAGATAATCGACACTGGTACACCATGTAGAGCTACGATCTTATCCACATACAATTGAGCTAACATGTCAGAGCTGTAAGTTTCCTTAATGAGAAGAAAATGTGCTGACTTGGTTAGCCTATCTACTATAACCCATATAGTATCGTTTCCCTTTCTTGTCTTGGGCAATTTGGTGATGAAATCCATTGTCACCATCTCCCACTTCCACGTGGGAATTTCAGGTTGTTGAAGCAAACCTGACGGCTTCTGATGCTCAGCTTTGACTTTCGCACAAGTCAGACATTTAGCTACATACGCAGCTACAGACTTTTTCAAACCAATCCACCAGTAGTTTGCCTTTAGATCCTGGTACATCTTATCAGCTCCAGGATGAACGGAATATTTGGAGCTGTGGGCTTCCTGGAGGATAACATCTCGAAGTCCTCCATAAACTGGAACCCATATTCTCCCATTCAGTCTTAGCATTCCATCCTTGTCATAGGATAACTGCTCCTCAGTTACTCCTAGCTTTTCTTCAGGATAGTTAGCTTCCAACACAGCTTCCTTCTATGCAGCTAACACCCTTTCGTTCAAATTATTCCTTATTTCTATGCGCTTGGCATTTATTCTTATCGGCTTCACTCTTTCTTTTCTGCTTAAGGCGTCAGCAACTACATTTGCCTTGCCTGGATGGTATCTTATCTCACAGTCGTAATCATTTAAAGTTTCCATCCATCGTCTTTGTCGCATGTTCAAGTCCTTCTGACTGAACAAATGTTGAAGGCTCTTGTGATCCGAATAGATTACACACTTGGTTCCATACAAGTAGTGTCTCCATAGTTTCAGTGCAAATACAACGGCACCCAGTTCCAAGTCGTGGGTGGTGTAGTTTTTCTCGTGCACCTTTAGTTGTCGTGAAGCGTAGGCAATGACCTTGCCTCTTTGCATGAGTACACAGCCCATGCCAGTGTGTGACGCATCGCAATACACCACGAATTCTTCTATACCATTGGGTAATGTTAACACTGGTGCATTGCTCAACTTCTTCTTCAGAACGTCAAAGGATTCCTGCTGCTTAGGGCCCCAATCAAACTTGATCTTCTTACGTGTCAACGAAGTTAGGGGCGCAGCAATCCTTGAAAAATTTTCGATGAATCGCCTATAGTATCCTGCTAATCCTAGAAAACTGCGAATCTCGGTAGGTGTCTTTGGCTCTTGCCAATTCATAACTGCTTCTACCTTAGCGGGATCTACTTGGATACCACGCTCACTTACCACATGTCCAAGGAATTGGACTTCTCGAAGCCAAAATTCGCACTTTGAAAATTTGGCATAGAGTTTCTCATGATGTAGAAGTTTGAGAATACAACGAAGGTGTTTCTCGTGGTCAGCCTGGTTCTTTGAGTAGATAAGGATGTCGTCAATAAAGACGATGACGAATTTATCCAGATAAGGCTTGCAGACACGATTCATGAGATCCATGAATGCGGCCGGTGCGTTAGTGAGCCCAAAAGGCATCACTAGGAACTCGTAATGTCCATAACGAGTCCTAAACGCTGTCTTGTGTACATCTTCATCCTTGACCTTCAGCTGGTGATAGCCCGACCTCAAGTCGATCTTGGAAAAGTAGCTTGCCCCTTGTAACTGATCGAACAGATCGTCGATCCTAGGCAAAGGATACCTATTCTTGATGGTGACTTTATTAAGCTCGCGGTAATCGATGCACAGACGCATCGATCCATCCTTCTTTTTGACAAACAAAATTGGCGCTCCCCAAGGAGACGAGCTAGGTCTAATAAAACCTTTAGCTAATAGATCATCTAACTGCGTCCTTAACTCCTTCATCTCCGTTGGTGCCAACCTATATGGTGTTCTTGCTACTGGCGCCGCACCCGGAATGATGTCAATTCGAAACTCCACTTGCCTGTCTGGTGGTAAACCAGGTAGTTCTTCCGGAAACACTTCAGGGTATTCCGAAATGACAGGGATATCTTCAATCTTTGGCTTTGGCTCATCAATAGTAACTTGTGCCATATAAATGACACAACCCTTCTGCAGACATCTGGATACCTTGAGCATGGACACTTGCTCAGGCAACCCATGCTGGGTATCTCCTTGAATAGTGAGTGACTCACCAGACGGAGTTTTAACTACCACTTGCTTTCTGTTGCATAGAATCTGGGCTTGGTTATGTGACAACCAATCCATACCTATCACTACGTCAAAACCGGCTAGCTTAAAGGGAAGTAAGGATAATGGAAAAGAGTGATTCCTAATGGATATAACACATCCATCTAAAACAGTTGAGGCGGTTTCTATGGTTCCATCAGCTAATTCCACCTCATACTTCACACTTAAGGCTTTTACAGGTAATTTCAACAATTCACAGAACTTATTATCTACAAAAGACTTATCTGCTCCAGAATCAAACAATACTCTAGCAAAAATATCGTTTACAAGAAAGGTACCTGTAATCACGTTGTCATCTTGAACAACTTCCTTAGCGTCCATCTTGAAGACTCTTGCATTGGTCTTCTTTCCATCATCAGCTTTCTTAGCGTTCTTTGGGCAATTAGACTTTATGTGCCCTTTCTCGTTGCAACCGTAACATGTTGCATCCTTCAGACCCTTACACTTCAAAGTCGTATGATCAGTAGATTTGCAGATTCCACAGGGTCTCGTGTGGGACTGCGATTTCGACTCTAAGCGACATTTCCCAAAATGATTCTTCTTGCAGGTTTTGCATTTGGGCTTACCCCCTGATTGTTGCCCATCTCTCTTAAATCCCGACCCTTTCCTGTGGTCGTTATTCCCTCGGTGTCTCTTCTCCGATCTCCGTGAGGTATCGTCCTCACGCTTCCTCTTATTCTCTTCCAAGTTCCTAAGTGCTCTCAACCTGACTACGTCCTGGGTGAGAGAGAGAGATAGATCAGCTACTGATCTGAACGTTGTAGGCCTCGATGCCTTAACACTTTCCTTAATCCCAGGGGCTAAACCCCCAATGAAACGGGCAATCCTTTTCGGCTCTGGGGTTACCAAGTAAGGAACCAATCGAGATAGAGTATTGAAAGTGGTGAGGTATGCCTGGCAGTCTAGATTCTTCATCATCAAAGATACGAAGTCTGACTCGATCCTTTCAACTTCATGTTGTGGTCAAAAATTCTCTTTAATAAGGGTTACGAACTGATCCCATGACATACTGTAAGTGTGGCCTTTCCGGCAGCTTGTAAGAGAGATTTCCACCATGCTAGTGCGTCCCCTTTGAACGATTGGGATACGTACTTCACTACATCCCGATCAGCACACCCGCTGATATCTACCACTGTATCTATTTCGTCCAACCAGGTCATGCAGTCAACCGCTCCCTTCTCCCCAGTAAAGTCCCAGGGTTTACATGAGACGAAGTATTTGTATGTACATGACTTACCACGCGGTTCTGACTTATGCTCAACCTCCCTTGATGGAACACTGTTTTGGTTGGATGAATGTCGCTCATCATCCTTCTTGAGCTCATCTTTCTTGGATGCATCTTTCTTAGAGGGCGGTTTGGTATGAGCCTCCGAATGACCCTTGGTCTTGGAATGTGGCGCGGAACGGGTCCTACTTCGGGTCCTACTTGGTTCACTATATTGCCTTTCAATGGCTTTGGCAACAACATTTTCTACTAACGCTTGTAGCTCCGTACCAGTTATATGTATTCTAGTGTTATCTGGGCCTTCCTCTGGATGACTGTTTACTTCTTCAGACTTAGCCATGTGGCTTTAGGTGCTACATAAAAGTAAGGACAAGGTCTATTTAGAGGCCTAAACAGTATTATCGTTCTTGACGATTTATTAACCATGGTAAATAAGAGCCATATTAGTTAATTAGTTTCATTCAGGACTTTTTATTAGCTACTTTACCCTAGAATGAAATATATGTTGGCACAATAGGCCTAGTCACTTGGACAAATTTCTAAATTTGAATCTAGATTCTATAGGATTAAAATTTGAATAATTAAAACAAATCAATCCTTTTTCTTGGCAGGGGGTCTAGAAATCACGGCTGCCTTTTTGTTTTATATGACATTAATTATAACCCGTGGGCATTATGTCACAATCAAATATATCTATATAGAATATGGATTTTGGATAATTTATTAAAAGGGTGACATGTGTGATTTTACGGATCACACTAGCCAAGAACGTTAACATGTTTACAGATGTTAACAGAGATTTGAATCTTTTTAAACAGGTTCTACCATATTGGCCAGGTCTTTAATATGACATTCAAGCTAGGTTTTACCTTTTTAAGAATTCTTATTATTAAAATGGTAAATTAAAATAATAATTGCTATTTTTTTCATTTATTCGTATATTATATTTATGCATATAATTTAAAGATGAAAAACTTAAATTAACCATTTCATATAAAATTAACTAACACGAGTTTGCCCTAAACGGGACTTTTACACAAATAACATACCCACGCAGGGGCTAAACTAACAAACAAACCCACGCAGGGGTCAAACAGAAACAAACAAACCCACGCAGGGGTAGAACAGAAAGGAAAAATATGCCCACGCAGGGGCAGAGTACAAAAATAAATGTCTTCGCAGGGACATGATTAAATAACTAGCAAACAAAGGATTTAGTAGTCCTTCTTGCTTTTTCCCTTGACTAAATCCACCATCTTCTTAAACATCCCACGATTATGCCGACGCTCTTCCCGTAACTCATGCCGCATCTCACGTCGCACATCATTTATCCCTTGAAGGATTTCTTGAACTTGTGGCGGTGACATCATCGGTGCCGGTGGTGGTAGCGGATATTGCGGTGGTTGAGGAGGCTGCGGCTGCTGATATCCATATGATGGGTATCCATAGGTCGATTGTCCCGTAGCCCAGGGACCTCCAAAAGTACCTTCCGGATGTAGAGAGTTGTAGTTCGCAGCTACCCAGTAGGGATCCTCTGTAAAGTTATAACCTGGGGGAAAAGTCTGCTCGAAGGGATTATATGCTACCGCGCTAGTATAAGCGGGGATTGGGTTTCCAAAATCCTGTGGTGGTGGTGGCACGATTGGCGCAGAAGTTACTTCTGAGACGGGATGTGAAGATTCTCCCATCTCTGGTTCTTCGTGTAGTGGCGAGTATCGGCTGCTACCTGAATGTGGAGGGGTGCCAATGCGTATTCCCCCTCGTGTGGACATCCGGGCGTTCGTTCGTCTTCGCCTTGGAGGCGGAGGAGGCACAACCGGAGGTGGTGGCGGTGGTGGAGTGACCGCGACAAGTCAGGAATCCCCGGAAGGATTCTGCTGCTGCTGTGGCTGCTGCTGCTGCTGCTGGGGGTGCAAGGGAGAGCTGTGTTGCGGCTGGTGCAGGGGAGAGTTATGGTAACTAGGGGTAAATACCCAGTCATGCTGCCTGAATCTCACCTCAAAGCTTTCGGGACCATTGTATGGTGATCCCACAAATGGTGACCCATCAGAAATCTCGATAGGGTGGTTCGGAGTTCCAGATGGTGGCATTGAGTGATCGGTATCTTCATCGACCTCCATCGCATTGTCGCCAGGGAAATGGTCTTCTGGTCCAAGTGGGTTAAAACCCATAGGCACATCAAGGTAGTCAGCAGGGTTGAACATGCCTTGGAAAACAGGGGATGGGTGGTCAAAGGGTGATTGATGTCCTTGGAGAGGAATATAGGACTGGTGAGAGTTGTGGGGCTCATTTTCTGATTGAGGCCCAAAGGAGTGTGGGATAGAAGGTGAGGTACTCTGTGAAACCGAGTGCCTTGCGGGTTCAGTAAAGGATCTCCACAGATTTTGAGCATCTGTGTTATGGGAGCCTGAAGGTGTTCGCCTGTGCGAAGGTCCGGCTTCATGGTCGTTTGGGGCTACATACGCTCCTTGTCCCCTTCCTCTTCCTCTCATTCGTGGCGGCATTTTGTGAACCTGTCAAAATCAAACAAGTGATACAACAAAATATTTATAAGACAAAGTTAGAAAATAAAACAAATTTTGGATATTTCCTAAGTTCTTTGTCTAGACTCGAGAACCGAGGAATGTGCAATTGTGTAACTGAGATTAAACACAAAAGGCTAGTGTTTAATTCACTCAGAGTTGGCTCTGATACCAACCTGTCACACCCCTAATTTCCACGTGTCACCGGTGGGCCCGGTGGGGAGTATAGTGACGTAGTTGGCATCATCATAGACAAACACACAATATATAAATGCACAGCGGAAGCAAAGATAGATTCATTTCAACTTTAATAGAGTGTAATATCAAATATCACTAATTAGTTGAAACGGATCCACAGGCGGATCAAAATAAAAATAAGATATTGTTCAACAGATTTATTGTCATCCAAGCTTGCGAGACTTATTGTGGACGCTCTAGAAGACAGCCAGCCTATTTCGTGTAGTACCTGCACTTAACCTTTTGGGAAAAATACGTCAGTTTACACTGGTAAATACAATTTAACTGACTCATTTTGAAAAAGGTTGAAAATTGATTTAAATGCACATGGCATAAAAATATTTTTATAACTTGGGATAATTATGTTATATAATCTTGTAAAGGATTTACATGTTACTTATGCGTTCAGTAGCCCGGTTCGTGCCGGGTTAAAGATCAATTGACACACCACAAAAATTGAGTTATACACTTGACAGGTGTACGCCTACACCCCGTGCTCAGGTCGTGGCTATTTCGTAAGATAATGGCGAGGATATCCGGGACATGGTCATTAACCCCCCAAAGGCTTTAAGCAATAAAACACATTCAAAACAAGGCCTCTCAATAAATTTAACCTCTATTCGATTAAAGAATTCGATGCCGGACCAAGTGGTAATTTATATACCGTATCCCAAGCCCGTATAGGGAAAATAAGTTAAAAGTATTTACCTTGGCAAGTATAAATCACAACTAGCAAGTGAAGGTAGCTTTTACTGGTTCTTCTATTCTGGAACAAAGGTTTATAATAACCTATTAGATTCCTAACGGATCTTTATTTAAGCCTAAGCTTAGACCGGTTAGTTTTAACGACGATACGGTTCAACGCACGATTAAGCGAAGGCCGGATAGAACGTGATTTAGACCCGACAAGTTTGAATACTTGTATAATATGGGTATGCTAAATACATTCTGGATTTTGAGACAAAAATGACAATGTTTGACCCGTTTCGGTCAATTTATGCAAACTAGTTACATAAACCGAACCGAACGCTAAAAGAGCGTTACGTGTATCCATAAGAGTCATATGCATGTTCCCTGAGATAATATGCTCTAAATATGTCATAATATCAATAAGTTATGTTCTATTATGCCCCGAATGAATTTAAACTCAACTTATGCCTTATAAGGGCATTTTGGTCATTTAAAAGATTATAAAAGAGCTAAATTTATAATCTGAGTTGTAGGTCTGATTCATACAGTAAAAATACTTAATTTATCATATTATAACAGTAGGGTATGACTCATATATGAAACTTATTATTTAAAATCAAACTATGCACCTTAGGGGTATTTTGGTAACTTTGCAAGGGCTAAAAGTGTCAAAACTGGAAACCTGAGTTCAAAAACTTATACTTACTGTTATTTTATAAAAATATACTAAGAATATCAGTAGGTATCAACCTTATATGTTTAATATGGTTATAGCGCATACTAGGCGTTAAAAACGCTTAAATGGGCGATTTAGAGCCGTTTCTGGATTTTCAAAAGAAAGCTGATATTTTTATATTTCCAGAATGCTCAAAATAATTTATTTAACAAATGAAATCAGTGGAAAAAGGTGGGGTCAAAAAGGTTTATAAAACTCATTTTATGGCTTAAAAGGGTAAATTCGGTATTTACCGAATTAAACTTAGAGACCTATGATACGATCAACCAAAAATTAGATAAAAATCATCAAAAATCCCAAAATATTATACAACATTAGTTGGTAAAAAGTTTGGTGTCAAAAAGTGGGTTTAAATAGGCTATACGCTAATTACGCCGTTTACTTAACATAAAGCTTTCAAATTACGATATTGAGCATAACTCTTAATCTAGACCTCCAACTGATATCAAATTTTAAGTGCATGCTTATATATCCGTAACAAACGTTTCTACTCTTTCACTTTTTCAAAAATCACGTTTTATAGTAAAAAGGGCAAAATAGTCATATTTAAGAGAGTTGTACATATATAAAAATGGTCCAAAATAAGCTCTAAGTCAGATCTCAAACATGCATGCACGGATCCGAATCGAGAGTCAAAGAAAGAGTCATTTTATAAGACTTTTGGTTCCGATCCGGGTTTAAACCGAAAATTGTCGAGTCGATCATGATAAAACATGTTCTTACATAAATTACAAAGTTATTTTGATGATCAAACAGATTGCATGTGACCTACATTGCTATTTATACTAATTTTTGCAAAAACCCATTCTGTTGACTTTTTAAGAAAAGCTTTGACTCGATAATCATCATGCTTAGAGTGAGAATCTGAAAATACCCTTTTGAGGGTTTGTTTCCCACATAAATACCAACTTGTAGGTACTTTCAATTTGAGAAATGACTGAGCCATTTTCATTTAATCATAAAGTCAAACTAAAGTTACGACGGATTGACTTTCGGCTAATAATCTAAGCTAGAACGAATTAGAGAAGGGTATGAACACTTACAAGAGACCTAATTACGAGTAGGAAGCCCTATGAACCCTTGTTGGTGACCAGAGAGCTCCAGAATTGATCTTGTGAGTTTTTAGAGAATGCAAGTGTTCTTGGTTACTACTTCAAGACCCTTTTAAACAGATTTTTGATCTGATTTGATGATGAAACAGGTGTTGGTAGGGGTTGTAAGATCAGTCCAAGTGTCCTTGCATGCATGTAAGTTGATTGGTGAGCTCAGGAGGTGAAAACAGCTGGAAACAACTCGGAAAACAGACCAAACTGGCAGCTGGTCGCTGCATTCTGCACTGGTGACCCGTAGGCGGGCCGCGAGGCCATTCACGCGGGCCGCGTCCCAGCTGATGACCTGTTTAACAGGTTTCAGCAATTACCATTCAGCCCCTGATCTTTGCAACGTTGTTTTGATCGATTATTTAGCAGTCTAGGCCCTCAAATCTGGTTTTTAGGAACCTTGGGACTTTTTAAACATGGCAAAGTCCTCGGTTCACTTTGCGCTTACCCGAAAAGTCATGAAATTCACGTTGACGCATTTAACCCTTCGTGTACGGTTTTAATCATAACTTTCTCATACGTTCACGAAACTTCACGAAATTTTTATCATATATTCTCGTGAGTATATTTTATCATTACAAAGCTTCGGGTTTGCCAAAAGATCACTCAGAGGTATAAATTCAACATGTTGACACGTTTAGCCCCTGTAGTTTGTAATTCCTCACTTTCTTACATTTTCCGCTTTGTATGATCCATGATTTAACCGTTTGAGACTATAAACATTATGTAGGGTTATTTTAGAGCCTATCTTTCCATTGTTCACACTTTGGACCCTTATAATTCCATAGTTTCCCTGTTTGTCAACTTTAGTCCCTCTAAAGTATGTTTTCACATATCCAAAGCTTATGCCACGTGTCATTGCATTATTGGACGTAAATTTCCGAGGTGTTACAGTTTGATACATTGTTGGTAATGTTTTATTGATAAGCCTTTTTTATACTCTGATGATGGTATATTGGTGTTCTTGATACAGGTTAGGATCAAAATGTGCCTAGTTATGATACAGGTTAGGATCAATATGATGGTATATGATGTTGATACAGGTTAGGATCAAAATGTGCCTAGTTATGACAGGTTAGGATCATAGTTGTGATGTTTGATGTTTTGATACATGTGCAGTTACTGATCATAGTTGATGTTTGATGTTTTCATAACAAAATTCACAGTTATGACAGTACATGATCTTTACATGATCAAAATGTGCCTAGTTATGACAGTTACATGATCTTTCAACTCAAAATGTGCAGCAGTGAGTGTGCTTAATCAGTGAATGTGATAACATATTCTAGTGCAGCATGAAATGGTTGTTAGTGCAGCATACCTGAATGTGTTAGTATAGCATACATGATCAGATTGTTAGTGAATGTGCAGCAGGAAATGGTTGTTAGTGCAGCATACATGAATGTGTTAGTGCAGCATACCTGAACACATTGTTAGTGCAACATACATGATCAGATATGCTTGATTTTGAACAGGCATGCTTGATTTTGAACAGGTATGCTTGATTTTGAACAGGTATGCTATGCTTGATTTCAGAAATCATAATTAGGTCAGATGATTTAAGAAATAAAACAAAATCACAGTGAATTGATTAAGAATTAGGTGTTTATATGATCAAAATCAGATTACGTGTTCACAGATTTTTGATTATATAATCATAGATCAGGTTTTTGATTTTGGCGGGAAGGGTTTTGGAAGTTGCAGGGGGTAATGTTGTGTATTAACACAAAGTACAGGGGGTAATAAGAAAGGACAAATTAGTAATTTACCAGTGGGGGGTAATTGTGCGACTTAACAGGAAAGTTGGGGGGGGGGGAATGGAAGGGTAATATAGTAATTTCAACTTAGAGTTAACAGATCTGTTATTGACTTTGACGCCGGGGGGTAATTGTGCGACATAAGGTTGAACAGTGGGGGTTAAAATTGCAATTATTTCCTTAGGGGGGGTAGACATGCCAATGACCCCTAACATCAGGGGGTAAAATTGCAGTTTACTCTATAATCTTTAAGCTATCTATAAAAGTGTGGTTATACAAAATTCAACACTTTAGTGACAAAATTTACTTTACAAAATTAAGTTAATGTGATGTTCTTTAATTTTGTTATTTGTTCACTAGCAACATCCGATGAATCTAGTTAATTTTAACATTACATTTGAAACCAGAAAGTCATAAACCCTAGTTACTCTAATGAGTCTAGTTAATTTTCAAAAAAAAAAAATAATAAAATAAAAACCCATTGTTGCAAGTAAACATTACATATGACGACGGGCAAGTGGGAAGGCCCACTTTACCCGCTCTGGATTATCCTCATGAAGGCCCAATTATACGAAAGCCCACGTAATAAAGTTATCTTGCCCATTAAGGTTTCTCTCCCTTTGTCAAAGGCGGGAAAACCACAAGCAGAGAATGCAGGCTTCATTTAATATTGATAAGAAGAGGGTCTCGGCTGGCATATGTACTTTCAGGCTAGGGTATTAAATGAGAAGATCATCTTACCGTTAGGGGTCAGACACGTGTCTGCACCCCTCGAGGACTCGCCGGATTCGTTGGATCATCTAAGTAAAATATCCCACATGCTAGATAAGGGCTGGGTATTATATAAGAAGAACAAAGAAGGACATAAGGTATGGGTAGGAGACCATCTCATTTACTTCATCCTCATTACTACTCCTACATTTATTTCCGACCAATATTCTTATTTATTACACACAGACATTCCATTCGTTTGATTCACACCTACGAGGAAATATTCCGGTGACACACTCATCGGAATAAGCTCCTCTATCTTTCCGGCAAGTTTACTTACTCTCATGCCGGAGCTTGGTCACGGATCCCCCCTCCGGGGTCCTCCGTGGCGAGGCTAACAGTTTGTTCTTTTGTAGTAACGGAGATAAAGGCTCTCGACGTCAGCGAAGATCCATCTAACGTCATCCGGGAGTTGGGTATTCGACATTGGCGCCATCCGTGGGACATCAGCCTATCCGGTGTTCCCACTTCAAAATCCGACGTTAAGAGCAGCTTATCTCACCAACGACAACATGGCAACCCCACCCAACTCACGTATCACCCAGACGGCACAGAATGATCTGGATAGGGTCACTGTAGAAGACATAACCCATAAAGAAGGAAACGAGAACCAGGTGGAAAACCCAGAAGGAACGGAGCACATCACTCCGGACTTTGTGGCCATGCACAGAGAAAAGTTAACAAAGTGTCTTGAAGATTTAAAAAGACAAGAAAAGCTTGACAGCCTTAGGGCTAGGCTGTCTTTTGACACACCCTCCAACCAAGAAGGAACAGACCTCCAAAACAAGAGCAACAACGGTGACCCTCTGGAAACATTCATGACGGCCCTCAGACAAATGTCTTCAGAAGAAAGTGAGGATCTCATCGCAGGAAAGAAGTCGAAGGAAAAAGGGAAGGAAAAGGATAATCAAAGTGATGATGGCCTGGATCAACCCTACCTACCACGGGACTTAGCTGAGGTCTCAAAGTTCACGCGAAGAATTGCAGAAGCACCAATGCCCCCCAAAACAAAGTTACCCCCAAACTTTGACCGTTATGACGGGACAAGAGACCCTGAAGACCATCTTCATGCCTTCAGGGGAGCGGGGCAACTTGGACGATGGTCCATGCCGGTATGGTGCCACATGTTTGTACAAACCCTGACAGAGGGAGCCCGGCTCTGGTTTGACAGCCTTCCCCCGGGGGGGAATCGATAGTTATGAAGAGTTAAGCGAGAAGTTCCTCAGGAACTTTGGTCAGCAGAGAAAGGTGGTCAAGAATCCCAATGAGATCCTCCACATAAGGCAGAGGGACAATGAGCGAATAGACCAATATATGGAGAGTTTCGTCAAGGAAAGCATGAACATCAAAGACGTCCCAGAGATCATGAAGATCAGTAGTTTCATAAACGGGCTGAAGCACACACTGTTATGTGAGAAACTGGGGGAGGAGTTTCCCCACTCATTTGACAACCTTATGGACAGGGTCAGAGCCTTTGTCAGAGGGAAAGATACAGTCAGCAAAGCTAAGGAGACGGACACCACACCTCGGAGGATTACCCCAACTACAAAGCTCCCTGACAAAGGTACACCTTACTCCCGAAAGCCTGCTTTTGATAAAATGTTGCATGACAGAACGAGGCCCTCATACTCCCCATACAGAACCCGAGGGAGGGGTCCCCCTCCTTACCCCGATAATTTCACCCCCCTCACCAAGACCCCAAGTGAGATATTGGCCACTGAGAGGGTAAAGAGCTCCTTCCCAAGGCCACCACCCATAAAACCCGGGCCAAAGGCACAACCGAACGAGTACTGTGATTTTCACAAAGGTTTTGGGCACAAAACTGATGATTGTATGTATCTGAAAAGAGAGATAGAAGCCGCAGTAAAAACAGGAAGGCTGGCCCACTTGGTTAAGGAAATTAAGGAGGGGGGAGGGGATCGCAAGGGAAGAGATGCAAGGGAGCCTGGGAGGGCAGATGTTGATATGATTAGAAGGAGGAATGAGTTCGATACCACCCGGAGTGTAAAGGCCAGAATCCTGGGCTCCCCGGACTGCATGAAAGCTCCCATCCTCATGCCGCACCTGGAAGAAAATGAAGTGCAATGACTACCCCTAAATATCTCAGCCATAATAGCTGGCCACAAGGTATCTCGAATACATGTGGATGGAGGGTCCGGTGTCGAGGTAATATACAAGCATTGTTTCCTTAGATTCAACAGAGATGTAAGAGATCGGCTGGAAGAAGACTCCATCCCCTTAGTGGGGTTCAACAATAGTGTATCACACCCCCTGGGAAAGATCAGGCTCCCATTCACAGTCGGGGTAGGGGATCGGGTCCGAACAATAAACCTGACCTTCACAGTGGTCCGGGCACCCTCAAAGTACAACGCAATCTTAGGAAGACCTGGAATTGGAGACTTACAGGCACAGGCATCCACCCCCCACGAAGCTTTAGTGTTTCAAACACCGAAGGGTTTAGCCTGGGTTAAATCCGCTTATGAGGTAATTTCTTCCGTATCCAAAGAGGAAGCACCTGAGAAACACCAGAAAGAAGGAGTAGAAGAGTGGGTCCTTTGCGACAGGTTCCCAGAACAAACGGTCAAAGTGGGAAGCCACTTAAGTGACAAATGCAAGAGTGCCCTGAAGGAGCTGCTTCTCCACAACATAGATGTGTTTGCATTTCAACACGGAGACATGATAGGAGTCCCCAGGAGCTTAACAGAACACCGGCTCAACACCTACACATGGGCGAAGCCGGTAAGGCAGAAAAAACGAAGCATGGGACCTAACAAAAGAAGGGCTGCTTGTGAAGAAACCAGAAAACTGCTCAGGGCAGGAATAGTCAGAGAAGTGAAGTATCCGTCCTAGATCGCCAATCCGGTCATGGTTCAAAAGAAAGACGGGGGATGGAGGATGTGCATCGACTTCCAAGATCTGAACAAAGCATGTCCTAAGGACTGTTATCCCCTCCCAGAAATAAACGTCCAGGTAGTCTCTTTGTCTCAGTACCCCCTGAAGTGCTTCCTGGATGCCTACAAGGGATACCACCAAATCCAGATGTCAATAGAAGACGAAGAAAAAACTGCCTTCATCACAGACGAAGGGACATTCTGCTATACCAAGATGCCCTTCGGTCTTAAAAATGCTGGGGCCACATATAAGAGATTCATGAACGCTCTGTTCAGGGAACAACGGGGAAGGAACCTAGAAGTATACGTCGATGACATTGTTATCAAAAGCTTGACAGAGATGGCCATGATAGATGATACAGCTGAGACTCTCAACACTATGCAAGATGTGAACATGAAGTTAAACCCTGGGAAGTGCTGCTTCGGAGTAGAGGAAGGGAGTTTCCTGGGAGTAGTAGTCACTAAAGGAGGAATCAAAGCAAACCCGGAAAAGACCCAAGCTGTGGCTGAGATGCGATCTCCCAGGTCCCTGAAGGACATTCAACAACTAAACGGGAGATTAATCGCATTAAACCATTTGTTATCAAAGGTAGCTGACAGGACCCTCCCCTTCATGAAAGTGTTGAAGGACTGCCTCCAAACAAACAAGTTCAAATGGACCCCAGAAGCTGAGGCCGCCTTCCAAGAAAT
The DNA here is from genome assembly GCF_002127325.2 of Helianthus annuus. NCBI lineage: Eukaryota > Viridiplantae > Streptophyta > Magnoliopsida > Asterales > Asteraceae > Helianthus > Helianthus annuus. The sequence goes on along the minus strand of NC_035448.2, from coordinate 180,486,390 downwards.
GAAAACTTACATCTGCAAGCTCCCAACATTGGCCACCCCAGTGCCCGGGGAACTCCTACTCCTATACTTGTCAGCCTCGAAAACGACCATAAGTGCAATTATGATGGTAGAACGGGAAGGGAAGCAGATCCCCATTTATTTCATCAGCAGACTTAAGGGTCCCGAGGAACGTTACATGCCCCTAGAGAAGCTGGCATTAGCCCTTGTTTTCGCGTCCCGAAGACTCAGAAGGTATTTCCAAGGACACAAGATTGTCCTGGTGACTGATCAACCCCTCCAAAAGGTACTCAGGAGGCCAGAGCTGTCAGGGCGATTGGCTAAATGGGCTGTGGAACTAGGAGAACACTCTTTGGAGTTCAAGCCCCGGACAGCCATGAAGGGGCAGATACTGGCCTACTTCTTAGCGGAAGTCCCTGAGGATGAAGAGAGGGAACTCTTAAAATGGGAAGCCTTGGAGAAAGAAGAAAGAGAAAAAGAAGACGGGGCAGTGTGGAAATTACTCACTGACGGAGCCTCTAGTGAAGAGGGGAGCGGGGCTGGTATCACACTGATAAGCCCCGAAGGGATTGAGCTGACATACGTGTAACAACTGTCACTAAAATCCATAATTAGGATGGTAATTAGCTATTAAGAAAACCCTAATTGAGAAACCCAAGTAATTCTGCACTAACCCTAAAATTTCCAGAACAATCAGAATCAGGATCAGGGCCCCTAAAACTCAGGGGGGGATAAACCCTAGCCAATGATTATCTTCATAACTCTCTATCAAAATCGAATTTTATGAAACTGTCAACACAGCAAGCCTAGTTACACACGTAGCTACCCTATGAACATAGGTTACCACTCGCGTAGCGCGACGCCCATGGGGGGTACCCCTCGCGCTACGCGACGGTGTCAAATTTCATGTATAAATAGAGGAGTCTGGGACTTGAATTCTGTCTTTGAAACGACGTAAAAACTCGCTGTGTACGTCAAGTTATAGCAGAAACAATACAACAAACACACACGGGTCTCGAATTGCTGCCGCAATCAGGATAATAACTCGATCGCTATTACGATTCAACGTCCGATCGATTATAACTATCCAACGATAGTCCAGATGCTGCTCAATTGAGCTTGTACTTTGATTATTCGTCGTGATTTCGACTTGAATATTAGAGTGCTGTTCGAATTCGGACTATGCTCTGTTATTCGTTGTGAATCCGATTGAATTATCGAGTATTGCACTGATTAATCGTTGTGAAGGTTTAATCTCGTGAATTGACGTAATTGCTGTATTAGTTACTAACCTGTGTGTGCATTATGTTAAATTAGGTTTAATCAAGGCTAATCAGTAGGCTTATACCTTGCCCGTTAAATCTGCAATGTGAGTCATTCCTCTTTTATAAACTCTTTTCTCACAGTTTGTGAGTCATTCTTCTTTTTAAACTGTTTTCTCACAGTTTGTGAGTAAGTATTACAATACCTCAAATTATTTTCAAAGTGTTATAATTACAGGGATTAAGTCGTGGTTATCTTAACCGCTGGTTAGTGGGGTATTGTGCACATTACTAATTTCTCACGGTTAGGCAATAAGCCCTAACATGGGTTAGGCTAATAAGACCTAACAGTGACAAAACGTCACTAATTGGGTGACTGGACCCAATAGTGGTATGACCATCGTCACACGGGTGGCAAGACTAGATATTAATTAAGATACTGCCATAGTAATCGCTCTTATGCTGTAATTTATAACTATGTGTCATTTTATCAAAATGAATGATTCACTCAGTATTTCCCGCTGACAAAACCCTTTTTAAAACACGTTTCAGGTAATTACAGTATATTGGAGTAAGAATTGGATCCAGCACTGAAGGACTTCAAGAAGTGGCTTATTTTATTAATTAAATCAAATTAAGAAATATCATTTTTATTAAAAGCTACCTTTGTAAAACATGGAATTTATTCCATCTATTTAAATAAAATCCGGTGTTTCTAAACTCTGATATTTTTCCTAACTCACGGTCCTGATGAAATTTCCGCTGCAATGTTTTCCAAAAATAATCACCGGTACCACTGGACTGCTCACGGCACCCGATTCCGTCCAGGGTAGGTCGGGGGTCGTGACAGAAGGTGGTATCAGAGCCACTGCTTTAAGCCTATAAGTGTTGTGATAATAATACTTAAGCTTAAATAAAAAGAGTTAGGAGATTTCTATTAAATGGTAGCACAGCTGATAGCAGTTAGACTTGAACATAAGAAAAGATGCCTTAGTATAAGCTAAGTCACTGGTTTACACAATTAGGTGTTATGATAATACCTAAGTGAAACGGAGAATTAGAAACTTAATATTATCTGATAGCACTCCGGATGGTATTTAGACTTGAACTTAAGAATTTTGCCTTAAAATAAACTTTAAGGTAAATTACTTATATAAGTATAATGGATACTGGTATGACGGTTAGCAGGCAATAGCACTTAATTGCTATTTATTCTTGCTTACTGATATTATTTGGTCTAGAATAAGATATGTTATGGGAATACAAATTTTCTTGATTCTGGATAAAAGCCCTAATGAAAGAGGCACTTTTTGAAAAGATACTATTTATGGGAAATAGAAAATTTTCTCCGGCAAAACTGGGTCTAGAGTAGCAGACTCTCCAGCTTGTCCGGACATATTGAGATTACCGCTCCGGCGCGAACCGGATAAGACGGGGTAAAGGATATGTCAAATCAGTGACAAGATTTCCCTAAATAGTATCATGACCAAATACCTGAGTGGTTCTTGGAAATATGAATCTGTTAAATACATTGACCTGATAAATGGTATGTTTATTTCAGCATGTGAAATATGTGATTATATAGATAGGTATATCTATAAGGAAATTCCAAAAACATAAGAATTGACAAATTGAAATAAAACACAAGCATCCGTGTCTAGAATTCTTTATCAGGAATCTCTTTTCCAATATCAAACATTATTTTGTTTGATCATTTACCTCGTAACTCATACAATGAGAACCCTTTAAAGATGGGATATCATCGAAAGTATAAAAAATTTACAATACACAAGTAAGAAAAATATAAAGTTGTGCTAATGCACAAGAAAACACATGAAACTTAAAATATACGTCCACAGACGTTGAAATATATCACACACGACTTTCCAAGGCAAGGCCTTTGAAAAGTATAAATTAAGCACGATGACACCAATACTAATTCTGTCAGTAGAAAACTACTAATCAAAAAGAAGCACTTTGCCACGTGATCCTATAAAACGATCTACAGTTCGCTGAGGTACGTTGGAACAAGATTTCACAATCATTGGTGCACAGTCTAAACTAAGTCATAATTATTATCACTGAAAAAGGAGTCACATACCTTTGCAAATTCCCTATTCCATTTCAGTTCATTCGACATTCCTTGATAATGGCACTTAACAACGGTTATCACACAAAATTCCAGATAAAAGTTCTTATATTCCCTTCGTAGCAATTCCGACTTCTGCCTATAATAAGTTGACTTTCGTGTTCTTGTAATGGTCATCATACCATAAAGAATTCTTTCATAATAGCAAATAGTGATCTATCTCGTTTCTTGGTAAATCCATACACTATTTGTTGTGCATGTGGTTCATATGAGTTATAAGACCCTAGGAAGGCTTCATTCCAAATTATTGTTTTATCCAACCTCAAATATCATTTCATTATACTTGATCTTTGCATTACCGCGTTTTGCAAAATGATTACTCTTTGATATTTGATCGATAAATTTTTCCTTTGAAAAACTCGATTTCCTTTTAATGGTATACATGGTTTTGTTGTAACCATGTCAGAATTTTTTTGAACTCATTTTGTTTACACCAAAGTTCAATTGTTTGAACTTGCTCGCATTTTCGTATTCAATTCAAAATCCCATATGATGGATTGAAGCCATCATATTCAAAATAGTCCCAACAAGCACTTCAATTCTCTTGAACCATAGCACGCTTGTTTAGTCTTCGAATTCATCAAATCATTTCTTTGATTACGATCACCTTGTGGTGACATTCTTCACAAAATTTAAAAGTTGCGCTAATCTCGTTTAAATTATTTATTTTTGGTGAATATTTGTAATAAAATATTAATAGTAGGTATTAATAGTATTTTTAGGTATTAAGGTTATTATCAAGACAGGTATTGGATAGCGTAGCCTTAGTTAGGCATGGACTGATCACCTATGCTTAAACAAGACAGCACTAACCCATATCCAACAATGATAATAACTATTTAATATATATAAATTAAGTCATCATACTTATTTAGTAAATTTCAATTATATATATATAAATATTTTATATTATATATATAGATATATATATACTTTGTACTGTAAAGAGAAGATATATTTTCATAGAACAATTAAAGGGACGAATAAAATTATCTAAATAATTGTCTAAGTATTCATGAACAAGACATATTATAAATAAATGTTCATCTTATAGAAATATTCTTTTATAAAATATATATATTAAAATATCAAATATTATTTACACAAACCAATATTTAAGTATGCTTGATATTAAAATAAACATTTATTATCTTACTTTTATGATTTAAAATACCTCATTATAAAATCTTATAGTTAAACACACTTGATTTTAAAAAAAATGGTAATCGTAAGTTCTAGAATATTGGGTAAACCTATATCATTATTTTGTCACAATTTACCACGGGTTTTGATATTTTAAACCTATCTATATTTATTTATTATTCTACTTTATGATAACATAAAAGGAAAAGGTATTTAATAAATCAAAATATCACCTATCCTTAAATAAAACATTTTGATTAAAATCATCTGAATACAATTATGTATTAAGACAAAAGTACACTTGTCTTCTCATGTATTCTTACAAATCACCCATCTCAGCACATTGATTTTCTCATATCATAATTCAATATTTGACGAATCATTTTCATGTTTCCATTTCATTTTGAACCTGTCAATCTTAAGTCATCCTTAGGTACCAATCAAAGTAAGTTTTCTTCTGACAAAGAAATTTTATTAATTCCAAAAAGTTCTTCACATTCATTCTAAAAATCTATACATCATATATCTTCTGGCTTAAACATAATCACCTTGGAAACTATATCATTTCATCGAAATGTCTCATCTTTTGAAATATCCGGATTCGCTTCCTTGAAACTCTCAATTTCGGAAACAGTGAATTTATTCGGTCATCATTATTAAATTCTTTCAATCATTACAAACACTTTGTAGCGTCCGAATAGATATGTAGCATGTGCTAAACCCTATTCATACGCCATTCATTTGATTTATCATATTCTTGGTACAATTATGTACTCAGATTATGATACACTAAACTCTATTGTCCAGTACCATTTAAGTAAACGATATTGATTTTCGGATAATCATTAACAAATCATTTTCCATACTTCCATTCACAAATAGATATTTATCAATTCAGAACCTTCCTTAATTGATCAAAGAAAATTCATTTCGGATATTGAATCCAATTGTTCCTATAAGTCATTTTTATTTTCAAAATTCATACCCTCAAAATATCCTTTGATTCCATTCCACGATACATTGTTTCTCTTAATTAGAAGAAGAAACATAACCCAAGAAAATATCATAATCCAAATCTCGAGGACGAGATTTTTATTAAGGTGGGGAGGATGTAACAACTATCACTAAAATCCATAATTAGGATGGTAATTAGCTATTAAGAAAACCCTAATTGAGAAACCCAAGTAATTCTGCACTAACCCTAAAATTTCCAGAACAATCAGAATCAGGATCAGGGCCCCTAAAACTCACGGGGGGATAAACCCTAGCCAACGATTATCTTCATAACTCTCTATCAAAATCGAATTTTATGAAACTGTCAACACAGCAAGCCTAGTTACACACGTAGCTACCCTATGAACATAGGTTACCACTCGCGTAGCGCGACGCCCATGGGGGGTACCCCTCGCGCTACGCGACGGTGTCAAATTTCATGTATAAATAGAGGAGTCTGGGACTTGAATTCTGTCTTTGAAACGACGTAAAAACTCGCTGTGTACGTCAAGTTATAGTAGAAACAATACAACAAACACACACGGGTCTCGAATTGCTGCCGCAATCAGGATAATAACTCGATCGCTATTACGATTCAACGTCCGATCGATTATAACTATCTAACGATAGTCCAGATGCTGCTCAATTGAGCTTGTACTTTGATTATTCGTCGTGATTTCGACTTGAATATTAGAGTGTTGTTCGAATTCGGACTATGCTCTATTATTCGTTGTGAATCCGATTGAATTATCGAGTATTGCACTGATTAATCGTTGTGAAGGTTTAATCTCGTGAATTGACGTAATTGCTGTATTAGTTACTAACCTGTGTGTGCATTATGTTAAATTAGGTTTGATCAAGGCTAATCAGTAGGCTTATACCTTGCCCGTTAAATCTGCAATGTGAGTCATTCCTCTTTTATAAACTCTTTTCTCACAGTTTGTGAGTCATTCTTCTTTTTAAACTGTTTTCTCACAGTTTGTGAGTAAGTATTACAATACCTCAAATTATTTTCAAAGTGTTATAATTACAGGGATTAAGTCGTGGTTATCTTAACCGCTGGTTAGTGGGGTATTGTGCACATTACTAATTTCTCACGGTTAGGCAATAAGCCCTAACATGGGTTAGGCTAATAAGACCTAACAGTGACAAAACGTCACTAATTGGGTGACTGGACCCAATAGTGGTATGACCATCGTCACACGGGTGGCAAGACCAGATATTAATTAAGATACTGCCATAGTAATCGCTCTTATGCTGTAATTTATAACTATGTGTCATTTTATCAAAATGAATGATTCACTCAGTATTTCCCGCTGACAAAACCCTTTTTAAAACACGTTTCAGGTAATTACAGTATATTGGAGTAAGAATTGGATCCAGCACTGAAGGACTTCAAGAAGTGGCTTATTTTATTAATTAAATCAAATTAAGAAATATCATTTTTATTAAAAGCTACCTTTGTAAAACATGGAATTTATTCCATCTATTTAAATAAAATCCGGTGTTTCTAAACTCTGATATTTTTCCTAACTCACGGTCCTGATGAAATTTCCGCTGCAATGTTTTCCAAAAATAATCACCGGTACCACTGGACTGCTCACGGCACCCGATTCCGTCCAGGGTAGGTCGGGGGTCGTGACAATACGCCATAAGGCTGGAGTTCGAAAACACCAATAACACTGTCGAATATGAAGCCCTCCTGGCAGGGATGAGGCTGGCACAAAAAATGAAAGCAAGGCATGTGGAAGCTAGCACTGACTCACAACTGATAGTTAAACAGTACCAAGGAGAATATGAAGCCAAAGACAACATCATGGCTCAGTACGTAGCGAAAGTAAAGGAAACAACCAAGGCTTTCAAGACTTTCAGATTAGAATACATCCCCCGAGGACGGAACAGAAAATCTGATGCCCTCAGTAAATTGGCCTCGGTGGCATTCGACCACCTGGCAAGAGAAATCAAAGTAGAAGTCTTGAATGCCCCCTCCCTCAACATGAAGGAGATAACCGCAATCGAGAATACACAGGAAACATGGATGACACCGATCCTGAAGTTCCTCAGGGACGGGACGTTACCTGAGGGAGACTGGGCGGCCAGGAAGGTAAGGGTCAGGGCCCTGCAGTATGAACTGATTGACGGAGAGTTGTATCGACGATCATATCTGGGCCCGTCCCTGAAGTGTGTCGATACGGAAGAAGCCGAGTATGTGATTAGGGAGATGCACGAGGGGATTTGTGGAATGCATTCGGGGCCAAGGACGATAGTAACAAGGGCAATGAATGCGGGGTTCTATTAGCCACGAATGTATGAAACAACATCGAAGGAGATCAAGAGGTGTGATAATTGTCAGGTACATGCACCAATGACCCACCAACACAAACACCCCATGATACCAGTCTCAACGTCCTGGCCCTTCCAAAAGTGGGCCATCGACATAATCGGGCCATTCCCGGAAGGTCCAGGAGGGGTCAAGTATGTGGTAGTGGCCATCGACTACTTCACCAAGTGGATCGAGGCGAAGCCCCTGGCAAAAATTACTGGGGAACAGATGAGGAGGTTCGTGTTAGACAACATCATCTGCAGATATGGGGTCCCAAAGGAACTGGTGAGCGATAATGGGGTCCAATTTGCTGGAAGGCCTTTCAAGCCATGGTGCGAGCAGATGCAGATTCAGCAAATGTTTACATCCGTCACCCATGCCCAGAGCAACGGATTGGTAGAAAGAGCTAATCAAAGTGTCATCAAAGGAATAAAGGGAAGACTCGGGAGAAAACAAAAAGGATGGCTGGAAGAACTACCATTCGTGTTATGGGCATACAGGACCACTCCTAAAAGTTGCAATGGGGAGACTCCTTTCAGCCTAACCTATGGACAGAAGCTGTCATCCCAGCTGAGATAGGATCCCCAACTGCCCGAATGAGGCTCTGGGAGGAGGAAAATGAGCAAGACCTCAGGATGAACTTGAATCTCTTGGAAGAAAGAAGAGAAATAGCAGCAGTCAGGGAGGCCAAATACAAGAGGCAGCTGGAAAGTTACTACAACGCCAGGATGAAGAAGCTCAATCTTGTCCTAGGGGATCTAGTTCTCAGAGCAAATGAAGCCAGCCTGCAAGAAAGCACCGGAAAGCTAGGCCCCAACTGGGAGGGACCTTACCGAGTCATATGGGCAAACGACAAAGGAAGCTGCAAGTTGGAAACACTCGAGGGCAAGGAGGTCCCCAGGACCTGGAATCTCATGCAGCTTAGGAAATATCACATGTAAGGGGCTTGCCCCCAGGGAAAATGGCCAAGAGCCACTTTTGTAACATTTAACTACTAATCTAGGGTTCCCTAAGGACAGATCTTTTGTAACAATTTACGCTGGGAAGTATAATCCCAAAGAAGTGAATGAAAAACGGACAGTCAACATGCCCTCTTTTGACAAAATAACGGGTATTATACCTAGGCAGACGTGCCTAGAAACACCATAAAGCCTACTTAACAGGAAAACACACGTGTACAGAGCATATCAAACATGCCAAAAGCCCGGCTGTGGGGCAAAAAGGGTCTAGCTAACCCAAAGAAAACGCACAAAAATGTAAACTATAAACATAATCTCACATTATAAACTTGTCCAGTGATTGGCCTCGAACAGACAATCCATGTTTACTAAACAAACCACAAACACAATACATCTTTGTAAACTAAGCTACAAAAAGAAATCGTGTTTCATTCATTTACAGAACAAATGTACAAAGAAAAGCCTCGAAAAACTTTGGCCAACATGCAAAACAACAAAGCACAACAAGCTCGAGAACTAAGGCTCAACTCTTTATAAAATGGCCCAAAGGTCTTCAGGAAAAACACCGCCTTGATCCTAAGCAAAAGCCCCTGCAAAAGCAACAAACACAACAAAAAGTATGCAAACAACAGGGCAACAACACAGGATCACAAGTTGCATAAGTAACTACTAAGAGGGACCCCCACACAAAGGTTCCAAAATCATCCAAACACAAAAAAGTTCAAAAGTATCCCAAGAAAGATAGTTAGTTAGGTTACAACCATATCGAAGAAAAGCAAATGTTCAGGAACTACTGGGGTGCACCCCCAGACAAGGACGGCGGAGAAGAGGGACCTGCAGAGGAAAACAGGGCTTTCAGTTCGTCTATTGATATCAAGGGATGTTCCAGGATTTTCCTTAGGATAACGGGAGTCTTGCTTCCAAACTCCTCATCTAACTTGGCTAATTTCTTCTTAGCCTTGGAGTTGTACAACGGAGTATCTTTCCTGCCTAAACCCTGGGCAGAATAAGCATAACCATCCTTCAGACCGGCCTGGTAGCCAACATCCCGGTAAGCCCTGTATATCTCCTACAAACCGCTCTTAAAGTCCTCCGACTGGGCAACCGCGGCAAGGAAGGCTCCAAAACCTTCAGTAATCAGCCAATGCTTTTCCCTCGCCAATCGCTGATTGTCGTCGGAGGTTATCCCGTAGTCCGCGTACATGGTGTTGAGCTGCTCCTGGGAAACCGAGCCAACCTCCTTCAAGTACTTCAACTCAGCAACCAACTCTTCTTTCTCCCTCGTCAGCACCGCCATCTACTGCTCCCAGGCTCGCTCCTTCTTCTCCAACATGGCTCCAGCCCCCTGAAAAGAAGGTCAGTTTATATATAAAAAAGGGATGTGGAGGAGGAAGGATTGCACACCTTCTCCTCCTGTAACTTCCTCTCAGCTTCAACCACCCGGCACCTAAGGCCGGCAGCAACAGATTGGGAAGCCTTAAGCTCAGCCTTGAGTCCCTCGTTAGCCCTCCTTAGATCGTCAACCCTCTGCAACATACCAGCACCCCTAAAAAAGCTCTCACAAAGGGACATGTTGTATTGGTCCTCGAAAAGGTCGTCCCTCAGAGCAGAATTCACGAATTTATGTGAGGGAGGAACAACGTGGTTCAGGAAGTCCCGAGCAGCTTCGGGAGTCCCTATCACTGAAGAACTAGTCACCTTCCATTGGGGACGTAAGTGAGAGGGATAGCATCTGCAAACAGGGGAGCGAGAGGGGATCAATGAGCGGGACCTTCAAGAGGAGTGGGTTTACTGGTCCCAGTAGCATGAGAAGGCGAGAGCTCAAAAGCTGAGGAGAAGCGGGCTACGCCCACCTCAGAAGCCTTATCCCGAACGCAGGAAGAAGAGGGACCGGTAGGAATCTCTATGGGATCCTGAGAACTCCCCTGAAAAACAAGGAGAAGATATCAAAAACAAGACAAAGGTAGAGAAAAGGAACGAGAAGAAGAAAAGACCCACCAGTAAAGGCACACTCACAAGACTCGAAGACCTCAAGTGTTTAGACAAAGAGCCCTTGACCTCGACAGGGGGAAGATTAGAAACAGCCTTCGACGAAGGAGGGGGCTTCTGACCACTGGCACTTCGAAGTCTTTGTCGGATATTACGGGGAGCGGGGGCTGGCTGAGGACTTACAGATTTTCTCTTGCAAACTAAACGGATTTCCAAATCTTCATCTTCACTCTGATCAGCATGTTGGACAGGGGGAAGGTCGGGGGAACTTTCCTCCTCATCAGAGGGGTTCCCCTCGTCACCTCCCACGGTGACAGAACCCCCAACCTGGGCAGATCCCCCTGTAACCAACGCTGCCCTACTCCGGCTCAGACCCGGAACAACTTCACCATCAACCATGAACTGCACATCCTTGGAGTCTCCCTGAAGCAACCTCCATAAAGTCAACTCTGCAGGAGAAAGACGCTAAAGATGACTACACGGAGACAAAGAAGCAAAAACAAACAAATGCAGACCTAAGACGAAAGTACCTTTTTTGCCAAAGAAAGCTTTGGGACGAACAGGGTAAGAGGGACTCAATCCACCCATAGCCAAAATACCCTCGGAAAAAGTGAAAGCCCTGGTAGGATGCTCATACATACGCTTCCACTGAACAGTCTCGTTTGCCGATAAGGAAGGAACAACATCTTCGATGGGAGTATCAGCATCCCTCGGCAAAGGGGATTCTGACATCAGAGCAGCAGAGACGAAAATAAACCTACTTTTCCAATCCTTCGGGTAAGTAGAAGTAGGCATGAAAGAATAACAGGGTCTTGACACGTTGTTCTGCCTCTTGGCAAAGGAAAAACCAATCTCTATCGGAGATCAGCTTGTAAAACATGCAGAACAAAGGAATGGAAGGCTCACCGGAGATAGCAGCACAAGATAATTCGAAATGTACCACTCTCATCCACCCTAAAGGATGCAACTGAGAGAAGTGAACCCTAAAATGGCGAAGCAAATCGACTTTAAAAGAGGAGAGTGGATATCGGACCCCGCAAGAGGAGAAAGCTAGAGTATAAAGAGGGATCACATCCGGCGTAAACACCGCCGGTTCATCAGGATCCGGCAAGGTAGGAGAAAACTGTTCAGGGATGGCAAATGTCTCGACAAAAGACCTCAAATCCTTTGCCGTCAGGACTGATTTGATTACAGAACGGCCGGAACGACTCATAGTCGGAAGAAGAACGGCGATCGAAGAAGAAATGGTGAGCAAAAGGAATTGTGACGGAGAAGAAAGGGAATCTGAAAGGTTAGATAGAAAAATTTGAGAGGGTATAGGGTATTTAAAAAGGGGGCAACTGACATGCAGATAACCGTCCCATCATCAATCTCGTCAAAATTCAAAAAAGGGGCACGTGTTGATAAGGGGATAACTCCCGCTATAGGTATCCGGCGAAATAATGGCTAGTGGGGGCGATTGATTACAACTGACCGGGAAAGGGCCCACACACAAAAAGAAAAACTACTATTTGAACAGTTATGACTCAGCCCCGGATCATGAGCCTCAGGTCTCAGAACCAGGGACTAAAGATGACTTGACGACGGGCGAGTGGGAAGGCCCATTTTACCCGCTCTGGATTATCCTCATGAAGGCCCAATTATACGAAAGCCCACGTAATAGAGTTATCTTGCCCATTAAGGTTTCTCTCCCTTTGTCAAAGGCGGGAAAACCACAAGCAGAGAATGCAGGCTTCATTTAATATTGATAAGAAGAGGATCTCGGCTGGCATATGTACTTTCCGGCTAGGGCATTAAATGAGAAGATCATCTTACCGTTAGGGGTCAGACACGTGTCTGCACCCCTCGAGGACTCGCCGGATTCGTTGGATCATCTAAGTAAAATATCCCACATGCTAGATAAGGGCTGGGTATTATATAAGAAGAACAAAGAAGGACATAAGGTATGGGCATGAGACCATCTCATTTACTTCATCCTCATTTACTACTCCTACATTTATTTCCGACCAATATTCTTATTTATTACACACAGACATTCCATTCGTTTGATTCACACCTACGAGGAAATATTCCGGTGACACACTCATCGGAATAAGCTCCTCTATCTTTCCGGCAAGTTTACTTACTCTCACGCCGGAGCTTGGTCACGGATCCCCCCCTCCGGGGTCCTCCGTGGCGAGGCTAACGGTTTGTTCTTTTGTAGTAACGGAGATAAAGGCTCTCGACGTCAGCGAAGATCCATCTAACGTCATCCGGGAGTTGGGTATTCGACAACATATATTAACTGATTTTTACTCAATCACCTCTGGTTATTATTCGATTGTAGAAGATTTAACAAACGGTTATTTTGAAAAATGATGAAAGAAACTGATTTGTGATGATGGAGATAGCTTTAGTGAAACAAAAAGATACACTCATATTTACCAATTTACTCATTTGATCAATACGTTTTGTAAGTTAATTTTATTTGTAGCAGAACCTGACTCAATGTATACAACCATGATAAAATAAAAATCTACAAAAAGATGGCATAAGCGTTTCACTTAAAATTTAATATTTTGCCACGTCTTTAAAAACCTCTGGATTGAATTGACAAGAAACATCAAATTTTAATCAAACAACCAAAACGACAAAAGGAGGCAGTCCATAATTAAATGATACTACAGAAAACATTAGTCACGGGCCTTGCATCAGAAAACATTTCTTGGGAATTTTGTTTTTGGTAGCGTGTAATACACATACATACGTTAAGCAAATATATAAATTCATAAAAACCCAATACCCGTATGTATACATAATAAATACACATAAACCCCTTTGGGGAGGGGGAGATGCTACGAGAACTCATAAGAAACCAAACAAAATCATTGTTTGATATGAAAAAAAATATATAAATGAAAGATATTAAATGATTTATTTCTACAAACTTTCAATTAGTTTTCCTTACTCCTCTTCGGCAATGTGTCGAGTTTGGGACGGGTTTACATAATCCCAAACCCAAAACCCGTTGGGTTTCTAGCAGGTATATACCCATCGGGTATCGGGTATACCCGCGGGTTTCGGGTAAACCCGTTAATTTAAAAAGATTACTCGTTTGGTATACTCATCTCAAAACCTATTGGATATCTATCGAGTAACTATTAACTGGTTACATTTTGTATTGGTATTATTAAAATATATATCAAATAACTACAATGTATACGGAATAGAATACCTATATGTGTAAAAATGGATGTATCATATATATACATATTTAATAATATAAAAGAAATTATATCGGGTAAACAGGTACAGTTTATCGGGTAATTGGGTCGGGTAAAAGGGTATATCACTAAATCCCAAACCCGTCCCAAACCCGCGAAAAAAATAAAACTATTACCAAACCCGATTAACCGACCACAAACCCGTCCCAAATGTGTGAGGTTTCGGGTTTATCCAGCGGGTTCGGATTTGACTGTCATCCCTACTCTCCAAAATACCCGATTTGTACACATATTAACATAGTAAAAATTTACATATGTTTAAAAGGTAAACTTGCATGTATGTAATTTTCCCTATATTAATTAACAATTTTTGTCCCCCTCACAAATTTACTGTTCAACTTCTCTCTCACTACTATCTCTCTTTCTCTCATTGGCTATAGCTACCACTTCATACATCTTCACTCACTCACTTTTTTTACCATTCTTTTCCTATGTCTCTCTCATACCACTTGGAAGCAATTTATCTTTCTCCCTCTCTCTCATTCCACCATGGAAGCAATTTTTTAGGAAAAAAAAATTCTCAAATCAAATTGTCGCCTGATCCCCAAACCATCTGTGTTGTCTAAAACATTGCAATACCCGATTTTTCTCACAGGTGAGTGTCCAACCCTTAGATCCACTACATCACTTGAGCCTAAAAAAACAGGTGGTTTGAAATGGGGTGTAGAGAGATAAATTTTAGAGTTTGCTGCTTTTGGGGTATGTGGTAAACATGTAGGATAAAGAAGAGGGGATGTGTGCTGTGTGTGAGAGAGAAAAGGAGCGGGCTTTCTACTTCCTGTCTCATTTTATAAAAATGCATTTCACTCTATTAGCTTAGGTATATATTATCAATGAAAATTGTAAATAATAACTATTTAAAGACCGATTTAGTTTTTATTAATAGCAAATAAGTTTAACAATAGTACTCATGATTTCTTTTGGGTTTTCTATAAATTATAGAAAAGATTGACATATATTATTATATCTGTTATTATTTTATTATATAAAAAGGAAAATTACATGGAGTATGATTAAAGTTAAAAAGCTTCTTTTATCAAAACAATTTTTTTTTTGCACTTACTGTTTTGTTTAAGTTTATACATTAATTTCTTTATACTTTTCCAATAGAATTCAATCATTATTAAATTATATTAATCACTTTTATTATCAAACCAGATTATAAGAGTAATAACAATATCCTCTTTCAAATTTTTAAAAATTCGTTTTTGTATTATATAACAATACAAAAAGTAACTAGGGTTACCACTTTCTTATGTAATCGTCATATCCTACACAAACGCCGCGTTTAATTAATATTAGGGGTGGCAAAATGGGCGGGTTGGGTAGGTTTGGGTAATGGGTTAGGATGGGTTTGGTTAGGATGGGTTTGGGTTAGAATGGATTTATTAAGAAATGGGTTAGAATGGGTTTAGGTTAAAATGGGTTTTTGTTAAGATTGATTTGGGCATGATAAAAAATCAAAAAAATTCTAAAAAATCCAAAAAATTATAAAAATCCAAAAAAATTATAAAAAATCCAAAAAATAAAAAAAATCCGAAAAAATTATAAAAAATCAAAAAAATTTTAAAAAATACAAAAAAAAATTATAAAAATCCAAAAAAATTATAAAAATCCAAAAATTATATAAAATCAAGAAAATTCTAAAAAATCAACATAATAATAAAAAATTCAAAAAATTATAAAATATCCAAAAAATCATAAAAAATCCAAAATATTTAAAAAAATAAAAAATCAAAAAATCAAAAATAAAAAATATATATATAAAAAATCAAAAAATATAAAAAAATCAAGAAAAATTTTAAAAAATAAAAAAAATAATAAAAATCCAAAAAATTATAAAAAATCCAAAAAATTCAAAAAAATCAAAAAAATCCTAAAAAATCAAAAAATTCTAAAACATCAAAAAAAATAAAAAATAATAATAAATCCAAAAAATTCTAAAAAATCAACAAAATAATAAAAAATCCAAAAAATTATAAAAAAACCCAAAAAATCATAAAAATCCAAAAAATTCTAAAAAAATATAAAAAATCAAAAAATATATAAAAAATCAAGAAAATTTTAAAAAATCAAAAAATAACAAAATCCAAAAAATTATAAAAAATCCAAAAAATCAAAAAAATCCTAAAAATAAAAAATTCTAAAAAACCAAAAAAAATCTAAGAAATCCATAGAGAGCCGCGACGTGTGGAAGGGGATCCAGAGAAATAGAGAAACCCTTGATAACAAATGCAAAATAGGAAAGAGCGAGGCCTTGATGATGCTGGGTAGGGGAGGATTTATAGTGGGTGACCTGGGGCGGTTGGGGAGGAGAAAGCGGGAAACGTGGGTGGGGAGGACGGAAACCGCCTGAAACCGCATGATTTGAGGAGAGCATGGGCAGGAAAATGTGGAGGCCCAGGAAATTGCTTTGAACTGTCATTAGAGAGGTTATTTTTATGAGTTTAAGTGGTTGAGATTTAATCTTCAGCCAAATCCAATGGTGGATATTGATTTGAGAGTTGGTTAGACTTAATGGGTTCCATAGATATATATAGTTTTATTTTCATTTATAGTTTTTTAGTTGGGTATTTGATAAATTAGCCCTTTTTGTTCCACACAACTGGTTTGAAGTTTTTTCTTCTGCTTGAGCTTATAACAAGCACAAGCCTAAGTTTCTGTTATTTTGATTTGCTCTGGAGCTGTAATTTAGTAGATTTAACCGTTTGGCCCCTTCCCTACGCAACATCTCATCCTCTAAGACAATTGTGCCATCACGACACTGCTTGTATTAGTCAATATATGGTCACTTAAAGACTAGCTTGATGCCATCCGATTGATTGAAATTGCCTCATGCTTTTTCGGATTTTTAGGCATATTGTAAGTGTAAATATTACATTTTGATGAAACATTCCATACATTTAGGATCTTTTTAAACAAATAATGTTTTATTATGGAAATAAAAAAAATACTTATATCATTACGATGCTAAAAAACCCGTCTACAGGACAAGTATTAAACTAGTTATATATGATTGATACACATATATATTATTTATCTATTAATGGTTTACATTCTTTTTTATGAGAGCTTCAAAACAAGTTAAAATATTTCAAAATAGAGCAAAGATGGATAATATGTTGATCCTCAAAGTATTGTTTTTAAAATAAAAGTGTTAAAAGAAAATGGGTGAAATCTTGTACAATATAGGAGAATGAACAATTTAAATGATTTCTAAGTAAAAGTTATATGATAAACTCCTAGTGTTGTACTGACTAACCAAGCATGCGTAGGGGTTTAGATTTATTTTTCTTTGTGACATATACACATGCACATAGAACAATCCAACAATATGTCAAAAAATTAATTATTCCATTATGATTTTAAATTAATTACAATAAAAAAATGCAATGAGTGTACTATCATCATCATCATACTTAGTAATCTCACCAATAACAAAACTAAGATAGGATTTGAGAAAGGTAAGATATAGACAGCCTTACCCCTAACATGTAGGAATAGGATGTAGGAATAGGAGGCTGCTTCTAGTGAAACTCACGGCTTGATAGTAGTTTTGCATCAAGTCTTGGATATAAGGCCCATAACACTTAGCAACAATCGGGACAAAGGCCGATTAGTGCATGTACCCCTTGTCTTTCGGCTATCAAAGTCACCACATGATCCATGATTAACCGTTCGCCGCTTTTAACGTTATTTTCACAAAATTAGTAAAATTATGTTAAAATTAGTGTAATTTCACTTTTGTCTCCACGAAAGCCCCCCCCCCCCCTACACACATATATATAGGGAGCCGCTAAAATAGGAACCACCTTCAGTTGTAAGAACCATGAGAACCACTCTCTACCAATCATATTTTGCCAACAAAAAGGGTAGTTTGGTCATTTACCCCAAATGTCAAATCTCATCATCTCTCTTCATTTAAATCTCACTCTCTCACTCTCTTTCTTCCTTTTAAATCTAACCATCTCTCTCTTCATTTTAATATCACCGTCTCTCTCTTCCTTTTAAATCTTCACCCTTTGTCTTCTTCCTCATTTGTGTCTTCACCCTATGTCATCAAGAGACACACAAACCTGTGAAGTTGATGGTGGTTGGCCGATGATGATGATGACCAGTACCCACCCCGGTTCTCCGATGATGATGGTGTTTCCGGCGGCAACCACCAGCTTATCCCCTCTCCCACCTCCTTCTCATTACCGCCGACACCTCTGATTTCCGATCACCTTGCCGCCGCACCCACCACCGGTCACATAAACCCACCGACTACCACCTACCACCGACCATCTCCGATTAACCTCCATCACGGCAACCACCTAATTCACCTCTCTGTTACACCACTGCCGCCCGACCACCGTGGGGCTCCGATTAACACCCAAGTTCATAGTTTCTGTTAAATTTCAGTTGACTCGTGAATCCAGGTATGAAAGTTTGTATTTTTAAGTTGTTAAATGAAGATGTTTAGTTTTATTTTACTGATATTTTTGAAGATTCTTATGTGGGTATTGATTTGGTTATTGAAAAAGATGTTGGAGTGTAAAGATGTTCTAAAACAAGTAATTTTGGTTATGTGGGTATTGATTTTTCGTATAGAGATGTTCTAAAGCAAGTAATTTTGGGGCTGTAGGCTGGAGTAGCGGCTCGGGTTTCGGTGGGTTTATGATGTTGCAACGGAGGTCGGTGCGGCGGGCATGGTGGTGTGGCAGTGGGTTTGGTGGTGTGGCGGCGGTTTTGGTGGTGTGGCAATAGTTGATGTCGACGACTCCGATGTTGGGTTTTGAGGCCGACGGCTCCGATGTGCGGTGGGTGTGGTGGTGGGTTTGGTGGGTGTGGTGGTGTGGTAGTGGGTTTAGTGGTGTGGCGGTGGGTTTCGTGAGTTTTGATTTGTGTTCTTTTGAATCTGTAGGTTTTGATATGGTCGATTGGGTGGCGATGATGAAAAAAAAAACGTCGATTTTGATGACGATGGCGCGGCAAGGACGGCGGAGGGTATGTTTTTTGAACCTGCAACCCCACTTTTGCAGCTTTTGATTATCAGATAATCTGAGCCAAAACTCGTTTTTTTAGATACACTTTGTTTTGATGTTGTTGGTTTTATATTTTTTCCCCCGAGTCGACGATGATAGCGATATATCTGAGACATCTCCCGAGTTCGCGATTTCTGGGTGCGTTCGTTTTTGCGTAAAAAAGTTTTTGTAAAAAAAAAGTTAAACCGTAAAACTTTTAACGTAAAACGTAAACTTTTTAACGTAAAACGTAAAAAGTTTTACGCAAAACGTAAAACTTAAACAGTTTTATGTAAAACGTAAAACGTAAAACGTAAAACGTAAAAAGTTTTACGTAAAATGTAATAAGTTTTACGTACAACGTAAAAAGTTTTACGTAAAACTTAAAACGTAAAAAGTTTAACGTAAAACATAAAACGTAAAAAGTGTAAAAATCGGCGTGTTAAAAAAACGTGTAAAAAACGGTGCGTTAAAACAACGACGCTTGAAAAAACGGCGCGTAAAAAACGGCGCGTTAAAAAACGACGCGTAAAAAACGGCGCGTAAAAAACGGCGCGTTAAGAAAACGATGCTTGAAAAAGCCGGGCGTAAAAACGGCGCGTTAAAAAAACGTAAAACGTAAAAAGTTTAACCTAAAACTTAAATTGTAAAAAGTATAAAAAATCTTTTAAAAAAATTCTGAATTTAAAAATGTTTTTAATAAAAAAGTTATGTTTAAAAAATAAAAAGTAATATAATAATACAAAAAACTAATAAAAACAATAAAGACAAAAAGACAAAATAAAGTCATTTTACTAAATTACCCTTTTGGATTAAAATATTAAATAGATAATAAGACAAAAAGCATTTAATATTATTTTTAGTTACTTTTAATCTCATCCATTGATCTTGTTGATCTAATGGCTAGGAACTGGTTCTCGTGGTTCTTACAACTGGAGGTGGTTTTCATTTTAGCGGTCCCCTAAAAATTTTAGGACACTCTGGAAACTCAAATCTCCCCCCATTTTTACCCAACCTCCCGACGGTTTTTTTTTTTTTAAATAACACATGTAATATACATGTTTTAAAGTGTTTTGGGCAAAAAAAACAAAAAACAAAAAAGCGCCGAAGGGATGTTTTTAAAAAAAATAAACAAATTTCAGCAATGTCCGGTTGCCTTACATGTGGTAGGCACAAAAGACAGAAGCTTGCTGATTTTTTTTTTTAAATCATTCCTTCGGCGCTTTTTTGATTTTTTTGGCCCAAAACTCTTAATAACATGTATATTACATGTGTTATTTTTTTCAAAAAAAAAAATGTCGGGAGGTTGGGTTTTCTAGGGTTTTCTATATATATAGGGTTTTCTATATAGCCCTCCCCTATATATATATATATATATATATATATATATACATACATACATATATATAGGGTTAGGTTAACGTACAAATGCCCTTATCGTACATTACGTACGCTACAATCTCAGTCGTCCGATCATCTTCCCGTAGTGAATTCCCATGTTTTTTTGTAACAATTTTGCATGTTGGTTTTTTAACATGCGATTTCATTAAAATTACCACATGCGAAATTGTTACAAAAAAAAAACAACATGCTATTTCATCAAAATTATCACTTGCGAAATTGGTAAAAAAACAACATGCGAATTCATAAAAAATTATCACATGCGAAATTGTTATAAAAAAACATGTTATTTTATCAAAAATTATCACATGCGAAATTGTTATAAAAAAACAACATGCGATTTTTAAAATGCGAGAAGATGATCTGACGGCTGAGATTGTAGCGTACGTAATGTACGATAAGGGCATTTGTACAGTACACTTTACCTATATATATATATGGGGCCGCTAAAATGAAAACCACCTCCTATTGTAAGAACCGCAAGAACCACTCTCCACCAATCAGATAATGACAACCAAAAGGGTAATATAGTAATTTAATCAAAACCATCAAATTATCTCTCTCTCCTCATTAAAGTATATTTTTAAAGTCTTTTCAATTTCTCTCTATTCAATCTCTCTCTTTTCACATTTCTCTCTCCTCTTTTTGTTACTTTATTAAAAAAATTTGTAAAAAATTGTAAAAACGTTTTTGTAAAAAAAAAAAAATTAAAACCGTAAAAAAAGTTTTCGTAAAAAATGTAAAAAAGTTTAAAAACATGTGTGTAAAAAAAGGTTAAAACTGGAAAAAAGTCTTCGTATAAATTTTTGTCTTTTGTAAAAAAGTTTTTATGAAAAAAAAAACTGTAAAAAATTTTTGGTAAAAAAGTTTTTGTGAAAAAAAAAGTTTAAAACTAAAATGTTTTCGTAAAAAACGTCGAAAAGTTTAAAAAACGTATGTGTAAAAAAAGTTTTTGTATAATAAAAAGGTTAAAACCGTAAAAAAAAATTCGTATAAATTTTTGTTCTTTGTTAAAAAGTTTTTGTAAAAAAAATTGTAAATTGTTTTTTGTAAAAAGAAAGTTTAAAACCGTAAAAAAAGTTTTCGTAAAGAAAAGTTTAAAACCGTAAAATACTTTAAAAACGTGTGTGTAAAAAAACGGCGTGTAAAAAAACGGCGCGTATAAAAAACAGTACGTAAAACGAGGGGTAAAAACGTCACGTAAAAAACGGCTCGTAAAAAAACGGGTCATAAAACGACGCGTGAATACGTGGTGTAAAACGGGGCTTACAAAACGGCTTAACAAACGGGGCGTAAAAAACAGCTCGTAAAAAAACCGGCTCGTAAAAACGTTTTTTGTAAAAAATCCTGACAAAAATTTTTTTTTGTAAAAAACAAATCAGCGCATAACAACGGGGCATAAAAAATGGCTTGTAAAAAACCGGGTGATAAAACGACGCGTAAATAAGGGGCGTGAATACGGGGCGTAAAAACGGCGCGAACAAACGTGACGTGAAAAACGGCATGGTAAAAAACGGCGCGTAGAATCGGGCATAAAAAACGATGTGTAAAAAACCGGTCGCAAAAACGGCGCGTAAAAGCGGGGCGTAAAAAACAGCGTGTAAAAGCGGGGCGTAAAAAAGGGCGCGTAAAAGCGGGGTGTAAAAACGACGCGGTAAAAGATGACGCGTAAAACCTGGCATAAAAAAAAGGCGTGTGAAAAAGCCGGGTTTAAAAACGGCGTGCAAAAAAAATATTTTTGTTTAAAAATTTGGATCTAAAATGATTTATAAAAAAAATTCTATTTTAGAAAAACAAGTAATATAATAATATAAAAAAAGTAATAAAAAACAATGAAAACAAAAAGATAAAAAATGATAAATTTACTAAAGTATCCTTTTGAATTAAAATATTAAAAACATAATAAGACAAAAAATATTTAATGTTAGTTTTAGTTACTTTTAATATCATCCATACATGTTGAAAATCTAATGGTTGTAAAGTGGTTCTCTCGGTTTTTACAACTGGGGGTGGTTTTCATTTTAGCGACCCTATATATATATATATATATATATATATATATATATATATATATATAGGGAGGGGCTCATGCGAGAACTCCATTTATTGTGAGAACCGCGAGAACCAATGTGAACACAACCTAAAATAGCTAAAAAAAACCTAACCCCCACCCCCCCCCCAAAAAAACCTAACCCCCCCTCCAAGCTAAATGCTAAAAACTAAAACCCCCAAAAAACCTAAACCCCCCCCCCCCCACCCCAAGCTAAAATGCTAAAATCTAAACCCCCAAAAAACCTTAAAAAATCTAAAAAAATAAAAAAAAAATCTAAATTTTTTTTTCTAATATTATTTATGCTCAAATCGCTACTTTTTAAATAAAAATTTTAATTTGTATGATTTTTAGTTATTTTTAGGCATTTTTGGTTGTGTTCACATTGATTCTCGCGGTTCTCGCATGATCTTCTCAAAGTAAGTTATATATATATATATATATATACATACATGAGAAAACAACATATATATGAGAAAACTAGAAAACTAACTAAAAGCCACTAAAAAGGAGGGGGGAAGACTTTTAATGAAGGAGGGGAGACTTTTAATGAAGGAGGGGTAAAATTAGAACAAAAAATATATAACTTTTCAAACATTTCCCATTTCTCCATACGTTATTATTTTAAAACAAAAATGGCACCATAAGATCACAAATTTTTTTATCTTTCATTCAAATATATTCGAGCATATTTTTTTTTGACATAAAAAAAAAGATTTATGGTGTCGTCTTGTTTTCAATACTATTATTACAGTAGTGCACATGTGCAATATAACATGTACTACAATGTGCATTGCTTAAAATTAGCTTTTTGAGTCTAGTTTAGCTTTTAGGGTTAGTTTTTTTGGAGGTTTAGGATTAGGATTAGGTTTTTGGGTGTGGGGGGAGGGGGGTTTAGGTTTTTGGGGGTGGGGGTGGGGGGGGGGTTTAGGTTTTTTCGGGTTTATGTTTAGGGTTTAGTTTTAGGTTTTTGGGGGGTAGGGGTGGGGGTTAGGCTTTTGGTGAGAGGGTGAATTTAGGTTTTTGGGGGGTGGGGGTGGGGGGGTTTAGGTTTTTGGGGGGTGTCGGTGGGGGGGTGGGTTAAGTGGTTTAGGCTTTCCGTATTAGTGCACATGTGCAGTACAACAAAAAAATTTTTTTTTTAAATTTTTTCCATACATAAAAAGTAGCGATTTTTCTATAAAAATTGTAAAAAAAAAAAATTGGTATGTTTTTTGAGTTTTTTAGGCTTTTTTAGTTAGTTTTTTGGTTTTCTCATTTAAACTAGTTTTCTTATGATTCATCCCCTCCTCTCTATATATATATATATATATATATATATATATATATGCGCACAAAACAAATGGGGCCTATGATAAATGTACTTATAACTAGTTGATGCCCCGCCCGCGTTGCGGGGCGATAGCCAAATAATTCTCAATCAATTAAAAAAAGACTACTATAATTTTGCTAGAAAAAAAAACAAAAACGATGATAAGACCATAATTTTGGGCTCCGGACAAAACTGTAATTTTTCAGGACTAATGAGCCACTGTTAGGGAGCTCCTTGACACGAAAAAAATTAAATTGAGTCAACTAATTAAAACAAAAAACCTTTATAGTTTTGCTAAAAAAAACTAACACGATGGGAAAACGTAATTTTTAACTGAGGGCGAATCATAATTTTAATTCAGGAATAAAATCGTAAATTAAACGAACCGACAGGAGAGTGCCAGACAGCTGCCGACATGACTGTAATTTTACACTGGGGCAAAATTGTAATTTCACCAGCAAAACAAACAAAAACGATGGACAAAATGTAAATTTAAGTTGAGGACAAAATCGTAACTTGGCTGTGAGAAAAAAAAACTAATGGCAAAACTATAAATTTATACGGGCCAAAATCGTAATTTTGAATCGAGGGTAAAATTGGAATTTTTAGCTGGGAGCAAAAGCGTAAACTTATTTTTACGTGGGGATAAAAACATAATTTTGTACTGATGGGAAAATCGTAATTTTAAGGGGGAAAAACTAATGGCAAAACTGTAAATTGAACGGGGCAAAATCGTAATTTTGAACCGGGGGCAAAATTGAAATATATATTTAGCTGGGAGCAAAAGCGTAAATTTATTTTTAAGAGGGGGCAAAAAAATAATTTTGAACTGATGGCAAACTCGTAATTTTAATCGGGATAAAATCGTAAATTTGTTGGGCAACAGGGGAGTGTCAGGCAGCTGCCTAACACTATTAGCTCTGCCGTCCATCTAGGCCAATAGACATCAACCAATTACCCCTCATGGGGTTTGTAGATATTGAATGAATAAATATAAAAAAGACGAGGCATGACAAGTACAACACAAAATCTGGATGTTGGAAAGTACGTACGTTCGTGGCCGGTCATATATAGAAACAAAAAATATGATTTTGTCTAGTCTAACTCTCAAATAACTCTAAATAATAAGAAACTACGCATTTTAACAATCATATCTTTGATATGTGAAAGGTATCTCTAAAACAAAACTACATAATTGTATCCAGATAAATGCTTTAGTAAAAAATCTCTTAACCAAATATACCAGAACTCCGCCGTCGATCTTTCTCCTTTCCGGTATAACAGCCTGAGCTTGTGGGGAAGCCTGTCGTGTTTCCCTCATATCGAGATTGTTAGCCGGATTAGGGTTTGCCGGTTTTTGGTGGGCTTGTCGTGCTTGGCTTCGTAGTTTGTTGTTTCTCTGTTTTCGCGTCTTTTGGTCTCCGTCGGGTTTCGATTGCTTAGTCGGTCTATCATCATTCGCGGCTGTTGTTGCAGTTGAGCTAGAGCGATACGAATCCGATTAACCTCTTATAAACCTGTGTGGTGTTCCAAATGGATGGTGGCTCTCGGCCCGGTGGTAGTGGGAACATTACGAATTTTTTTATCACCAATCTGCCGGAAGGCTGGACTCCGTGGGAGCTGAAGTGTGGGGTGGCCAGTTTTGGGGAGGTTTCTGGTATGTTTGTGGCAAAGAAGAGGGATAAGGATGGTCGTAGGTTCGGGTTTGCTAGCTTTAAAGATGTCAAAGACAAGGCGGAATTGGAAAAGGCCCTTAAAGGGATTAAGCTTGGAGGATGCAAGTTGTCACTCAATATCGCCAGGTTCTTTTTAGATAACGGTGTAGGTGGCAAGCCGTTTGATGCCTCGGTGCCCAAACCTTATCAGGTTCGTTATGATTCAGCAAGGCAGTTCAATACCAGAGATTTTAGATCCTATAGTGACGTGTTGGGCAAAGGGAAGGTGGAGGGATCGGCCAAGGAGGCTGGGTGCAGTGCTTCGGCTGGCAGTCTTGGTGGCCGGAAGTCTGTTGTGGTGTGTGATAGGACGGCTGCGTTTAGGGACTTGTGGGGGTTAGCGGTTGTGGGCAAGACGGTAGATCTGGAGATGCTGGTTGATCTTGATCGGCTTCTGCGTATTGCTAAAGTGGGTTTTTCTAATATTCAATACTTGGGAGGTCTGTCGATCTTAATCTCCTTTGGCAATGAGATCGAAGCCAAAAAATATCTTGATTCTAGGGAGGTTTGGGGTCCCTGGTTCTCTAAGTTGGCTGCTTGGGAAGGTCAGTCCATGCCGTTTGAGCGTGTGGCATGGCTTAGGCTGTTAGGGGTTCCCTTGCACCTGGTTGTGTCGGAGGTGATTAAGATGGTCGGAGAGGAGTTTGGGAAAGTTTTACACGTTCAGAAGTTCTTTGGGGATGAGAAGGATCTGTCTATTGGTAGGATTGGAGTGCTTGTCGGTGAGGTGGAGAGGATCAAGGAATCTGTGTTGATCAGATGGAAGAATCGAAGCTTCCGGATTTTGGTTGAAGAGGAACTTGACATCTGGGTCCCTGACTGCCTAGGGGTGGTGATGGTGTTAGTCCGGCAGTGTCCTCACCGATGGCGTCTTCTCCGGTGGGCAGGCCGGTGGATCCGGGGAATTCAGGTGAGCTATACGTAGAAGACGAAGAGGTCTGCATGGGAGAGGGGCGGGTGGGGAAGACAAAGCGAGTCATTCTCTCTCCAAAAAAGGCGACTCTGGGGAGGGTCCCAATGAGGTGTGCATTAATTGGCAGTCTTTTGTGGACCCTTGTGCAGGGAATGTTTCCAATGATTCTGGGACAAAGAATATAGGTATTCATTATTTTAAGGCAGGTAGGAAGTCAAAAAGATTCAGGAAGGGTGGGCCCAAAAGTCAGGTTGTTGCTAATGTGGGCAGTCGTAGTGGGTTAGTGGACTCTGCCAAAAATGCTGGCCCAAGAAAAGGAATAGGGCCCAAGTGGTTGAGAGTAGTGAGAGGGCCCATGAGGTTGAGAATAGTGACCCTTTTTCTTTGGATAATTTATTTGAACAGATGAAAGAGAAAAGATCCAACGGGGATGGTTGCCAGTCGCCAGTTGCAACTGTTAACCTTAATAGGCCACTTAATTCCGATGGGGTTCCGTTCGACGACAACGTGGGGTCGCATATGAGGTTTCGTCGGAGGTTCAAGGCCAAAGGAGCGGAGGCTTGCCGAATACAGGCAACTATGTTTCTAAGGGAGCTTCTAGGAACGATGGGGGGCCTATCGATCAGGAGGTTAGTAAAACTGTCCAGTTGGGGGTTATGTTGGGAATGGAGATGGGTAACAGTGAGGAGCTAGTAAGGAAGGAATTATTGGGTAAAGGTATTATGGTTAGGGTATGAATTTCTTATCCATTAATTTAAGAGGGTTGGGTGGGGATGAGAAAGCTAGATGGGTGAAAGGGATAAAGGTCAAATTTGGGATTTCGTTTGCGGCATTCCAAGAAACAAAGTGTGGTGCTGTGGATGATAGGGTTATAGCTAGATTCTGGGGTTGTAAGGACTTTGGTGTGGAGTGGGTGGATTCGAGTGGGTTGTCAGGAGGGTTGGTTAGTGTTTGGGACAAGAAGTTATTTGAATTCGGTAGTTCCATCAAGGATAGAAATTTTCTGGTCGTTAACGGTAAGATCAAAGGGAGTGGTCACCAGATCAATATTGCTAATATTTATGCTCCTCAGGATGTTCAAGGGAAAAAGCTTCTTTGGGATCGCCTTTTGGGTTTGATTGACGCCTTTTCGGGTATGTGGATTTTTCTTGGGGACTTCAACGCGGTCCGGGCACCAGAGGAAAGGCTCAACACTCGGTTCAACACTACATGTGCCAGATTCTTAAACTCGTTTATTTCTAACGGTGGGTTGTTGGAGTATGCTATGAAAGACAGGAAATATACTAGATGGGCAGACAATGGGAAGAAGGGTAGCAAAATTGATCGCTTCCTTGTTTGCTCCGGGTTTTTTGGATTATGGCCGAACACTTGTTTTAGAGCCTTACCGAGGCTGTTTTTGGATCACAGCCCAATTGTTTTGGTTACTAAGGAATCTAATTTCGGGCCGAAGCCTTTTAGAGTCTTCAACTCCTGGATTGGTCGGCCGGGGTTCGATTCACGGTCAGAGAAGCGACCCGTTCTTTCGTGGGTTTTGGGCCTGCTGATCTGTGTTTGTTGAAGAAATTTGAATGGATCAGGTCTCGTGTGAAGGATTGGAGGGACGATATGATAAAGAAAGAAGGGGAATTAGAGGCTGTTGCGAGAGAAGAAATAGAGGAGTTAGAGAAATTAATGGAAGTTAGTGCCTTAGCTGAGGAGGAAGAGTGGGCACTTTTAGAAAATCTGCTTCGTGTTAAGGAGTTCGAAGAGAACAAGACGAAGGACCTGAAACAGAGATCGAGGGTCAAATGGGCTAAAGAGGGAGACGAAAATTCTAGTTTTTTTCATTCTATGATTAATTGTCGGAAGGCTAGTAACTTGATTCATGGGTTACATATCAATGGGTCTTGGTGCTCCAAACCTTATCTTATTAAGAAAAACGTGTTCGAATTTTTTCAGGGCAAGTTCAAAGAGGAAGAAAGGTTGCGTCCCTAGTTGACTTGTGGTCTTCTCAAATGCCTGAGCCAAGAGGATGCTAATTGGCTGGTGTCGGAATTTTCTGTGGATGAATTAAAGGTGGCAGTTTGGGATTGTGGTAGTAATCGGGCCCCCGGGCCTGATGGGTTGAACTTTAAATTTTTGAAGCATTTCTGGGATGTTTTTGAGGGTGATTTCGTTAACATCCTGAATGAGTTCTTCTTTAGCGGCTCGGTTAGTAGGGGTTGTGCGTCGTCGTTTATCACTCTTATTCCTAAAGTTCGGGATCCCATTGATCTTAATGATTTTCGGCCCATTAGCTTGGTGGGAGCTATCAATAAAGTTATTTCGAAGGTCCTTGCTAATCGCTTGAAGAAAGTTATTGCGTCTGTCATTTCGGAGAATCAATCGGCTTTTCTCACGAGGAAGTTTATTTTAGATGGCTGTCGCGACCCCCGACCCACCCTGGACGGAATCGGGAGCCGCGAGCAGTCCAGTGGTACCCGTGGTATCTGATTTATGCGGCAGCGGAAGTCTTTTTATTACAGGATCTTTTCACCGTGAAAATACTCGTTTAATATATTATACAAAGTTTTAGGGATAAATTCCCATAATTTACAATCAGTTGATTTCACACAGAAATCATTATTTTCCAAAACATGTTTTATTTATTTATTCACACTGAGCCACTTCTCCGAGCTTGTAGTGCTTTACTGCACTTTTCCTGGATCACGTAGATCACCTGAAACATGTTTGAAAAAGGTTTTGTCAGCGGGGAAATACTGAGTGAATCATTCTGTTTTCTAAAACGACCCGTTAGTTATAAATTACAGTATTAAGGGGAATTACAATGTTTCTGATATCAAACCAACTACCCACAGTATTTGTCACTCGACCAACCATTGGCTAGCCCATTTGTCCAATGGTGTCTGTGACTGTGGTCAGATCACCCCTTGGCCACCCGTTTGTCCAAGTGTGACGGGAAACAAGTAATGTATACAAAACCCCAATACCGGCTGTAATATGGTGATTACATAGACTTAATCCCTGTAATTATAACCTTTGAAAATAACTTGGAGTTTTGTAATACTTACTCACAAACTGTGAGAAAACAGTTTAAAAAGAAGAATGACTCACATTGCAGATTAACGAGCAATAGATAAGCCTACTGATTAGCCTTGATTAAACCTAATTTAACATAATGCACACACAGGCAGGTTAGTAACTAATACAGCAGTTACGTCAATTCACGAGATTAAACCCTCACAACGATTAATCAGTGCAATACTCGATAATTCAATCGGATTCACAACGAATAACAGAGCATAGTCCGAATTCGAACAGCACTCTAATATTCAAGTCGAAATCACGACGAATAATCAAAGTACAAGCTCAATTTGAGCAGCACTCGGACAATCGTTGGATAGTTATAATCGATCGGACGTTGAATCGTAATAGCGATCGAGTTATTACCCTGATTGCGGCAGCACTTCGTGATTAGTGTGTGTTGTGTGGTAAACGAACGATATCTCTGTGTATATTTTGAGTTTTTACGTCGAATTAACGGCAAACTTCAAGTGCCACTGCCCCCTATTTATAGCTGGAAAATGTTCTCCCTCGCGCCACGCGAAGAAGACATGTGTACCCGTCGCGTGGCGCGACGGGTCTATTTTCTAGCCTAGGTTGTTTCGTGTCCTAGATAGCCTTGCTGAGTAAATTGAACGAACAAATTTCGTTTCTACAGCAAATTTAGAGGATAAACGTCTACTAGGGTTTAACCCCCCTGAGTTTTAGGGGCCCTGATCCTGATTCCGATTGTTATGAAAATTTTAGGGTTTATGCGGAATCACTTGGGTGTTTCAATTAGGGTTTTCTTATTAGCTAATTATCATCCTAATTATTGATTTTCGTGACAGTTGTTACATCCTCCCCACCTTAAGAAAAATCTCGTCCTCGAGATTTATTGGAATAAATGAGGATATTTGCGCTTCATTTCTGATTCCAGCTCCCAAGTGTATTCTGGTCCTCTCCTTGAATTCCATTTGACTTTGACCAACACCAGTCGTTTGTGCTTGAGAAACTTGACTTTTCTATCTTCGATCTGTAGTGGTTTCTCTATAAACTTTAACTTTTCGTTTACCTCTACATCTTGAAGAGGTACTACCAGGGACTCATCTGATAGACATTTCTTGAGATTGGATACATGAAATACATCATGTACTCCAGATAATTCTTCTGGTAGTCGTAAATGATAAGCAACTGGTCCTATTCGTTGGCTTATTGGAAGTGGTCCTACGTATCTGGGACTCAGCTTTCCTTTCTTACTGAATCGTACTACTCCTTTCCAAGGAGAAACTTTTAAAAGTACTTTATCTCCGACTTGAAATTCTAAAGGCTTGCGACGATTGTCTGCATAGCTTTTCTGGCGATCTCGAGCCGTTTTCAGTCTTTCCTTGATCTGAATTATCTTGTCAGTAGTTTCTTGTACAATCTCAGGACCTGATAATTGACTTTCTCCTATTTCTGCCCAACATACTGGGGTTCTGCACTTGTGTCCATACAGTGCTTCGAATGGTGCAGCTTCGATGCTTGAATGATAACTATTGTTATAGGAGAATTCAATTAATGGCAAATGGCTATCCCAATTACCACCAAAGTCAATTACACATGCTCGGAGCATGTCTTCTAGAGTTTGTATTGTCCTTTCACTTTGTCCGTCTGTTTGTGGATGATAAGCAGTACTTAGATTTAGTCGAGTTCCCATTGCTTTCTGAAAACTTGTCCATAAATGAGATGTAAAACGACTATCTCTATCCGATGCAATGGAGAGCGGAACTCCATGTAGGGATACTACTTCGTCCACGTACAGTTGTGCTAACCTTTCCATGCTAAAGGTTTCTTTCATTGGTAGGAAATGAGCTGACTTGGTTAATCGGTCTATGATTACCCAAATCGCATCATTACCTCTTTTGGTTTTGGGTAACTTTGTAACAAAATCCATTGTTATGAGTTCCCATTTCCATACAGGCATTTCTAACTGTTGTAGTAGTCCTGAAGGTTTCTGGTGTTCAGCTTTAATTTGTGAACAAGTTAAGCACTTGGATACGTATTCGGCTATATCCTTTTTCATCCAGAAATTCTTCCTTAAATCTTGATACATTTTATTGTTTCCTGGGTGCATGGTATACCTAGATTTATGAGCTTCTTCTAAAATCTTATTTCTTAATTCTCCTTGCTTAGGTACCCAAATTCGTTTCTTATGGAATTTCCAAATTCCATCATTTCCTTGTTCTAGTTCTTTTAGGTAACCTTTCATTCCTTCAGCATCATCTTGGATTGCTGTTTTCTGAACTTCTTTGATTTGTGCCATTAAATCTACTTGTAGATTTAACCTCAGAGCACGGAATCGTTTCTGTTTCTCATGGTACTTACGACTTAAGGCATCTGCAACTATATTTGCCTTTCCTTCGTGATATTGGATATCATAGTCGTAATCGCTTAGCATCTCCATCCATCTTCTTTGCCTCATGTTTAATTCTTTTTGCCCAAATATATATCTTAAACTCTTATGATCTGTATAAACAGTAAACTTACTTCCATACAGATAATGTCTCCATATCTTAAGGGCAAAAATTATGGCTCCTAATTTCTAGATCATGAGTCGTATAATTTTCTTCGTGCTTTTTCAATTGTCTAGAAGCATACGCAATTACCTTCTTGCGTTGCATTAACACACATCCATAGCCTAATTTTGAAGCATCACAATATATTTCAAAGTCTTCTGTTCCTTCGGGTAAAGCTAAAATTGGTGCATTCGTCAATCTATGCTTTAAAATCTTAAAGGCTTCTTCTTGTCTAGGTCCCCATTCAAACTTAGCAGCTTTACAAGTTAACTTAGTTAATGGTACGGCTATCTTAGAAAAATCTTTGATAAATCGTCTATAGTATCCAGCTAAGCCTAGAAAACTTCTTATCTCCATAGCTGTTTGTGGGACTTTCCACTTTGTAATTGCTTCTATCTTAGCAGGATCTACATGGATACCTTCATGATTTACCACATGACCTAAGAATTGTACTTCTTGTAGCCAAAATTCACATTTCGAGAATTTGGCATAAAGCCTTTCTTTTCTTAACAAAGTTAAGAGAACGTGTAAGTGTTCACAATGTTCTTTTTGGCTTTTGGAATAAATAAGTATGTCGTCGATGAAAACGATCACAAATTTATCCAAGTATGGTTTACAGATTCGATTCATCATGTCCATGAATGCTGCTGGGGCATTTGTTAATCCAAAGGGCATGACTGTAAACTCATAATGACCATACCTAGTTCTGAAAGCAGTTTTAGGTATGTCTTCTTCTTGTACTTTCAACTGATGATATCCAGATCTTAAATCTATCTTAGAGAAATACCTAGCTCCCTGCAATTGATCAAAGAGATCATCAATCCTAGGTAGTGGGTATCGATTCTTAATCGTAACCTTATTCAATTCCCTATAATCGATACACATTCTCATTGATCCATCTTTCTTTTTCACAAAGAGTACTGGTGCACCCCAAGGGGATGAGCTCGGTTGTATGAATCCTTTGCTTAATAATTCATCTAGTTGCTTTTTCAATTCTAGCATTTCGGTAGGTGCTAATCTATATGGTGCTTTGGCTATTGGTGCAGTACCTGGAATTAAATGAATTCTAAACTCTACTTCTCTATCAGGTGGTAATCCAGGTAATTCTTCTGGAAAAACATCTGGGTATTCTGAGACTATTGGAATATCCTGAAGTTCCTTATCTTTAGTGTTTATGATTACGGAAATCATATACACCATTTCCTGTTTTCTCGAATAACTAGCCAATTTCATTACTGATATGAATTTCAATGGCTTTCGA
Source organism: Helianthus annuus (assembly GCF_002127325.2). Lineage (NCBI taxonomy): Eukaryota > Viridiplantae > Streptophyta > Magnoliopsida > Asterales > Asteraceae > Helianthus > Helianthus annuus. The sequence continues at coordinate 180,453,075 of NC_035448.2, read as the reverse complement.
GGTTTATCTCCAGTAATTACAATTACTTCTCCTGTAGGGGTTTGAATTTCTACTACATTTTTGTCACATAGGATTCGTGCATGGTTGGCTATTAACCAATCCATTCCTAATACTACATCGAATCCGGCTAAATTCATTGGTAACAGATTTGCAGAAAACTTATGGCCTAATAGTTCTACTTTTCCTTCTTGCCAGATTTTATCTATGTTTACAGAATTTCCTTCTGCGGTTTCAACTGTGAAAATTTGCCTAAGAGTGGTTAATGGTAACTTAAGAGCTTGACAAAATGAAGTATTAATAAAACTTTGGTTCGCACCAGAGTCAAATAATACTTTTGCAAATACGTCATGTACTAGGAACGTACCGGCTATCACATCTGGAATGAGTTCGGCCTCTTGAGTGGTCAGCTGGAATGCACGTGCATTTTTCTTGGTTGCTCCTTCAGCGGGTTTAACTTTGTTATCTACTGGTTTAGCTAGCTTAGTACATTCGGATTGAAAATGTCCCCTTTCTCTGCAGTTATAACAAATTCTTGTTTTCTTTCTGCAGTCTTCTTCACGATGTCCTTTTGCTTTGCAAAAATTGCAAACTATATTGCATTGTCCATAATGCTTCTTTTTGCAATTTCTGCAGAAAGGAGGTGATGAGGATTGCCCTGTTCCTCTTTTCTTGGTATTACCCATACGAAATCCTTGGGTAATCTTCTGAGCTATTTCCTTTTTCCGGTCTTCTTCTCTTGTGCGCACTAATTCATCTGTTAGGGTATTAGCTAATTCTACAGCATCGTCAATGGTACGAGGTCTCGCAGCTTTAATGATGTTTCGGATTTCACTAATTAACCCCCAGATGAAACGGGAAATGAGTACCGGTTCTGGCGAAGCCAGGGTTGGCACCACCCTTGCGTATTCAAAGAATGTCGAAGTATAGCCCCGACAATCTACCCCTGTCATGCGGTGACTTAGGAATTTGTTTGCCATTTGATCTTTTTCATATTCGGGACAGAATTTTCTTTCGACAAGACTCTTAAATTCTTCCCAATTCATTGTATAGGCTATCCTTCTCCCTTTTGCCTGGAGGACCGTGTTCCACCATTCTAGTGCTCCTTCTTTGAACAGATTTGATGCATACATCACTTGATCCTCTTCGGCACATTTGCTTATTGCAATTACTGCCTCGGTTTTCTCTAACCAACGCAGTGTTGCAGTTGCCCCTTCATTACCTGCAAATTCTGCGGGTTTGCAAGCAAGAAATTCTTTGTAAGTGCAACCAGGCGTTGCAGCTTTTATTCTCTTAGGGAGCGGGGCCTGTTGCGGATCATGATCATCATGATTGCCGCCTCCATTTATGCTGTTACTGCCGTTATCTTCTGGAATACGTTTACTAGGAATTAATTGTGGTTCGGCAGGTTTCTGAACAGCAGCCACAATTTCTGGAATAGCATTGGCTATCCCTTGGGCGATAAAGTGCTCAATATCTTGTCGGGTTATATATTGATCTTCTGGTTCTTGCTCAGATTGATTTACTTCATTAATTGGTTCATTGTTAGCGTTTTCCATCTGCTAATTAGTAGGAATTTATTAGTGTCTAACTTATTAATAACAATTTAGCACAGATGAATACATAAATTACTACAACATACAAACATAACCAAAATTGTCGATTTCTCGACTTTCATTTTGTTATTGTATATTGTATATGCCTCCGTACACACCATATCTTACAAGGTTTTATTGCCCATTTTACAGAATCAGTTTTACTATATTAGTTATAATATAGACAAACTTTTTCCAGCCCTTCCTATCTTTTGGTCCACTGGCAGTTTTAGTAACGACGCTCCCTCTCGTCGTACTTCCAAGAGATCTGCTCCCCCATTTCCCGGATCCTATTCCCGGTGCCTATCAGTTCTTCACCAAACTGACGTAACTCAGCTAAATTTTCATAGCTCATTGGCGGATTAGGGATAGGTTCTGGATCAAACTGTGGGAGAAAACTATAGGGATTATTAACTATATTGTGGAATTGCCAGTCATTAGTCCACCATTCCTCCATTTGGCCTAATGGTCTGGTGTGAACTAGTGGGTCTGGAATAGCTGGTCCTAGGTTTAGTGGAAATTGGGTTGTAGCAGGATAAGAGAAAAGATTATCGTTGATAGGCTCTAGAACATCACAATTATCCAGTAGGCGATCTATTTCGTCCTGGAACGTGATTTCCTCAGACTGTTTAGAGCTTTCGCCAATTTCTATTCCCTTTTGCTTAAGATCTATTCCTATTTCCTTTTCTGGTGGTTTCGAACTTTCTCCAGTTTCTATTTCCTTTCCCTTGTTCATGCTCACAAGATTTTCTATTTTAGGAAGTCTCCTAGTAGTTGGTTTCCTACGGCGTACTTTCCTCCACCCTACGTATCTTCTCTTCTTTTTAGGTTTGGCTTTTTCCAGCGGTGGAGCTTCGAATTCCACAGGTTCTTCTATGTCAGTAATGTAACCAGTAAAGTTGTAAGAGACTTCGATAGGCACTGGATATAAGTTGAGATTCTGGAATGCTTCTGACATCTCATTCATGCTGCATAGTATATATGCAAAATACAAGAATGTAATGTTAAAACTTTGGAACAAAGTATAACAAACAAACACTGAAGTTTTATTGCATACCAATTTATACAAAGGACAACAGAAATAAACACACTAGGACTTTATTTATTTTCTGGATTGTGATTTCTCTTACTAGACCCAACTTATCGGATATTTAGAGATTGGCATTTTCTGCTATAGTAGCTAGCATATAGAGATTTGCCCATTTCTTGTCTATTTTATCTTCCCAAGGTGTACTATTACCCAACTCTTGGACTTCTGGGTTAAACCTAACTCTCTTGGACTCTTTTTAAGTATCGAATCCCTTTTCTCTGGGGAAAGAGGATTTTCATAGTTTGCCTTGCGGACAAAGATTCCTTCTTCTAGGTTTACTGGGTTTCTAGAAGAAGATGCAATATCTATTTTGTGGTAGATAGCAGACAGCTTTTGATTACCCATACTGTAATTAACAAATAGTCAGTTAATATAACAAATAATCACAGAATGATAACTAGTAGGATTAAGTATTTTGTCAAATACTTAATTTCGTAATAGGCTTAGATCAGTGGCTCGATCAGTGGCTCAATAGTTATTAATTATTAGCTCTGATACCACCTTCACTGTCACGACCCCCGACCCACCCTGGACGGAATCGGGAGCCGCGAGCAGTCCAGTGGTACCCGTGGTATCTGATTTATGCGGCAGCGGAAGTCTTTTTATTACAGGATCTTTTCACCATGAAAATACTCGTTTAATATATTATACAAAGTTTTAGGGATAAATTCCCATAATTTACAAACAGTTGATTTCACACAGAAATCATTATTTTCCAAAACATGTTTTATTTATTTATTCACACTGAGCCACTTCTCTGAGCTTGTAGTGCTTTACTGCACTTTTCCTGGATCACATAGATCACCTGAAACATGTTTGAAAAAGGTTTTGTCAGCGGAGAAATACTGGGTGAATCATTCTGTTTTCTAAAACGACCCGTTAGTTATAAATTACAGTATTAAGGGGAATTACAATGTTTCTGATATCAAACCAACTACCCACAGTATTTGTCACTCGACCAACCATTGGCTAGCCCATTTGTCCAATGGTGTCTGTGACTGTGGTCAGATCACCCCTTGGCCACCCGTTTGTCCAAGTGTGACGGGAAACAAGTAATGTATACAAAACCCCACATACTGGCTGTAATATGGTGATTACATAGACTTAATCCCTGTAATTATAACCTTTGAAAATAACTTGGAGTTTTGTAATACTTACTCACAAACTGTGAGAAAACAGTTTAAAAAGAAGAATGACTCACATTGCAGATTAACGAGCAATAGATAAGCCTACTGATTAGCCTTGATTAAACCTAATTTAACATAATGCACACACAGGCAGGTTAGTAACTAATACAGCAGTTACGTCAATTCACGAGATTAAACCCTCACAACGATTAATCAGTGCAATACTCGATAATTCAATCGGATTCACAACGAATAACAGAGCATAGTCCGAATTCGAACAGCACTCTAATATTCAAGTCGAAATCACGACGAATAATCAAAGTACAAGCTCAATTTGAGCAGCACTCGGACAATCGTTGGATAGTTATAATCGATCGGACGTTGAATCGTAATAGCGATCGAGTTATTACCCTGATTGCGGCAGCACTTCGTGATTAGTGTGTGTTGTGTGGTAAACGAACGATATCTCTGTGTATATTTTGAGTTTTTACGTCGAATTAACGGCAAACTTCAAGTGCCACTGCCCCCTATTTATAGCTGGAAAATGTTCTCCCTCGCGCCACGCGAAGAAGACATGTGTACCCGTCGCGTGGCGCGACGGGTCTATTTTCTAGCCTAGGTTGTTTCGTGTCCTAGATAGCCTTGCTGAGTAAATTGAACGAACAAATTTCGTTTCTACAGCAAATTTAGAGGATAAACGTCTACTAGGGTTTAACCCCCCTGAGTTTTAGGGGCCCTGATCCTGATTCTGATTGTTATGAAAATTTTAGGGTTTATGCGGAATCACTTGGGTGTTTCAATTAGGGTTTTCTTATTAGCTAATTATCATCCTAATTATTGATTTTCGTGACAGTTGTTACAATGGCCCTTTAATTATTAGTGAGACGGTGAATTGGCTTAAGAAGAAAAAGAAGGCGTTTCACTTTAAACTTGACTTTGAGAAAGCCTATGACAATGTGAACTGGGGTTTCGTTGATTCGGTTATGTCACAGATGGGCTTTCCTCATCTTTGGTGTAAACGGGTGTTAGGGATTTTATCCTCAGCTAGGGCGGCGGTTCTTGTTAATGGGTCGCCAACTTTTGATTTTCAATGTCATAAGGGTATGCGGCAAGGAGATCCCTTATCTCCTTTTCTCTTTCTGTTGGTTATGGAGGCTCTTACGGCTTGTTTTGCTAAGGCTGTTGAGCTCGGGTTGATGGAGGGGGTCAGTATTCCGAACAACGGGCCGATTCTATCTCATCTTCTCTTTGCTGATGATGCCCTTGTCATTGGGGAGTGGTCGAGGGATAGCATTCTTAACGTGGTTAGGATCCTCCGTTGCTTTCGTTTCTGCTCGGGGCTTCGTATTAATTTGGTTAAATCGAGTTTGATCGGTATCGGTATTGCTGATTCGGAGGTGGTCGTGTTAGCGTCGGAGATTGGGTGCAAGGCTGAACAGTTACCCTTCAAGTACCTCGGGTTACCGGTAGGGGCCAATATGAATCGGATTTCGAATTGGAGTTCGGTGGTTGATATGTTCGAAGCTAGGTTGTCTCTTTGGAAAGCATCGGTTTTGTCGATAGGAGGCAGGGTCACTCTTATTAAATCTTTTTTGCAAAGCCTCCCTATTTATTTCTTCTCCCTCTTTAAAGTACCGGTTGGAGTCATTAATCAACTGGAAGCTATCGTGAGGAAGCTTTTGTGGGGCGGTGCTGGTGCGGATAGGAAGATGTGTTGGGTTTCTTGGGAGTGTGTGACTTCTCCTATCAGTTCGGGAGGGCTCGGTATTCGTAAGCTTGGTCATGTTAATAGTGCTCTCCTTTTTAAGTGGGCGTGGAGATTCAAAGTGGAGGGTAACTCTCTCTGGGCTAAAGTTATTACGGCTATTCATTCGCATAATAGATCTTGGAATTTTCTGTCGGCTAGAGCTTCTCTTGGTGGGGTTTGGGGTAGCATTGTAAAATCTGTGGATAGACCGATTGTGGGGCCGGATCGTTTCAGGCATTTTTTGCGAGGGGAGGTGGGAGATGGCCGGATGGTTGCCTTTTGGTTGGACCCGTGGCTGCGAAGGGATCCTTTAAGGTATTGTTTTCCGAATCTTTTCGAGCTGGAGGTTGAGAAGAATTGTTGTGTCTGTGATCGGATCATCAGCCCTTTTCTAATCCTTCGGTAGCTTGGCGGTGGAAAAGTCCTCGAGATAACAGCATTGTTTTGGCTGAATGGTCGGCTCTTTGTAACTGCCTCCGTGACGTTTTTCTTTCTGACGGCTGTGATCAGTGGCGGTGGTTGGCCGGTGATTCCGGCATTTTTTCGGTTAGTTCAACCTATGTTCTTTTGAGTTCCAAGGCTGTTGACAACAGTAGGTTCGTCTGGGATTGGTGTAGGTGGACTCCTTTAAAATGTAACATGTTTGCGTGGAGGGCGGTGATGGAGAGATTGCCTACGAGGGTTGAGCTTTTCAAAAGAAATATCCAGGTTGTGGATGTGGTGTGCCCGTTGTGTGAGTCGGGGGACGAAACAACTTCTCATCTTTTCACGGCTTGCAGTTTCGCCGTGTCTATTTGGGCCAAGATCAGTTCGTGGTGCAAGGTTCCTTATCTTGTGGCGTTTTCGTTTAAAGACGTTTTAAATGCTCATCGTTTCTGCGGGTTGAAAGGTAAGAGGCAATTGGCGTATCAGGGCATTGTGTTGATAGCGTGTTGGTTGATATGGAAAGCCAGGAATGATTTGGTTTTTGGTGCTAAAAATCCTAATTCGGAGGAGGTCTTTTGTTCGATTAAATTGTTAGGGTTTCTCTGGTTTAAGAATAGAACTAAATGTATAGATTTTTCGTGGGCGAATTGGTGTAAATTTGTATAATTGTGTTGTGTTGGCCGCCCGGTTTTTTTGGGTTGGTCGGTTTTAATGAAGTTTTCCTTTAAAAAAAAAATGTTTTTCCAACTTCATTTCTATATTTAAAAGGGTTTAATTGGTGTTTGGGTTACAATTTTTTAATGGCTTAAACTATTCACACACTTCATCTGCTTATTTGCATATTCTATGTCTCGTATAGACCTATACAGGATGTATAAGGTTACAAGACCTATCGGGGACCTATACGAGACTTATACTATACATTATACGATACAATACGATACTATAAGATACGGTACAACACCCGTATAGGCCTATATGTATAGTATAGGCCCCGTATAGGACTATAGGTGTGATTTATGTCACGTATCGTCCTATATGCCTATACAAGACCTATATGAGACTTATACTACACTATACGATACGGTACGATACAATACAATACAATACAATACAATACAATACAATACAATACAATACAATACAATACAATACGCCACGATACTATAGGATACGATACAACACCCATATAGTCCTGTAGGTGTGATTTAGGTCAAAAGACCATTTTAGCCTTGTGTAGGGATGACAATCGAACCCGAACCCGATGGGTAAACCCGAAACCCGACACATCTGGGACGGGTTTGGGGTCGGTTAATCGGGTTTGGGACGGGTTTGTATTTTTTTCGCGGGTTTGGGATGGGTTTGGGATTTGGTGATATACCCGTTTACCCGACCCAGTTACCCGATAAAGTAAACCCGTTTACCCGATTGTATACCCGATATAATTTCTTTTATATTTTTAAATATGTAAATATATGATAAATCTTTTTTTCTATACACATAGGTATTTTATCCCATATACATTATAGTTATTTGATATATTTCTTTAGTGATAATACTAAATGTATCTGATTAGCAGTTACCCGATGGGTTTTGGGTCGGGTATACCCAACGGGTAAACTTTTTAAAATTAATGGGTTACCCGAAACCTGCGAGTATACCCAATACCCGATGGGTATTTACCCGCTAGAAACCCGACGGGTTTTGGGACGGGTTTGGGACAAGCATATCTAATTGGGTTTGGGGTTGGGATTACCTAAACCCGTCCCATACCCGACCCATTGCCATCCCTAGCCTTGTGTTGCCCACAATCTAACCCAAACTTAGTGGTATAACAGTCTTTTAAACAACTCTAGACCCCTAGTCTTGCCCTAAAGTTTAAAATTAAAAAAAAAAAAATGGCAAATTACCATTTTAGCCCTGAGACACCCCTAATTTAGGCCTAACTCAAGGCTAAAATGGTAATTTGCCGTTTATAAAAGTGTTTGTAAAAAAAAGCCTCTTTACATACGCCTCATAAAGGTCTATACGCGGCATATAATAGAGGCAAAAAAGACCAATTTATCCATGCGTATAGCCCCAAATCAGGGTTAAAATGGTTTTTTTTGTCTATCCACACGGTATAAGCCTATACGAGGCATATAAGACAAGATATGACACAATCAGAGATTCTGTTAGAAGTTAAAAAAAAATTATACGCGACGTATAGACCTATACGAATCCTATATAAGGGTGTGTGAATATATAGACTCTTTTTAATACCTCGATTGGGTTCGTGATGCATACTTTTTTAACGGTTAAAGTTAAGTGACGTAATATGATTGGATATTCAATTTAAATTTGGCCGGGTTTTGATAGGTTTGTTTTGTGCAATATGGAAACAAAATTATTTATGATGTGACTGATATTGTACACGTCTGTCTGCATACATTACTTTTCATTATTTAATCCATTAAAAATTCGTATAGATAGTCAAAATCAGAACAGAAAGGCATTCTTATCTACCAGAGTTTGAGAGAGATGAGTGGAGAAGGAAAGGTGGTTTGTGTCACAGGAGCTTCTGGCTACATCGCTTCATGGCTGGTTAAGCTCTTGCTTGCCCGTGGTTACACCGTTCATGCAACCGTCCGATCCCTCGGTCAGTCTTTCAATATGTTTCGATATATCCGAACCTACATCAGTTTTGATCAATCCAACTTTTTAATTGAATAAATTAAAATACGTTGCAGATGACCCAAAAAAGACAGAACATCTTCTTGCTCTTGATGGAGCTAAGGAAAGACTATCTTTGTTTGAAGCTAACTTGAGTGTAGAAGGCTCTTTTGATTCTGCAGTTGATGGTTGCGTTTGTGTCTTTCACACAGCATCTCCTGTTCTACTATCAGTTGATGACCCACAGGTTTGTTTTTGTTCTTTTCCTCTCAATCTTTTAAAAATTGTATGAGTTCTAAACCATGTTGGTGCATTCAAGTTTGAGTTTTCTTTTCTTTTTTTTTTTTTTTTTTTTTTTTTTTTTTTTTTTTTTTTTTTTTTTTTGGCATCAGTTGGAATTGCTAGGTCCTGCAGTGAAGGGAACACTTAATGTTCTTAAATCATCTGCGAAAGTTGAAACTGTCAAGAGAGTGGTGTTGACGTCTTCAGTGGCTACAGTTATGTATGGTGTCAAGCTTCCAGAATCTGGTGGTGTAGTGGATGAAACTTGGTTTTCAGATCCGGTTGTTTGTGAGCAGAGTAAGGTATACTTTGTAGGAACCGTTCGCATAAATAAATAAAATAAAAACAAATTTTATTTAATTGATTACAATACAAAGAAATAAGAAAGCTGAAATACTATTACTATTACAACTGAAATAAGCAAAATACAAGAATGGGGTAGAAACAGAGGGCTGAGTCACGTGTTCAACACGCTTCCCTTAAAACAAATTCCGAGTCTCCCGAGAGTACTCGTTTTGTTTCCCAGGGTACAACAGCCGGAGCAGTAGTACTGCCGGAGTTCGCCTACAACCCGAAGGTTACCTTGAAAGCTGCAAGAAAAATTCTAGAGAGAAAGTTTGGATTGCTGTTGTGTTGCTGGTGTACTTCTGAAGTGGGTATGGAGCTGTATTTATACAGCTCCTAGGTTGAAACAGTCAAAATGAATTAAATGAGAGGTTTAAATTGCATTAAACGTCTTCAATGCAATTTAATACGTCATTTAATTCTCAGTCAAAGCCTATTAACTCGTCAGTTACGAAGCTGGACTGAAACTGCCCTGTCATTCAATGCTGGAAGCTTCTGCGCGCGCGCGCGCCCATGCGCGGTGCGCCATGCGGCGGTGCAGCTCAAGTCCGTCCATGCGACGTGCGGCGGTGCAGCTCAAGTCCGTCCATGCGGCGGTGCGGCGTGCGCCACGTCACCTGTGAGTCTATACGTGCGCGCCGTATTGGCTCACTCTGGTGCGCCGCACACGGCACAGTAGGACCCATGCACCATGCTCCCAACCGCGCGCCTCGTGTACCCGCGCGCGCATGACTGCCACGTCATGCGCCGCATCACCTACCACTTGGTCCTTGTGCTTCACCACGCGCGCGCGGTCAAAAATACAAAGGCGGCTCTCAAGCGGCTCGCGGCGATGCGAGCGTGCGAAGTGCAAAGTGCGCCATCAAAGCGCCACATTGCGCCTCATCGCCCACGCCACGCGCGCGCGCGCGAGCGTGTGCGAGTGCGAGTGCGAGTTAGGGTGCTCCGCACCCTTCGCGAGGACACTAGTGAGTGCTTCCATGAAACAATAAGGATGGAGAGTTCCACCTTAAATACCCATTTAAGTTCCATCCCTCCTCCTATGTGGGACAAGGTGCTACTTTCCCTTTAGTTTCAACATTGAATGTTCCAAACACCCAACTTTGAGCATCGATATCTCATTCATCTTAGCTCGGTTTTGGACGTGGTTTAGTTCGTTGCGAAGCTCTTCCAACATAGAACACAAACCCACAAATAAATACATAAAACCCGCTCATTTTATTATATTTATTTCTAGTCCAAAATAGGAAAAAATCATTTTCCTATATTTGTGAAAAATGCTATTTTCACCTATTTTTCCAACAATCCCCCACATGAAAAATGCTATTTTCATCAAATTTCCAACAATCCCCCACATGTATGGAAATGGATCTTTTCCTTACACTTATCAAAGATAAACTTCGACAGTTGAGTATTGCAAGATAGGTAGGTTGAAGCCTTTGAACCTTCTTTTGTGAAGCGCACTTAGCTTACTAGCGGTGTGTAGACGCGATGTCCTTGAACATACCCCCATTTGTGTAAACGACAATACACTTCACACAATACTCTCCCTGGTTTGGCCAACTCCTCATTGTCGTGTCCTATTATGGTCCTGGATCACTAGCCTGGTTCTGCGAGAGCTCTAGGATTTGCGCACCCCACAAATCCATTTGAAGCGACCCCACTTCTCTCTAACATAGGTGATTCCCATGAATCATTAAAAGCATCATGGTTATTTGATTTCCCGAAATCATTAACCTTAATATGCTTAACCTCACTTCATGTCACTGATTGGAATGGACTAGGAAGTATATGTAACTCCGTTTTATGTAGTTTGGGGTACTCCCCCACAGTGACTCCGTTCTGGTAATATGATTAAGTTGTCCTATTGAACTTAGATCTTGGGATCTCCAGTCAACTAAGTTAGGTTTCCCTCATATTCCCATTAACCACGGGCTTTAGTCCCATTCCTCTTGACGACGTTTCTACTAACTCTCTGCTTAAGCCTTTTGTAAACGGGTCCGCAATGTTATCCGCTGATCTCACATAATCAATTGTGATAACACCCGTTGAGAGTAGTTGTCGTATCGTGTTATGTCTACGTCGCATATGCCTTGATCTGCCATTGTACATCAAGCTTTGAGCTCTACCAATCGCTGATTGGCTATCACAATGTACACATATGGCTGGCAAAGGCTTTGGCCATCTTGGAATATCTTCCACGAATTGACGTAGCCATTCCGCCTCCTCGCCTGACTTATCCAAGGCGATAAATTCAGATTCCATTGTGGATCTCGCTATGACCGTTTGCTTAGAAGACTTCCAAGCAATAGCAGCTCCTCCAAGTGTAAACACGTAACCACTTGTTGATTTGGAATCTTTATTATCCGATATCCAGTTTGCATCAGTGTATCCTTCGATCACTGCTGGTTGTCGGGTATAATGCAGTCCATAGTCTCTTGTGTATCGTATGTATCTAAGCACCCTCGTGATAGCCTTCCAATGATCCGCGCACGGATTGCTGGTGTATCTACTTAGCCTACTCACCGCGTAAGCCAAGTCGGGTCTAGTACATGTCATTAGATACATTAGACTGCCTATAATTCTTGAATACTCTAACTGAGCAACTCCATCTCCTTTATTCTTCTTGAGATGTTGGGAGGTATCAACTGGAGTTCGAGCGACACTCGTATCTCCCGAGTTGAATTTTTCAAGAATTTTATCCACATAGTGAGATTGACTTAACACAAGACCTTCTTGGGTTCTTATGATCTTTACTCCAAGAATCACATCTGCTAAACCCATGTCTTTCATGTCAAATCTCGCTTTCAACATGCTTTTAGTAGCTTTGATAATTTTATCATTACTCCCAATGATAAGCATATCGTCTACATAAAGGCATAAGATGACATAACCTTCATTTGTGTCTTTGAAATAAACACATTTGTCGCACTCATTTATTTTGAAACCATTGTCAATCATGACATGATCAAACTTTTGGTGCCATTGTTTTGGTGCTTGCTTCAAGCCATACAAAGACTTGACGAGTTTACATACTTTACCCTCTTGACCTGGGGCGGAGAAACCTTCAGGTTGCTCCATGTAAATTTCTTCTTCTAAATCGCCATTTAGAAATGCGGTTTTAACGTCCATTTGGTGAACTTCCAAATTTCTTAAAGCCGCTATAGCAAGAACCAATCTAATCGAGGTTATGCGCGTCACAGGCGAGTAGGTATCAAAGTAATCTAGACCTTCCTTTTGTCTAAATCCTTTAATAACCAACCTAGCCTTGTACTTATCAATACTTCCATCAGTTTTCATCTTCCTTTTGAATATCCAACGATATCCAAGTGGTTTGCAACCAGGTGGAAGATCTACTAACTCCCAAGTATGATTTTGCAATATAGAATCTATTTCATTTCTTATTGCTTCTTTCCATTGAGGTCCTTCTGAAGAGGAAACCGCTTCGCGATATGTATTGGGCTCGCCCTCAACCATATAGCTAACGAAGTCTGGACCATAGGATTTTTCAACCCTTGGCCTTTTACTTCGCCTACGATCACTTTCTTCAACCTCAGGTTGTTCATGGGTGTTATCATGAACCACCTCATCAACTGGTGTAGATGAACTTTCACCTACTTCAAAATTAGTTGTTGATGACGTTGCATGTGTTTGTCTTCTCAAAGGAAACACATTTTCAAAGTAAGACACAACGTTAGAATTCACCTCCTCCTATGTGGGACAAGGTGCTACTTTCCCTTTAGTTTCAACATTGAATGTTCCAAACACCCAACTTTGAGCATCGATATCTCATTCATCTTAGCTCGGTTTTGGACGTGGTTTAGTTCGTTGCGAAGCTCTTCCAACATAGAACACAAACCCACAAATAAATACATAAAACCCGCTCATTTTATTATATTTATTTCTAGTCCAAAATAGGAAAAAATCATTTTCCTATATTTGTGAAAAATGCTATTTTCACCTATTTTTCCAACATACTTGTTATAAGTTTTGTTAACCACTAACTACAACAAAGGAATCAAACTCATGTGTTTCTTACAAAAATGTTAGATTTTGTAGCAAAATTTCTATAGAATTCTAGTAAACCGGTCAGCCGACCTCCTATGGTTCGGCACCTGCTTCTGTATTGCTTTCTTCATATGCATGGTTATGTCAATCGGCTACAAATGTTATAAATAATGAGGATTTTGTATTCTTTTTAGTTGTGGTATCACCTTTCAAAGATCCAGGCTGAGAATGCTGCTGTGAAATTTTCAAGAGAGAATGGTCTGGATTTGGTGATAATAAATCCTGGCTATGTGATTGGTCCTCTCTTACAACCTTCTATCAACTTAACTTCTCAGGGATTTTGGAGCTTTATAGAAACCGGTAACTGTTCAATATAATAGCTAAAGTTCATTTCACACAATGAATACCAATCTATATTCTTTTAAGTTGACGAATTACATATATGCAGGAAAAGAAGTATTTCCAGATGGAATTTACATACTTGTTGATGTGAGAGACACTGCTATCGCGCATATATTAGCATTTGAGAAACCGGAAGCGAATGGTAGATACTGCATGGTCGGGAATGTGGTTCGATCTGTGGAGATTATGATGATCTTAGACAAACTCTACCCTGATCTTGACTATTCTCTAAGGTAAGGATAAAAAGTGACGTCGATCGTTCTCTTATTTGAATTTAAACAAAACTCAACCTGTTAGATAATATTTATGTTTGCCTTTCAAAAAAAAAAAAAAGATAATATTTATGTTTAGGATAGATTATATTAATTCATGTTGTAATTGTGTTATTCCTTAGGTGTCTAGATGTAATTGTCTTCTCTATATGTTGTTTCCTTGTATCTAGTTTATTCAATGAAATCAACTATTGATACACACACACGGTATCAGCCAATAGCCCAATACCCTTATGTAGTGTTTAGTATGTAGAAATAAGAGGTGGAACGGAATGAACTATTGTGAGGAAATAAAAAAAGTGTGTTTGGTTGGTTACGTAATGGAATCACCAATTACATAAGTCATTCCATTCCCTCAAATTCATTCCATTCAGTCCCCTTGTTTTTTTTCCATTCCATTCCCTCTCTAAGCCTACGTCACAAACCTCGCCCATCACCTCCACCATTTGCCACCACAACCACCTGCCGTCGTCACCACCCGCCACCAACCTCCACCGACCACCACCACCGTCCTCCACCGCCTGCCGCCACCGCTGCCCGCCGCCACCGCCATCGACTACCACGCTGCCACCCGCCATCGTAAACCATCGCCACCCCGACCAATACCGCCACCCTCCGCCGACCACCACCATCATCCTCCGCTGCCACCACCCGCTACCGTCGACCACCACCCCCCACCGTTGTCGTCGCCACCACCACCATCGACCACTATCGCCGCCACCCGCCACCACCGACCACAGTCACCCCGACCACTACCGCCATCCTCCGAGCCACCTCCCGCTACCGTCGACCACCACCACCCACCGTTGTCGTCGCCACCACCATCGACCACCGTCGACCACCGTCACCGCCACCCGCCACCACCGACCACCGCCACCCCGACCACTACCACCACCGGCCGACCACCACCACCCACCATCGTCGCCACCACCATCGACCACCATCGCCGTCACCTGCCACCGCCAACCCAGACCACCGCCAACCCCGACCATGGCCGCCACCACCGCTAATAACCGTCACCCACCGACCATCGCCACCCGCCACCGCTACCACCGACCACCACCACCCATCGCTGCCACCGCCACTAGCCGCCACCAATCACCGCCACCACCCATCGCCGATTTAATTCATTCCACTTTTCTTACTTACCAAACAACACAAGGTAATGATTTATTCCTTTCCTGCACAGACTATGAAATGTAATGATCCATTTCATTCCTTTGTCCATTCCATTACCTCGTCCATTCCATTCCCTCATCTATTCCATTACGCCATACCACACAGACCCTTTAATTGTAGTTGAGTTACCAAATAAAATTCCTCAGCCGATCACATTCCTTCGCAAACCCTACGATCTCTCTTGTCTTAGCTTCTTTTCTTCTTCTGCCTCTTATCGTTTTTTTGTCCCTCCCTTTCACTTGATCCTTTAATGGCTTCCTCATCCTTTTCCTCTAATCCCCTAATGACTAGCTTAGCACCTATGATTGCTATTAAACTATCTCTCACAAATTATGTCAATTGGAGAACACAAATACTTCCCATCCTTACCTCTCCACAATTGTTACCCCATGTGCCTCTCTTACTCCACCATCTCCGATTGTTCGATTCAATGACAAGGAGATTCAAAACCCTGACTATGTCACTAGGGCAAGAGATGAACAGCAAGCCATCATCCTTCTCAATGCATCGTTGACTAAAGTGGCATTTTTTATTACTGTTGGGCGCACCTTGGCCCGTGAAATTTGGATTGCCCGTGCGGCCTTTTGCAATGCCTCTGTTGAAAGAATTCAGAGTTTACGTGATAATCTTCGTGCTCTTAAGAAGGGTGACAAACCGGTTGCTGAATTTGGTCGTACCTGCAAGGCTATTTGTGATCAACTTAGTGCCATTGGACATCCCTTTGATGCTATGGATCAACTTCGTTGGTTTTTATGTGGACTTAGTACCTCTTTTGAATGTTTCTCTACATCTACTCGGTCGATACGTCCTATCCCTACCTTTGTTGATCTTTTAGCTAGTGTAGAAAGCCATGAGTTGTTCATGAAAAATTTTCATGGCACAATTGAACCTCATGTTGTTGCTTTCATGACCCAAGGTTCCACAAATAGGCCCAATACGTTCGGTTCCACATATCGACCCAACAACGCTTCTTGGGCCTACTACAGGACCAATCGACAATTTTTTAATAATAACAGGGGCAAGAACAGGAACTTTGGACGCCAAAATCGCCCTACCACTTGCTAATTGTGTCGCAAATCCGGACATTCTGTTGCATGGTGTTTTCAACTTGCTTCTTTTGCTCAGACCGCCTCTCCAACTCCGGATCAATTGGCTCAAGCCTTTCATGCTCGGTGTCACATGAACTTCATTGTTCCTGATTGTACATCTGACACCAAAGCCACCACTCACATGCTACCCAATAACGCTACTCTTCAAAATTCGACTCCAACCTAAGGTAATCAAAGCGTTTATTTTGAAAACGGTCAATCTCTACCTATTACTCATTTTGGACAAACAAAAAAATTAGCTAATCTTGCCCTTAAAGACGTTTTGGTAGTTCCATCTCTCAGCAAAAATCTTTCATCTATTGGCAAATTCACCGAAGATAATCCTGTAGAATTTATTTTTTCTCACCCCTATTTTTATATTCATGATCGTCAAACTAAGCAAACACTAACCTGGGGGTGTCGTGAAGACGACCTCTATGTTCTTTGCCAAACTCATGAAGCTTTGGTCACTTCATCCTCATGTCCAAAAGGTTCCTTTGAGTTATGACACTCTAGACTTGGGCATGTCAATTTTGATATTATCTCTATGTTGAAAAAATGATTATTTGTCTTTTACTTTGCTATTACCTAAACGGGGGCTTTGTTCCCCGTGTGAACTTGCAAAAGCAAAATGACAACCTTTTTTGTCTAATGATAAACAAGCATCTTTGCCTGTTGAAATAATACATTATGACTTATGGGGGCCTTCTCCAATAAAGTTAATTGGAAATTTTCTATATTATGTTGCTTTAATTGATGATTGTTCACGGTTTATTTGGTTATATCCACTTTGGGCCAAATCGGATTTTTTTGATGCTTTATCTATCTTTATACCTTTTGTTCAAGCTCAATTCTCCACCAAAATTAAAAATTTTCAAAGTGATGGTGAACTGAATTCACAAAAACTGTGTCCGAAAATTGTTTGAACAAAATGGTATTTTACATGGGATGTCTTGTCCTTATCCACCGTAACAAAATGGCCAAGTTGAATGAAAACATAATCACATTGATGAAATTGGCTTGGCTATGCTATTTCATGCCCAAATATCCACTAAATATCGGGTTGATGTCTTCTCTTCGACGGTTTTTATAATTAATCGCCTTGCGTCAAATTTTGCAAGGAAAGTCACCATTTGAACTTTTGTACCATCAAAAACCAAACTATGATTTTTTTCAACCATTCGGATGTCTTGATTTTCCTTACCTTTGTGATTATGCTCCCAGTAAACTGTCCCCTCGAAGCATTCCGTGTATATTTCTTGGATATTCCGTGTAAAATGTTGTGGGTTCCAGATGGATTTTTTGAACCAAATTTCGATCCGATGGATCCATTAAGCATCACAAAGCTCGCCTTGTTGCTCAAGGCTTCAGTCAAATTCCGCGTCTCAACTACTCTCGTACCTTTAGCCCCATTGTTAAAGCCACCACGATTCGTGACGTCTTGGCTATAAGCGATATCCGCAATTGGCATCTTCATCAACTGGATGTTAATAATGCTTTTCTTACATGGCCATCTATCCGAGAATGTTTTTATGGAACAACCAAAAGGTTCCATTAGTGCTCAAATTTCTTCTCAGGTTTGCAAATTAACCAAAGCTATTTATGGTTCGAAACAAGCTCCTAGGGCCTGGTTTCATCATTTAAACTTGTTTCTTTTAAATAGTGGTTTCCCCTGTAGTAGAGCCAATTCATCAAATATCTGCAAACGTGATTCATGTATGATGTATCTCCTTGTTTATGTTGATGACCTTATTCTTATGGGCCACCATCAACCAACTATCAAATCATTCATTTCATGTCTTAATAAGGAATTTTTCATCAAGGATTTTGGAAAACTCAACTACTTTATGGGATTGGAGGTTACCTACAACCAAAATGGTCCTTTCATAAACCAATCCAAATACACTTTAGACACTCCAACTCGTGATAAGATGTTGGAAGCTAAACCTGCTTCAAGACCTTTTAAGCACCAATGTTTCTTTTGTTTCTACTGGTACTATGTTTATAGATACTACTTTCTATCGATTGAGTGTAGGTTCTCTCCGATATTTGACGATCAAAATACCTGATATCTCATATGTTGTCAATCAAGTCAGTCAGTTTCTTCATGCTCCAACTACAAGTCACTTTGATCAAGAAGTAAAAAAGAAGCTTGCGATATCTCAAGGGTACTGTTGCATTCGGGTTACATTACAGTCATCCCACTTCCACATCGCTCCTTGACTACTCTGAAGCTCATTGGGCACGTTTCTTGGAGACTGGCCATTCTACTTATGGTTATTCTATATTTTTGGGTGGGAATCTGATTTCTAGGAGTGCTAAGAAGCATACGACTGTTGCTAGATCTAGTTGTTAACGAATATCGAGCTATGGCTAACACTGTAGTAGAAACTGTTTTGATAAAGCATCTCCTTCAAGAACTACACTCTCTTCCCCAAGAAAGACCAACTATTCTTTGTGATAATCAAAGTGCCATCTTTCTCACTCAAAATCTTGTTGCACATAAGCGACCCAAACACATAGATCTTGATTATCATTTTTGCGAGAATTAGTTAATGTTGGAAAATTGGTTACTAAGTTTGTTCCAACCAAGCTTCAGGTGGCTGACATTTTCACAAAAAGCCTTCCTAGTTCGCAGTTCAACATCTTTCGACACATGCTTCGCAAATTCGCAATGGTCCACTGTCGTTCAGCTTGTAGAGGGATGTTATATAATATTTATGTTTAGATCATATTAATTCATGTTGTAATTATGTTATTCTTTAGGTGTCTAGATGTAATTATCTTCTCTATATATTGTTTCCTTGTATCTAGTTTATTCAATGAAATCAACTCTTGATATACACACACAACAACCGACTCTATGTGTATAGGTTTCACAGGTTTATACAAAAGGCTTTAAATAAAAAACTTGAAGACGAAACAACACAAGTCTTTAAGCTAATTTTATGTGTTATCATTCTTGGTAACTAGTGATTGATTATCTTAGAGGAAGTTAGGATTACTTATTTTTGTTCCAATTTGGACAGGTATAAAGACAAGTGTGTCGAGAAGTTACCGTATAGTATATCGAAGGCAAAGGCGGAGAGTCTAGGTGTTGAGTTTACCCCATTGGTGGTAAGCCTCAAGGATAGTGTTGATAGCCTAAAAGAGAAGAAACTTTTGAACCTATAATTTCCTTAAATGTTTGATTGAGAACAAAAGGGAGACTGGAAACTTGCAGACATGAATTGTGCAGTGCTTCACACACACACATGTAGAATAATAACTAAAAACCTTGCTTAAAGATGTTTTCAATAGGATTGACCCAAATTTGAATGCTCAAGCAGAATGTCGGCCATTCCGAAAACTTAGAGAGCCAACTACAAGAAGACACGCAATCTAATACAACATTCATTTGGTCTCTTTCGAATAATGTTTTCTTTCAAATCTTGATTTGAATAATTATTTTTAAATAAGAACTAGATGGAACCACCCCGCGTTGCGGCGGGGTACAACCGTACCAACAACATTAATAACACATCATCGCCAACGCCAAGCAACACCGAAAAAGAAGACGTAAAAACGTTAGATCACGCACGTTCGTAACAACGTGTAGAAAATGACGCATTAATAAAAGTTGTTACACCATAATCATGCACGTACCTTAAGTATAAGAGAAGTTATAACCATTTTGAGAAAACTAAGAAACATTTTGTAGGGCATTTTGTTACTACATATATGATGATATACTAATGTTGTAGTGGGGAACATAAAACCGTGCCAAGTTGCTCCAATGTTATACTACCGCCAACGACCATCAACGCAGAAAAAACTCGCAAAAGAAAATAAATAAAAATAAAAAAAGTAACATTGGGCGAAACATAGATGTAAAATCATTGAACCACACACATCGATTGCGGCGTGTTAATACGAAGAAAGTAGACCGAAACGTAAAACATCGAAAATAATAACTAAGTCGATATAGGACTTGCGAGTTGCGACGAACCTATCATATGAGAAAAATATACGTAAAAACATTGAACCACATACGCACCTTACGTCGTGTATGGACACGAATAAAATTCAAATAAAATAAATTAATGTGTATTACAAAAATAAATACATGATTTAAATAAGTAAGAATACTAAAACAAAGAAATCATTAATGTGTATTACAAAAATAAATACATGATTTAAATAAGTAAGAATACTAAAACAAAGAAATAGAAAAATAAATAATAATAATAATAAAGATAATAATAAAATATAATGTCCTATGAACCTACAACCAAACATTTTTGAAAAACTCATAAAACATAAGGTACAATACATATATGCAACCCTAAAACAATAGGTGCAACCAACCGTTGAAAAAAAATACACTATAAGTACAAAGTAAAAACAATGATACATAACATTCTTTTAAATTAATAGTATATAAATGTTATAACATCTTACATGGATTTTAATAAAGCATCGTATTTAAAGTTTTTTGTGTATAATATATTACTACTATATTATATATTATTATTATTATTATTATTATTATTATTATTATTATTAATAATCTGTTATTTAAAAACCAAGTTATGGAATAGTAAAATTTTTGTTTTTTTTTTCCAAACTGACCATACAAAATTTACATCATAGCCCCTCAAAGTTCTTTTTTAAATAGATTACACAAAGTTACATCTTTCATCCCAAAGTTTATATTGTTTATTTTTTGTAACTTGCAAAATAATTATATAATTCAATTTATTTTTTATTTGAGCTTTGTTATCGTTTCGACTTGTTTATTTTTTTTCCACGATAATGTTTTACTTTCGGTCTATCTTTGGCGAGTTAACACTTCACAATGTGTGTGTATGGCTCAAAGTTTTTATGTCTATTGGTTCAAAAACTCACCGCAAGGCACAGGTTCTAAAAAGGTGTGTAGATTAAATATAACTCTGAGAAATAGTAGCATGTACCACTCAAATTTTGGCACCATATGCTTCGTATTTTTTTTTGTCACAGGCTATATTGAGTGATGATGTTGTACCGATGCCGTTTTAGTATACCGTTAATACGTGCTTATTTTTATATACATTTTAGTTTTATTCAAATTCTAATGAGTCAAATGTTATGATTTTTTTGTTCTTTACCATGATGATGATGATGAATGATGCTGGTGGAAACACCGGCGGCTGTGTCGCCGCCGTCTACGGCGATGGACGACGGTGGCAAGGGTTGTTCACGGCTCAGATTCTGTCGGCTCAGATTCGAGTTGATTTTGGTTTGGGGTTTCCAAGGAGTTCGGGTTTCAGATTCTGTCGGTTCCGGGTCTCGGGTTCAGAAGGAAAGCAGTGGCGTCCTTCACACACACCCGTTCCATGTTTTCTTCGTTAGTATCTGGCTCTTATTCGTGTTCTTGTGATCTCTGATTTGGCTTATGAGTTGATTGCCTGTTTGACTAGATGTGTATAGGACTCGAGATGAAATTTGTATAAACTGTTATCGTGATATTTTTATATAATGACCAAAATGAAATTGTATGTTGATTTTGTGTGCGAGTTATATTGATTATTGACCAGCCGTGTGCATTCATTTTGTAGCCTTGTGTTTGGTCTGTTCTTGGCAAATTGAATATATAAATTGATGTTAACCCTTATAGCTGTTAATCCGCTTTGTGTATATGGCTGTTACCCGTTTTGTGTATATGAAAATTGAAAGAAGGCTGTCTAGTGTGTAGAATTGGTGTTTGCGGTGCATATTTTCTTTGAGAACATGTTTGTAGATTCATGAATGATAATAGTGAAAGATAGTAAATACGAAATGTTTGTTTGATTAAAGAGCATGAATGATAAACGGTGTACTATTTGTTTGATTGTTGTCGCACACTCTTGAGTAGGACCGCACACTTTAATGTGTGCCGCACACTGAAGCTGGACCGCACACTCACGTTTTGGGCCACACACTCACTTTAATCCGCTTGTTGGGCCGCACGCTTCATGTAGACTGATTTAATTGAACCGCACACCTTACCTGTCCGCACACCCTCTTGTGCAAGTCTCGAAGCATCGAGTACAACCCAACTGTGCCTAGTCGCACACTAACCATGTTGGCCCCACACTTCGATGTGTGGGCCACACGGCCTCTTGTATTGGACTCGTTCTGGTGGGCCGCATACTAGAGCAGCCCAAAGAACTTAACAGGTCGCACACTATACATTGTACAAAGTGTACAACTACACGTGGTGTGGGCCGCACAACTATTTAACACAATTGGGCTGTACACCCATGACTAGTCGCACACAACCGATACTATGAAACTTTGTTGAAAACATGTGATTCTGTGAATAACTATTAGGACATGGAATCAGTGTGCATGATTCATGATTTGAATACGATAGATTTCTTTTTTTACTGGAACCCTACTTGATTTAAATACGTGTTTAGCATACGTGAATTACTTGCATACGATCCTAACGCGGGTAACCATAATGGGACGTGGTTGACCAAGATTAGGATAAATATACTATCTACCGAGCAACCTAAGGTGAGTTCACACTACAACAAAAAGCATGCTTTCCCGGTGGGTTTGGGAACTTCATATATACTCCCGTTGGGACGGGAACTTCACATATTCCCGATGGTTTGGGAACTTCTCACATTCCCGGTGGTTGGGAACTTCATACACTAAACGAAATCTACCACGAAAGTCCCTTATTCACTTATACCGATTAATCGTCGTCCGAGACGAACTGGATACTAGTTGATAGCGCTATTAGGTTTGACAACCTCGCACCGTGCCTCTAGAGGAGGACGGGAGCGAACTAATATCTAGGAACTCTGGTCAATGACGATAGACATTGATCAAAAGCGCAAATAACAATTACGTCGAAGTTTCGGTACTGCACAGTTTAGTGGATTGATTGGTTTATTCATACATACAAGTGGGGTAGTTCCCCATGCCTTGATTACAACATGGTAACTTCATAAAAACGATGTTTTTGGATAAACGAGAAAACCTTTTTTTCGAAAACCGTGAACTCACCAACTTTATATTGACACCCTACCGCATGCCTGCAGGTTTTTAGGTACAACTGTGAACGGACAATGCAAACGGATGGAGTGTGTAAGTGGGACGTTCTGTACATTTAACTAAACTGTGGTTTTAAATTGCAAAGGGGTTTATCTTTTATTTCTGCTACCAACTTAAATCATATTTTGAAAACTTTTAAATTCAATCACTAATTGATTTATCGGTAACAATTTACAAACTTCGCAAACGGTTCAAAATAATAGTGGCTGGATCCTGGGCAGTCGCATGCCTCGCGATGATACTCCGCATGTGGGATTTGAGGGTGTGACAGTTGGGGTGGACGGAGGAGGCCGGCGGCGGCGGTGGAGGGGTGGATGAGAGGTGGTGGAGGAGAAGAAGGTGTGCTAGGGTTTTGAATGTGTTTTTTTTTTTTTTTTTTTTTTTTTTGTGATATGAGGGTAAAAAGAAAGGGAAGAAGTGGTTTGAAGAGCCTTTCCCACATCTGCACCAAAAGGAGGCCGCGCAGAGGTTTTTTAATTAAAGGTCTTCGAAAACAAATCATTTTCAAACCCCAACGTTTGCACATAGTCTGCATGACGCATACATAAGAGGCTAGAAAACTCTTTTATGAAAAAACAATCACCCCTTAATTGTTAAATTAAAATACGTACTATGGTTGAATAATTAAATCAACCTGAGAGAAGCCATTGCGTGTTGTTTTGATGTTTCATTTGACTTTTCATTAAGATTTAAATTTAAATTGTATCTCGGTGTGGATGTCGTAATCATATTTAGAGACTTAATTGTAAAATTCAAATCTTAACTAATTGTTGTAATTAATTCAAATCTTAACAAATTAACGTCGGTTCGGGTCCTTTATTATCGCATCTCCTTTATGGGACGACGTTGTATTCCTTGGTGAATGGTTGGAGTCGAACGCTTTGAACCTTTGCAGAATTTTAAGATGTTTCTACCTTACTTCCGGGCTCAAGGTTGATCTGTCAAAGAGTAAGGTCTTCGGGGTAGGGGTTGGTTCTCAATCGCTACAAAACATGGCGGATATATTACATTGTAGAGCCGGTACGTTCCCATTCAAGTATTTGGGCTTACAAGTTGGAGCGAACATGAATCTTATCAAGAATTGGAAACCAATTCTGGATATTTTCAAGAACCGGCTAGCTCTTTGGAAGGCAAAATACTTGTCCTCCGGAGGGAGAGTCACTTTAATCAAATCGGTTCTTAGCTCGTTGCCCACGTTTTATTCTCTCTATATAAAGCTCCGGCCCAAGTGTTGTTATTGTTAGAAAGATTGCGTAGAGTATTCTTTCGGGTGAGTCGGAGGAAGTCTCAAAAACTAGTTGGATATCTTGGGAACACGTTATCGCTCCCTATGTTGTCAAAGACGCAAGGCGCACTCAAGGCGCATAGGCCTCGCCCGGAGTCTAGGCGCAAGGCGCAAAAGAAGCAAGGGTTTTTTTAAGAAAAGCGCATATAGAGGAAAAAATTAAAATATATTATGCTTTGAAAATTAAAATTATTAATAATAGTTTATATAAATACAACTTATTTTTTATATATTTAAAGCCCAATTGGTTGCAAAAATCGCAGTAGCAAAGAAAAAGCCCAACAAATATAAACATAAGTAAAAAGAAAGCCCATAAATAATAAAACCCAACAATAAAACCCTTAGGTTATCGGTAAAAAAGAAAAGATAGCGCCGCAAGGGAAAGATGTAGAGTAAAACGTGAAGAAAAAACTATCAGATGGTGATTCTAGCAGCGTTCAGGTTTGTCTTCTTCTTGTTTATCGCCTGACATCCATAAAACCTCGCCTCTACCTCTCTTGCGCCTAGCTCTAGGCGAGCGCCTGACCAGGGCTTTTACAAAAAAAAGACGCGGTTTTGCGCCTAGGTCGCCACCAGGCGCTTCAGCCTCGCTGCGTCGCGCCTCTGTGCCTAGTGCGCTTTTGACAACATAGATCGCTCCTGTTGCATATGGCGTGTTGGGCTTCGGTGCGTTACGGGATGCAAACTTGGCCATGTTAGCTAAATGGTGGTGGCGGTTTAAAGTGGATGGGGAAGGGCTGTGGCGACGGGTCATTTGGGCTATTCATAATAATAGTAGAACATTGGAATTTTATCCCAGCAAAGATTTCAATCGCTGGCCCGTGGAAACAAATTTTCAATATTTCTTAGACTCTATCTAATGCGGGATTAGACTTAACAAAATCAATAAAAAGGCATTTTGGGTTGCGGGTCTGAAATCAGGTTCTGGCTAGACGTTTGGATGGGATCGGAGTCATTGGCAGACATGTTTCCAGCCCTTTTTGCAATGGAGAGATCAAAATTTTGCACAGTTAAGGATCGGGTCTCTTCATGGGTTAACGGCTTAGGTTGGAGTTGGGATTGGAGAAGCCCAACTTGTCTCTAACCGAAGAAGCAGAGCTGCAGAACCAAATTTGGGTGCTGCAACAGGTTAACCTGTCTGACGCCAGAGACAAGTGGTGTTGGGACCTACACCCGTCGGGTTTATTTTCGGTCAGTAGCATTAAAGCTTTTATTCGGCAGGTTAATAGGCCCCAAACGAGCAGGTTTTTTGATTGGAATAACTGGGTTTCGAGCAAAGTTAGTATCGTGGCTTGGCACGCAGAGGTTGAACGCCTTCCAACCATGGCTGCTTTGGCAGTTAGGGGTATCCACGTTCAAACGGACAACTGCTTGTTCTGTGGAATGTACCCGGAAACGTGCGACCACATATTTGTTGCTTGTCATTTCGCCCAAACCGTGCTACAAGTAAATCGCGCAGTGGTGTAATCTTCCGCCATTCTTTGCTTTTTCCTTTAAAGATGTTCTCGATTTCCACCATCATATTGCTGGCTCTAAGAAGAAAAAGAAAGCCCTACATGCTATCCTTTTAGTCTCAATTTGGAGCCTTTGGAAATGAGGAATGATGTCATCTTTAATCAAAGGTCGGTATCGGTTCATAAAGTGGTGGAGGAAATTAAGGCCTTGAGCCTCCTTTTGTCACACCCCGACCACGTAGGACAACAAACCGTGGTGGAAACGTCGGGGAGTGTTGCAACAGAATAATTGTTTCACAACTATGGATACAAAAATAGTTTCGTTTTATTGATAAAATTAAACATTACATTGTCTTGACACAAAACAAACAAGTTAAATATCGACTATCATTGTTATTATGTCACTAAGGCCTTGTCCAGATTCTATGTGACACATGCATCCTAGAAATCACATCAAGCAACAACACCTGAAACATATGTAAAAACAAAGTCAGCAAAGAAATGCTGGCGAGTACATAGGTTTTATAAGAGTATTGGAATCATGGCTCGTTTATACGTTGTAGTACTTTATTAGACTACAAGAGTCAAAATACAAACCTTGTTTTGAAAAGTGTATTGCAACATAATTAACCAACTCAAATCAAGTGGGTTATAGTTTGTAAAATCCCGTAGCCATGCTTCTTAACCCAAAAACATTTGTTTTAGAAAACCAACTTGTAAAACATCTTGTAAAAGCTTGTTAAAAACTCGTATGGTTTATATCTTTTAGAAAAACATTGTTGTGTGACATTGTTTCAAAATCGTTTACCCAAGTGAACTAAATAACGCCACGATATGTAATAAGATGAAAACACTTATATATAGGAAGTACCAGCGGCGTATCCACCATGCTTTCATCACATTACACCCGTCCCGCTATCTAATCACTAAACAAAAACCAATCGTCTATCCAATTTGTTTAACTTGTTCAAATCGTTTCAAAAATCGTTAACTCGTTTAAAATCGTTTAAATCATCCTTGTTTTAATTTGTGAAAACTATATATGGTCGTCTCGCTAATAACATTCAAACCTTTGTGACTAGACCACCTCGCATCTCGCTTCTCGAGTTAACAAACCACCAAAGGGTAAGTTAACAAACATCAGATTCAGTCGTTACCCACAACCACCACACATAACCATGGGTGCAGTAAAATAACGAGATTTGTCAGATCCTATGGTACCATAACCTAATAATGGTCGGCTTGATCAATGCTAATGAATGTCATTTGTTTTGTAACTACAAACAATAAGTTTTGTTCACTTTATTGAAATCGTTATTAGATTTGTATAAACCATCTTAATTGTTTTTGAAAAGCCATTGTTTAAACCTTGAAAATCATTTTGTACATATGAATCACCCCAAAACAATTGAAAACAGTAAAATAGGGGAACTATGTACTCACATGAAGTGCAAAGTATCCTCAATCAATAGGACTCAAGCAAACTCAAGCAAACCAGAGAAATCAAGTAGCACCTAGTAATCAAACCACTAGTCAAACAATAGACGCCTAAATCGGACGATCGGACAGAATGAGGTCTTGTAAACCAAATGAGTGTTGGAACTCATGTGATATGGTTTAACAAAGCCAACATCCTAAATTGAAACCTAACCTAAGTGCTTTCGACGCATTGTGACCCATTAAGGTAGCTTACGCTACTTTAAAGCGTCGTGCGCGCAAATGCGCGTTCGAGACGTCTAACTAGTCCTATGACAAGTATTATATGCCAATACATGTTTAAATATTTTACATAATCAGTTACGTGACAAAAGTTTAGGTTACATATGCTTAATTACCAATTATGTATGAAAAGGGCATTTTGGTAATTTACCAAAGGCATATAAACTACCTATCATGCGACTAATCAAACCTAAGTGACCTTAAGGTATAACCTCGGAAGGTTATTCCCTACACTACTATGGTCACTAAACATGTTTGGTCGGATCCTATTGATCGACCAAACAGGTCGTGTTCGAAAGTCTAAGCGGGTGTTTAGTCCGCTTGACTTACGACTCTACACAAGCACTAATCTAAAAAGTGACGAGCTAAGCATGCTAGAACATGTTTAGTTAAGTTAGAAAACAGGTTTTGATATCATAGAGTAGTTTGGTTACAAAATACGCGAGAAAACGCATTTTGGCCGAAAATACGACTCGTCACTGAGCCTAGATAACGTGGTAATCAGTAGGTATAGTAACTAGGGACTATAACCATCGTGATTACACTCACGTTATGAATTTCAAACGAACTTTGCGTTGACCATAAACTGGTCAAAGCAGAAAGTCAAACGCAGTTTGACTTTAACGATAGAAACGAATGAAAAGAGCGAAAGAATACTTACAGAAGGTCCCCGCAAGCTCTTGATCCGATTTACTCTCATGTATGAAGCATAAACTTCAACTTAGAGAGCCAAAATCAGATTCAAGTGTGCTTTGGGAGTAAGTGAGGGTGGATATTTATAGGAATTCAAGAACCGTTAAGATCGTTCATCGAAAACTGAGCTTTGATCTGGACCTTACATGTGTGCCCATGGTTTTCTAAAACCATGGGAGCCCCTAATATGAGTCATAATGGACTAGGTTCGTTGAATACCAGCCCATGGTTTTGCAAAACCATGGGTTAAAACCATCAACACTTCAAAATGGACTAGGTTCATTGAATCTGGTCAGAAATTTCAAAAATGGTCCTTGCATTTGTAAAACTTGATTTCTTTGCACTTTTAGGCCCCGTTAACCCCATTTCAAGGCTCTAAAATAAAGTTAAAGTATAGGGAACTCAAAAAATGATCAAAAAAATCTCGGATGTCGGTTCGTTTGGTCGTACGGTTACGTTATTCGCTTAATTACGACGGAAGTCGTAACGAACGCAAAAACGATCCAAATTAAGCGACGAATGGAATTTTATCATGCCAAACACTAAAATAAAATATTTTAATGCTTACATAAATTTTTTGGATGTCCGGATATATTTAGAATGTAAAATATGCGTGAAAATGCAAACTTGTGCACTTTTTGACGCTTTTAGTCCCTATTGATCAATAAAGTTTATTTTAGCATACCGAACCCCTCAAAGCTATTTCTAAGCTATGGAAAGGTTATATAGGGTATGTTTAACTTATGATCAAGTTCCAGAATGTTCGTTACTATACAAATCGGTATAGTTTTGCAGTTTGACACAAATAGTCCCTGCGATCGAACAAACTTGATTTCAACACACCAAACCATCCATAACTTATTTCTAAGTTATGTGGAGGTTATTTAAGGTATGTTAAGGTTATTTCACTATTCCAGAGTGTTCGTTGCATTGAACTGGTTATATTTACACGTCAGATCGTGTATAACCTTCCAGAAAACGATTTAAAGCTTGAAATCGGATTCTAACTAAATTGCAAAATCACCAAACATAAATACACACATAATAACACAAAAACACATATAATAACACCAAAGCACATTGTTTTATTGATAACGAACATTGTTTTATATTGTAAAACAATTATAGAACACAGTTGTCACAGTCTCCCCTACTTCAGGAAATTTCGTCCCAAAATTTTAACTAGAGGAAGCTTGTGAAAACAAATGCGGATATTTCGTCTTCATCTCGTCCTCACGTTCCCAAGTAAACTCTGGGCCACATTTGGATTCCCAGCAAACTTTTACCAATCGAATCTGTTTGTGCTTCAACTGTTTGAAAGTACGGTCCACGATCTCCACGGGTTTCTCGACAAAGTGCATTGTTTCATCGATTCGGATCTCGTCGAGAGGAATGTGAAGATCAGCGTCAGCTAAACACTTGTGCTGGATTAGTTTAATAGTAGTTTGTAGCTATTTTGAATGTATAGGGGCTTATTTTGTAATTCTCTAGAATTAGTAATCCTGACTTGGTGTAGTTAAGATTCCAGCAAATTTATAAATTTGCTGGCAAGTCAGGAGTTCACTATAAATACCCCAAGCATTGTAACCTAGCCAAGCTTTTGGCTCTTTGATGAATATTAGTGTTGTTACTTTCTCTTGTTGATCTAGTGCTCAAATCTGATATCCAAGGTTGTTTATTGTTATATCTTATTGTTTGGATTCAATACAACACTTGTTGTATTCATTAATCCATTAGCTTCACCTTCATTTTTGTTTCTTCTTGACTTTACATAACTCAAACACCTAATCAATAGGTGTTGTGGGTTAAAACAACCAACCACTGTGATCCGAATACGTTTTGGGATCTACAATTTGGTATCAGAGCCATTGTGCTCTTGGTTGTTGTGTTCTTGTTGAGATTTTTCATTGTTTTTGAAGGTTTTTCAAAGTTTCAAGGTTTTTCAAATTTTTGAGCTTAAAATGGATTGATTTGGTGTGTTTAATCGATAGGTTGTTGTTAATACTTGATTAGGGAGTCATTTTGGACATTTTGTTGCATCAAAACATGGTTTTTGAGCTGTTTTCGAGTGATTAGAGGGTTTTTGTTCGTGTTAAACCCTCTATCCAGCAAAAATAACTTGAAGACAGCGAAGAATATTTGAATACAGCGAAATTATTTTTTGAAGACAGCGAACTCAGCGTTGAATATAGCGAAATAAATCAAATCGTTGAGGATCTTTTCGCATAATCATTAATTTCGCCGACCATCGTTCGAGCGAAGTTGTTGATCTTTAGCGAAATAGTGTAAATTGTCCCTTAAGCGAAATTATCGAAGGCGACTTCGAGAGCCGTGTTAGCGAACCACAGCGTTCTTATCACGGTTATTGGTGAAATTAACCTAACATCTGTCTGTGTTTTGATTTGTCAGCGAAGTTATCTTGATTGCTCGTGCAGGACTGCTCAACTCTCTAGCGAAGGTCGAGGATCAGTTAGCGAAGGTGAACAAGTGTCTTCGGTTGCCAGCGAAATTAAGCTTCTAGCCGGATATCTTGTGATTTGTCAGCGAATTTAAGTTCTGATCAGCTAAAATTTGTCCAAAACAAGCAAAGATGTCGCTAAATCAACTAAGTCCAATTGCACAAGCGGAACTTGAGACTGGAACTACCACTCGTCCACCAAAGTTGAAAGGGGCGGAAGACTTTAGCACTTGGAAAACTCGCATTCAGTCGTTCTTCGAGTACACGGACTACAATCTGTGGCTCTCTGTTACCGCTGGACCTCACATTCCAACGGTAGTTCGAGGAGATGCAGTAGTTGCTAACAATGACGCTACTACCTTCACTGATGAAGACAAGGCTCTCATTCAACGTGATCGTCGCGCACACGCTGCTCTAACCATGGCTCTATCAACCAACGATTGCAACATGTTTGAAGAACACCGAACTGCAAATGCACTCTTGAATGTATTAATCGAGTACTATGAAGGAAATGAAGAACTGATCGAAAGCAAGAGAGATATGGTGCAGAAACAATACGACATGTTTTGCGGAGTTCGTGGAGAAAGTCTTTCTGATCACATTAGTCGCTTCTTGAACATGATGACCAAAATAAAGAAGGCATGAAATCCTGTTACAAATCGTGCTGCAATAAAGAAGCTGCTTGATTCACTCCCCAAGGAATGGAGCCTACAATGCATGATGATCAAGAAGGATTTCCTCAACAATCCTAATCCTGTCACTCTGTCAGATCTGATCAACACCCTAAGAGCTTTTGAAATGGACGTCAACAAAAGAGAGATGAACACTGCTGGATATCAACCTAAGTCAACTCAAACCTCAGCTGGATTGAAGAATGTGGCATTTCTTGCTTCAGGGGGCATCACTCCACAAGCTTCTGACTTAATTTACGCAAACGCTTCCGCAAGCGCATCAAAAGCCCCACAACTCGTTGAGAAGACCATCACTGTTGATACTCAAGCGTTGAAAGTATCCACTGAAAATGTGGCACTCTTCAACACATTTCTAAGTAGCTACGAAGCCCTAATGTCTGGGGAACTGAAAAAGGAAATGTTCACTGCTGAAGACATGTATCAAGTTGATCCAGATGATATGGAAGAAATGGATCTGAAATGGCAAATGGCCATGATCACTCTGAGGTTAAAGAAATTTCAAGACAAGACAGGCAAGCGTTTGGGTCTTGGAAAAGCTGGCTTTGACAAATCTAAGCTGAGGTGCTACAACTGCAAGAATCTAGGACACTTCAAGCGCGATTGTCCTCTGTTAAAAGAAGGAAACAGTGAAACTACTCCTGCTGTAAAGCAAATCACAGTTGAAGAGAACAAAAACAATGCGTCTCCCAGCACGCCAAAGCTTTAGTGGTTGAAGACTATGATTGGAGTGAGGAAATCACTGAAGCAAAGGAGCAAGTGAACAAAGCCCTGATGGCCAAGATCTCAGGTGAATCATCTGTAAGGCAATTTGAGAAGCACACAGCTGGAATTCCGACTGGAGACAATGCTGCTGACAAGGGATTGAAAAGCATTCTTACTTCTGTGGAGACTTGTGATCAAGCAGAAAAGCATGTTGCTAAAGAAACATCTGAGAAAGGCAAGGATAAGGTCCAAGCAGCAGCCATGAAAGCAGACTCATCAAAAGAAAAGGCTGACAAGGACTTGGTAAACAGTATTCCACTTAGTTTTAAAGAAAAATTATGCTCACCAGCATGCGTTGATGTCGTGGCACATTACAAATTCTTAAACCTGGAATTTGAAAGGCAAAAAGACAAAGATTTAAAATTTAACAACGAGCTTAAACAGAACGAGGCTGCATATCAGAGAAAGTTGAACTCAACTTTGGCTGAAATGCAAACCCTTAAAGAATTTGTGTTTAGAAAAGATTTTATCATTAATGATCTTACAGAAAGATTAGAAAAAGCTTTGAACGAAAAGAACAAACTTCAAATTATAATAGATAAATGGAATGTCAGTCAAAAGGCCTTTACTGATATTAAAAATTGCCAACGACCAACGTTTGTGAAAGACGGGATTGGATATAAGGATAGGCACGGAAATGAAAGAAAACTCTTCTTTCCACCTCACAGCAAAAACTACGTGCCTATGCCGACTCCTCATCCCGAAAATGATCTCATAAATGAAAAGGCCTCAGTTGAACAAAATGAATTTTATGAAAATGAGACAACCGCTAACTGTTCTAAAAGCAATGCAGATCCCATTGAGTGTAAAGAAGATGTGTGCGATGAGGATGGAGACTGCGGCGGGTCAAAATAGGAACTGGATATTCAGGCGACAGTTATTCCACCGTTAACTGGTTCGTCTGGAATTGTTCTAAGAAAAACAATGTTAAGGATGACTGTAATAATTTAAGTAGGATGGATGACTGTAATGGCCAAGTGCCTAAATTTAAATCCTTGGATGACTGTAAGGGCCATGTGCCTACATTTGAGACCTGTGATCGTGAACCTTATGTGTCTGATTGTCATGATTTGAATTATGCGTGTTGTGATGATAAAGTTGCTTGTGAATCTCCTGTATTTGTGCCAGAATTAAAAAGGAATAGCTTTGGAAAATTCCTTACAAAGGAAATTCCCGAATTTATTCCTTCTAGAACAGGTATGACAGAATCAGAAAGGAGCGTCACTGAAAACCAAGATAATGAAAATTCAAGCGTCACTACCACAGAAGACGAGCAAATATCAGAAAGTTCAAGTGAAGATTAGGCAACTAGTGATGAAAGCTTCGAGTGTTCAAGTTATGAAGCTATTGAAGACCAAGATTCAAAAGGCACAAACAAAGATCGAAGCTACAATGAGTCAAATTACGAAGCAAGTGAAGAACAAAGCTCGAGCGAGGACAACACGTCTGAAAACTCATTCGATTCAGACAGTGATGAAGAACTTTCAGAAGATGAAAGCAGAGTGGACAAGAAAATGAAGAAAGCAGAAAATTCAAGACTCTCATCACATACATCATCTTCTAACACCAAACGACCCAGACATAAAAGATGCTTTCGCTGTGGTCATTTAGGACATACAGCGAAACATTGTAAAACCAAAAAGTTTTCCAAACCAGAACATGATTTTCTTATAAACGTCACATATCAATTAAATTATCTTAAGAAATCTGTTAAAAATCTGGTGGAATCAACTGCCTATTTTTGGAAACAAAAAGAGGTCAACGTGGGTCAAAACCACGACAGATTCGAAATGAAGAAAATTTAGGTTCCTAAATCAAACTAATTTGTACATTTGTATATTTGTGTATATCAGAATAAACTCCAGAAATGGCTTCGAATGCTCATGAAATACATCTGGCACGTCGACAGCGGATGTTCAAGACACATGACTGGATTGAAGGAACTGCTGAAGAACTTTCGCTTCATTGATGGTGATTTCGTATCTTTCGCTGGAGACGAAAAGGGAGGAAAGATTGTTGGAGTAGGAGATGTGGTGTCCGAAGCCCTCACGCTGGAGAATGTCAACTATGTTCCAGAGCTGTGCTACAATCTCATGAGTGTCTCAAGTCTGTGATAAAGGAATCTCGGTGCTTTTCAATGACATGGAATGCTTGTTCCTGAAGCCCGGTTATGTTGTTCCTGCAGAAATGATCATGCTCACTGCTCCAAGACAGAACAACACATATGTGCTCAACATGAAAAATGCCAAGACAAATGACAACTTGACCTGCTTAATCTCCAAAGCTTCAGAATCGGAGTCACTGCTTTGGCATAGACGACTGGGCCATTTTAATTTCAAAAATATGAACAAACTCTCTAAGTTAAACTTAGTTAGAGGTCTTCCAATTAAAGAATTTCTATTTTCTGAAAAATGTATTGCGTGCGCCCAGGGAAAGCAGCATAAGAAACCGCACAAGTCCAAAGCAGTGAACACGATATCTGCACCACTTCAATTGTTGCATATGGATCTCTTTGGTCCTATCAGTGTTAAAAGTCTTGCTAAAAGTTCTTACTGTTTGGTTGTAACAGATGATTTCTCTCGGTTTTCATGGGTATATTTTCTTGAAGCAAGAGCGAGACAGCTGAAGTTTTAAAATCATTCATTCCGCTGATTGAAAACGTGACCAAGCAAAAAGTGAAGTCTATCAGAAGCGACAACGGGTCCGAGTTCAAAAATCAGACCTTCATATCGTTCTGTGCAGAAAAGGGAATTCATCTCCAATACAGTGCAGCCAGAACTCCCTAACAAAATGGAGTTTCTGAACGCAAGAATAGAACGCTGATCGAAGCTGCACGAACCATGCTGGTGGACTCAAAGCTTCCAATCATTTTCTGGGCAGAAGCAGTTAATACGGCATGCTACGTTCTAAACAGGGTACTCATCGTGAAACCTCATGGAAAGACAGCATATGAACTTCTCTTCAAAAGAAAGCCACTTATTGACTTCTTCAGACCATTCGGCTGCTCGTGCACTCTTTTAAACACTCAAGAAAATCTCATCAAATTTGAAGCAGTGGGTGATATATGCTACTTTATGGGGTATTCATCCACACAGAAGGCCTACCGTGTTTACAACAAACGAACGAAGATGGTGATTGAATCCTACTATGTTGACTTTCAAGAAGGAAATTGCACCAACACCGGAAGTACTCCAGATTGGTTCTATGATGTGGGTGTGATCTTCAACAATTTTGAAATTCCGGAGATAGTCCCAGAGAATGAACCTGTTGAAGACACTCAGGTTGAACCTTTGTTTGACTCATCCGACATTGGTTTGACTCCATTTACCACTCGTCTATCTCCATCAACTGCTGACCCAATTTTGGCTGTGAATAATGCAACTGGTGACACTTCGCCTGAGAACACCCAAGAAAACGGTGCTTCTTCTTCACAGGCGAATGTAAATGAGCCAACTCAAGAAGATGATCCACCAGTGATTTATGTGGATGAACACTTCACCAACCTTCCGCAGCAAATTGAAACTCTGACAAATGCCGGATACAAGACAAATCGAAATCATCCTCTTGAAAATGTCATCGGAGCAGTAGAAGAAGGAGTACGTACACGCGGGCAGTCGTCTAGCATCAACAAAGGTCTCTTCGCAGCTTTTCTATCGCAATCAGTTCCACATGACATCGAAGACGCTATTCAAGACTCCAGTTGGGTTCAGGCAATGCAAGAAGAGTTATCACAATTCAGGAAGCTCAAAGTTTGGGAACTTGTAGATCTTCCTGAAGGAAAGTTTCCAATTGGCACTAAATGGGTCTTTCGAAATAAGATGGATGATCGTGGGGTGGTTATCAAGAACAAGGCTCGATTGGCAGTACAGGGTTTTCGTCAAGAAGAAGGGATTGACTACGAAGAAGTATTCGCTCCAGTTGCACGACTGGAAGCAATCAGAATATTTCTGGCTTATGCATCGTATCGAAATTTCAAAGTTTTCCAATTGGATGTCAAGAGTGCTTTTCTTTATGGGAAAGTAAAAGAAGAAGTGTACGTATGCCAGCCTCCAGGGTTCGAAGACCCACATTTTCCTGGAAGATACTTCAAGCTGGACAAAGCTCTCTATGGTCTTCACCAAGCTCCACGTGCTTGGTACGAGACTTTGTCCACATACCTGTTAGAGTGTGGATACACCAGAGGAAAGATCGACATGACTCTCTTTACCAAAAGGATTGGGGAGGATGTAATGCTGGTTCAAATCTACGTGGATGATATTATTTTCGGGTCGACCAACGAGGCACTGTGCAAAGAATTCGAAACGGTCATGAAGGCGAAATTCGAGATGAGCATGATGGGAGAGCTGAATTTCTTCTTGGGGCTAGAAGTGAAGCAAAAGGAGGATGGGATTCTTATTCATCAAGCAAAGTACATTCGAGACATTATCACGAAGAACAACATGAACGATTGTAAAGTTGCAAGCACGCCATTCGCCTCTCAAACAGAACTCACTCTAGATCCTCAGGGAAAGCCAGTAAACAAATCCTTTTATCGCTCAATGATCGGTTCCCTGATGTACTTGACGGCCAGTAGACCAGACATCCTGTGGGCAGTTTGTCTTTGTGCTCGTTTCCAAACAAATCCCAAGGAATCCCATGAAATTGCTGTAAAGCGCATCTTCCGCTATCTCAAAGGAACTCCGAAACTAGGGCTTTGGTATCCTAAAGATAGTAATTTTGATTTAATTGCATATTCTGACAGTGATCATGCAGGTTGCAAAGTAGATCGCAGGTCTGTATCAGGAGGATGTCAATTTCTGGGAAACCGTTTGATTTCATGGCAGAGCAAGAAGCAAACAACAATATCCACCTCAACCGCTCAAGCAGAATACACCGCGGCCTACAGCTGCTGTTCACAAGTTCTTTGGATACAAAATCAGTTGCTGGATTACGGAATCAACATCATGAAGACTCCTATATTCATCGACAATGAAGCGTGTCTAGGAATTGTGAAGAATCCCATACACCACTCAAGAACAAAGCACATCGAAATTCGTATTCACGCAATTCGAGATGCTTATGAAAAGGGATATATTCAAGTGGTGCCAGTGGATACAACGCAGCAACGGGCCGACATCTTCACGAAAGCTTTCGACAAAACTCGTTTCAACCAGTTGGTAACCTGGTTGGAAATGGTCAATTTCCTTGACTGGAAATGAATCTTGTGTTGTTAAAAAAAAAGAGTTTGTTGAAAGTAAAACAAGTATCGGAAAGCGTTGCTCACCAAAAAGATTTTCTTATTAAAATTTTATTTTCGGGAAAATGGACTCACAAAAATAAAGATTTTAGGGGGGATATATTCAGAAAATCCAAACGATTGCTTATATCTGACTCCTGCGAGAGGAAGTGATAGAAAATTGCTAACACTCTGTCATTTCTTGCTATCACAGAAAACAAAAAGAAATCGGGGTACCAAGCAACGACATGTCGGTAGATTCAGCAACACCAACGAGTAAACTGTTGTTAGGGAGCAAAACATAATGTCTACACAAGAATTCTGGCTTTTCTCAGACATTACGCATCTCAGTGGGTAACACATTGCGGCATATGGCTTAATGGTCTTGAATCTTGCGTTGATAGATTGCCAAAATCTGAGATTTCGGGTCTTTATATTGGTATTTCATTCGGGGGATATCATAGTCGTTCTTCTGCTGCATCCAGATACATGCTGACCTAGACGCTATGATATTCTTTTAATAATAAGTGCCTTAAAAAAAGGGCCACACCCTTTCTAATAAGCGCCATTTTTGGCCAAAATCCATAATAAGCGCCATTTTTTGCCAGAATCCTTTGATAGATTAGTTTGGCAACTCTGTTGTACGGTGGTACTGACCTGTTAGCCGAACTGTCTGTCTCAGCCCTCGATAGCTCTTGGGATCTTTGTTGTACAAAAGTACAGACCTGATCTCCGTTCTATCGTTGAAGAGAATGAAACCAATATACTCACCCGTTATGAGGAATCTTTGTGCATACCTTGATCGCGGGGGTATGTCCTGATGTGGGACTCACGAGGGCGTAATGATTCTATTTTCAATAGCTTGTGTGGGGGCCATCGAAGACTTGTCAATATTACCAAAAACATGATAAAAGCGCTCTCCGAAGGCATGTTGAAAGAAGGATGCATGGATTTAAGTGGACAAACATACTGGCAGTTTTTCTTGTGCCCTGGTTAGTCAAATAGTAATAATAAATTAGGAATTTGGCAACCGCTGGCAATATGATCTTCTGCAGGTAAGTTCGGTGAGTGTCAGATATTTCAAGGAAATCTGCCTTAAATGGATCCTCCCAAAGCAAGAAATTTGAAGTTCGGAGTCAAAATGGCCCAATTTTTGGCAATATTGTAAATATTTCGAAATAAACGAAGTTTTTAATCAAAAATGGGCACGTTTTTCGAGAAAGTTTGAGATCAACGAGCGAAACTAAAATTGGTTGAATTTCCATCACTTGGCGGCGAAATTAAGATACCAGCGAACTTATATGTTCGCTGGTTATCCTAATTCGTACATATATATAATTTTTTTTAACCAACAGTTAAAATTTCAAAACCAATTCAAAACCTCTCATAACCGGTCTCTTCATCTTCTCTATCGAACTCCGATTTGTTTCATAAACTCAACACAAGATTCGTATCCTATCAAGAATATAAGGTAATCTCCTTCAATAAATCACGATTCTCGTCTCTTGATTTGATGCATTTTCTGCCTGATCCTTTGGTTATGACTGATTAATATATTGTGGGTCTTTGAGTCTTGACATTATATGGGTTTTCGGGTTGTTCTTGATGAAATTACAGGTCTTAGATTTATGTTATATGATATAAGTGTTAAAATCTGTGTTAAATCCGACATACACCGTCCGCATAAGTTTAAGATTAGGGCAAAATTCATGGGTGAACGGGTGGATATGAACAGTTGAGTGCTTGAAAGGGTTTATCAAGAAAAATATGATGCCAGCGAATTTACCGATGAATATGGCGAACATAGCGAAATTAAGTAGGGAAGGTCAAAAGTCTCGAACGCGAGTTCGAGCAACCGGCAAGCACTCTATTTCGCTCGTGTAGCGATTTAGATTGTTGTTCTTCGCTGGTAATCAGTTTCCGGTAAAAAGGAACCATGTCATCGTTAAATTCGCCAGCGAATTTATATCATGGTCTGATCGACTAGCGAACTTAGCGAAGTTATTGTCACAGATCATGTTTGGTCATCGAGCGATGTTAGCGACGACTCCGATATCAAGTCAACTAGCGAAGTCAGCGGTGATGAATCATCATCGCTGACTGACCTAATCTTCGAAGCTCGATAACCGACACCAGCGATCATAGCTTGATTTGGCAGCGAAGATATCAATCTTTTGATTTCTTTTAATTCATTTAATTTAATTAAATATTTAATATAATTGTGTACATTTCTTGTAAATTCCATTCTCTGCATAGTTCATCGAGTAATTATCCACTCTAACTTGCCTCGTTTTCCGTGTAATGTGCAGTATGGTGAAGAATCTGGAATGGGATAAAACGCTAAGGCACAATCAAAGTATAAATCTAGATGAAGTGCCTACTGATTTTGAAGATATAACCAGATGGGTGCGTTCCAGCAGGATCGGACACGCTGTGGAGACATCCGTTACAGTCTACCCCATACATATTCAAGACTTCTGGCAAAACGTGAAGCTAGAATCCATCAACAACAAACCAGGGATAGTATCAACCGTTCGCAACAAGAGAGTGGAGGTGACTGAAGACAGGATTCGCCGAGTTTTAAAGTTTCAAGACAGTGATCAGGATCCGTTAAGTCTAAGTCAAGATGATATCCTCGATGGTTTTAAAGGAATGGGTTATGCTGGAGACTTCCGCAATAAGAAAGAAATCAAGAGAGGTGGACTCACCCGAGATTGGAGATTCATTGTTCATGTGATCTCTATGAGTCTAGCACATCGAAAAGGTGGATTTGATGGATTGAACCTGGAATGGTCGGCGGCCATGTTGAATTTATGCCTAAATCAGAAGTTCAACTTCTCGGGCTTAATATTCAACTACATGCGTGAAAATGCAAACGGAGCTACGTGGGCGATGTACCCTAGATTCATTCAAATGCTTATCAACAATCAACACAAGGATCTCCCGAATGATGGAAACACTTACAAGTTTCATGTCCCCACCAGCCGACAGTATACTGAAATAAAGACCAATGAATGGGTGTTGCTGCATGATTGGATGTACCGAGCAGAAAGATTACCAATTGTCAAGGCAGCTTATCAGAAGTACAAAGAGGGAGTAAGAGAAAAACAGTAGAGAGCTGCTCAGGCTCAGGCCGAAGCAGTTGCAAGAGAAGAACGCGGTAAAGGTAAAAGAAAAGAAAAACAACCTGCTGAAGGGGAACCGCCCAAGAAGAAAAAGGCAACAGAAAGCTCTGAACGTTTCATGGGTGCAAGCATAAAGGCAGCTGAATCTGAAGAGCACCGCCAACACATCAAAGATCTGAAAGCAATTCACGTTCTGCAAGAGAAGGAGAAAAGAGAGAAGAGTTTAAAGCGTAAAGAAATATCTCCCACTGAAAGGCCCGAAACGATACCTGAAGAAATTCAAACAATGAATGAATTTGTTGACGCCATACTTGTTGATCCCGATGAAGTCCAAGCAAGTCAAGGCCCATCAAATGTGTCTCCAGTAAAGCCTACAAGGATTTCAAGGCCTCCGGTTCCTCCGCAAAGGGTTCGCCCCTTCCAAGACCTATACGAGAAGTTAATCAAAGACTCCGGGCCTTCAGTGGCAAAAGAAATCTGCTTATTGAAAAATCAAGTGAATGATACCAACATCCTCAGGGAAAAGCTTAAAGACCAGAGGAAGAAAAACAAAGATATGACTGCGTACATGGCTAAGCAGTCCAAATTTATCAGGTTCCAGCAAGCAGGGCTGGAGAAAATGTATAGGATGATGCGAGGGATGTGTGAGAAAATGAAAATCGAGCCAATGTTCACGTTTGACGAAATCTTTGACTTCGATGCTTTTATTGAAGAAGAAACATCTCGAAAAGAAAAAGAGGTTGAAGCAAAGAAGAGGCGGTTAGAGTCAGTTGACAAAGTATCGGAAGGTAATGAAAGTGAGGAAGAAGCGGTAGATCGGGACGATATGCCATCAAAGTTCATTGAATGGGGGCTTGAGGATGAAGTTCTATACGAGCAAGCAAATGGAAAAACATTCGCTCCCGAGCACCCGGAATGGTTCAAAAAGGAAAGAGAACGACTTCCTGATTTTCATCAAGTTATCAAAGTTGAAAAATCTGAGGCTACCGATAAGATTATCAGTTGGAAGTATGATAATCTTAGAGGAATGTTCGTGGTAAAAAGACGCGGTGGAGTAATTCAGTACTTTGAAACTGGATTTGATCTATTCACACTTCCGAGATGGGATCTCAGGGAACTTGGGCGTCTAGACTTACTGAATCACGAAGAAAGAGGAATAGGAAGGGACTTTGAACGTATAATTGCTAAGGAATGTAACAAGGGATTCCAAAATCACGCTCCTCAGCGACCAAGGCGCAGAGTGTCCAAAACAACCATCGATCCAGTTACTGGAAAAGGGAAGGTGACGTGGGTAATCAACCCAGCTAAAGTTGTCACTCGGATCAAACTTCCAGAAGAAGCTCCTGTCGCTCTCACAAACTTCAAGAAATGGTTCTATGACAGTAAGACCGGTGAAGCTATTATAAGATCAAATGAGAATGAAGATATCCGTATTCTGGATCCAATGGATGTCTTCATGTTTGGGCTCTCTGATCTGACAATACTAAACGCCAACCGTATAAACGTGGGAGCAGGAAATGCTAATTTGGAGGAGGCGGCGTTATTTTCAAGAGCGGTGGAGCGAGCATGGAGGCTAAAAAGAGATATGCTGGATATGGTTGACAAAATGGAGAAGAGGAAAGAAAAGGATGCAAAGAAACAGGAAGCGAGAAAGAAAAAGAAACATGAAAGAAAGAAGGGCGGATCTTCTGCTTCTACTGCTGATCCAACCACCACAACCTCACAAACAACACCAACACCTCCGGCCTCATCCACATATGAGGCCACTAAGGAGGACCAACCAACGTGTGAAGCTAATGTTACTCAAGAAACTCCGGAAGCACCGACCGAGACCGTGGCACCACCAGAAACAATAGTTATCAAAGAAAATCCATCAGAGCCCGAGAAGCAAGCTACTGAGAATCCAGCGGCAACTACCGAAGAATGAAAAGACAAGTATGCAACAATCTAGGGGGGATATTGTTAGAGCTTATGAGATCGTTGATACTTGTGCTGGATTAGTTTAATAGTAGTTTGTAGCTATTTTGAATGTATAGGGGCTTATTTTGTAATTCTCTAGAATTAGTAATCCTGACTTGGTGTAGTTAAGATTCCAGCAAATTTATAAATTTGCTGGCAAGTCAGGAGTTCACTATAAATACCCCAAGCATTGTAACCTAGCCAAGCTTTTGGCTCTTTGATGAATATTAGTGTTGTTACTTTCTCTTGTTGATCTAGTGCTCAAATCTGATATCCAAGGTTGTTTATTGTTATATCTTATTGTTTGGATTCAATACAACACTTGTTGTATTCATTAATCCATTAGCTTCACCTTCATTTTTGTTTCTTCTTTACTTTACATAACTCAAACACCTAATCAATAGGTGTTGTGGGTTAAAACAACCAACCACTGTGATCTGGATATGTTTTGGGATCTACACGTGAAAAGTCAGGCGAATATTCCCAAATCTCTGGAGGTAGCTCTAATCGATAGGGAACCTTCCCAACTCTTTCCACAATCTTAAATGGTCCCACATATCGATGTGCAAGTTTTCCTTTCCTTCCAAATCTCACCACTCCATTCCAAGGTGAAACCTTGAGTAGGACACGATCTCTGACTTGAAATTCTAAGGGCTTGCGTCGCATATCCGAATAACTCTTTTGACGGCTTCGAGCTGTCACAAGATTATCGCGGATTTTCTTGATTTTGTCTGTTGTTTCCAGAACGAGTTCAGGTCCAGTAAGCTAAGCTTCACCGGTATCGTTCCAACAGACAGGTGAACGACATTTTCGACCATAGAGAGCTTCGAAAGGTGCCATATTAAAACTAGCATGATGACTATTGTTGTAAGAGAACTCGATCAATGGCAGATGAGAATCCCAATTACCACCAAAGTCTATCACGCATGCTCTAAGCATAACCTCCAAAGTTTGAATCGTTCGCTCAGATTAACTATCTGTTTGGGGATGATAAGCAGTGCTTAGATTCAGTTGGATTCCCAAAGCATATTGCATGGTCTTCCATAAATGAGATGAAAATCGAGCATCATCATCAGAAATGATATCCAAAGGAACACCATGTCGTGATACAATCTCATTAACATAAATCTTTGCAAGTTTATCAGCAGATAGATCCTCGCGAATTGGAATAAAATGAGGTGATTTCGTTAATCGATCGATAACAACCCATATAGCATCATGACCTTTAGACGTACGCGGCAACTTAGTGATGAGATCCATCGCAAGGCTCTCCCACTTCCAAACCGGTATCTCTGGTTGCACAAGCAAACCAGAAGGTCGTTGATGTTCAGCCTTGACTTTGAGACAAGTCAGGCATTTGATACATACAAGGCAACATCC
Organism: Helianthus annuus; assembly: GCF_002127325.2. Taxonomy (NCBI): domain Eukaryota; kingdom Viridiplantae; phylum Streptophyta; class Magnoliopsida; order Asterales; family Asteraceae; genus Helianthus; species Helianthus annuus. The sequence continues at coordinate 180,409,058 of NC_035448.2, read as the reverse complement.
TTTTTCATACCAGGCCACCAACACTGAGTACGAAGATCCTTGAAATAAAGCAACCCAATCGTCCTTCGCTTCAAGCTTAAGCTCAAGTTGACGTGGCAATTCCTTACCTATCAAATTTTGTGAAACACAAAATTGCTGAGCTTGAAGAACATGAGTTTGAAGATCATATAGCGTTTGGAACGCTTCTTATTGCTTGGGTCCCCACTCAAAAGGCTTATTCTTCTGAGTCAAAGCAGTGAGTGGAACCGCGATCTTTGAGAAGTTTGAGATGAATCGACGATAATAACCAGCAAGACCAAGAAAAGATCGAATCTCTGTAGGTGTTGTTGGTGTATTCCAGTCTCTAATAGCAACAATCTTGGACGGATCCACATGAATACCCTGCTCATTGACTATATAACCCAAGAATTGAACTTCTTTAAGCCAGAATTCACACTTGGAGAATTTAGCAAAAAGTTGTTCCTTCTTCAGGAGTTCCAATGTTAAGCAAAGGTGTTGCTCGTGCTCGGCTCGAGACTTTGAATAGACAAGAATATCGTCGATGAACACAAGGATGAACTTGTCTAAATAAGGTTTATAGACCCTATTCATTAAGTCCATAAAGATGGCTGGAGCATTTGTAAAACCAAAGGGCATGACAGTGAACTCATAATGCCCATATCTTGTATGGAAAGCAGTTTTGGGAATATCTTCTTCGAGAACACGAAGTTGATAATACCCAGAACGTAGGTCGATCTTGGAAAAGCATGAAGCACTTTGCAGCTGGTCGAAGAGATCATCAATTCGAGGTAGGGGATATCGATTCTTGACGGTAAGCTTATCAAGCCCACGATAATCGATAAACATTCGAATAGACCCATCTTTCTTTTTCATAAGGAGGACATGAGCTCCCCAGGGTGAAAAGCTTGGACGGATGAATCCCTTATCCAATAACTCTTGAAGCTGTTTCGATAACTCTTGCATCTCCGACGGTGCAAGACGATAAGGCGCTTTTGCAATCGGGTTGGCATTGGGTACAAGGTTAATATGAAACTCGACTTGACGAACTGGAGGCAAACCAGACAGTTCATCAGGAAACACCTCTGGATAATCCCGAATAATCGGAATATCCTGTATACTCTTGCTCTTGTCTCTCTTCTTGGTGACAGGTGCTAGGAAAGCAACATATCCTTTCTCAAATAACTTTGGGCTTTTGTTTCTTAATAGAAACGAGCATTTAAGGTTCTTGGGGAGATCACAAGTGATCATAAAAATGACAGAACCACATGAGTAGTTTATTTTTGTATTGACATCATAAGGTTGCATCAAACCTTCATACAATTGTATTTGTAACATCCGTCAAATTGGATTCCCAAAATCTGACCCGTTTTGAAATTTTGGATCCTAATCCTTGAAGCTCAGGAATTTTTCACGAATTGAGTAACCGTCGAAAGATTTTCTTTTAAATTTTTAATATAACTATCAATATGGTTATTTATTTATTAGTTTAATTAATTAAATTAATTAGATTTACAAATGAAAAGCTTTGTTCGTTTTATAAAAATAAACTGGTTAGATTTAAGTTAAACTTAGTTAGTTGTTAGGTTTTAATATTGGTTGTTTAAGTTATCTAAGTTAATAACTAAGCAAGTTAAATATAAGGGGCTAGATTGCAAAACTTGACAATTAAAAATGAAAAAAAATAAAATAAAATAAAATAAACCGTAGACCCTTGGGATCCCGACTCACCAAACAACTCAACCACCCCATTAAGCCTCTTTATGTGACATTTATTTCATCCATTCTTCTTTGATTGAAACTTTCTTTTTTCTTTTTCTTTTTCTTTTTTTTTATTTTCATCCATTCCGTCCATTCTTATATAAACTATAGCAAAGATCCTTTATCACAAACTAAATCCTTTTCCTTAACTCACCGAACTCGACACCACCACAATATCATTTCGTACCACCCACACACTCGCCGAAATCTTGCCGGAGGTGTGAAGCCGCCGCCAGAACACATCGAGCGTTCACATCTCGTGTTCGATACTCAAGCCTTGTAATCGTCACCGTCACTCAACCATAATCCTTCTCTGTTCGTCTACCCCGCCTCCTCGCAAACCCGCAACGGATATCACCTCGCAACACGCCGGAGAACGGAGAAGATGACTGGAGACCCACGGCGTTCCTTTACGTGTTCATGTGTTCTACATCGGAGACCTCGCCAGAACCGGGTTCGCGTCGGCCTTAACTGTTGGCCACGTTTCACGTCTGTCTCTTTTCCACTCAATAAACGCTACACCTAAAAGACGAAGCCGAGGCCGGAACTTGTACCATCGCCGGGGTCTCACTCGTCTTGCGTTAGGTATAAATTTTCTTGTCCATTTTGATTTTCGTTTAGTCATCAATCGATATTTACTTCATTCTAACTCTCTTATATTGTTTAAACAACAAAACATGTGAGTTTCACAGTTTACGTATGCTTATTTTTTTATATAAGGAAGATGACAAAATGTTAATAAAATCAAGATCCTTGTTATGAAATTGTAAAGTTTACTACAACTGCCTTCATTCTATTGAATTCATTACTTATTTGTTACTACTGTTGGGTTTTTTAGCAAAAGCAAAGGAAATAGTGGGATGGGTTTTCTTTGAGTTGGGTAAGTGTTATGGAAGAAGATGGTGTTACTGTTACTGTGTATACATATGAAATTAAAAAAAAAAACATAAAAGTTTCCAAACTACTATACCCTTTTTTTTTTCTTTTTTTATCTCTACTCAAAAACCTTTTTCCTAATATTATTTTCACAGATGTGTTATCCAACAAAATAATATCCAAAACAAATATTAACATTTTTTTTATGAAAGGAGAATTATTCTACTTGATTCAGTCATTAAGCCATTCAAATGAATAAATATCTATTTACTTTTATTATTAATGTTTTAAGTTTTGGTTTGATCCATGCGCCTCACGTGTCTGGCTAGAGTTTTCTTTTGTTTTTTTTACATATATATTCATTATTTTATCACAACACTCTTTTAATAAACAATTATTTTGTTAACACAATTTATTTACAATTGACTATCTATCAAAAATAACTTAATAAAAGTAAAACAGTTTATTTAAACCATATTTTTATAACTAATTAAGCAAAGTTTATTAATCAAATAAATCAATAATTTAACTTTATAACATAATTAGGCCCTTATAAATTAGAAATTGTTATTTAACTAGATCGTTATGTGGTATTTCAATATCTAGGATAATCGCTTTGCTCGTTCTCTTGGATTTTCTTAAATCTTTACTCGTGCGATAATTCAAGGGATTCTCATACGCAATCAAAGTGAGTATACTCGATCCCTTTTTCCCCTTTATACTTTGGGATGCAACATGTATACCTATTCAAAAACAACTTTTATGCTTAAACAAAACATACTCTATCTATGAACGTGACATGGAACTATTGTGAATATTTGCTATGCTTGTATGCTCTATGAACGATTTGGAACGTTATATGCTCATTAACTTTGCTAGCCCACCTTAACAATTATAGCGCTATAGGATTAACGCCCCGCCCGCTATTCTATTGGGTATTGTTAAGTTAAACATTATCACCCCGCTAAACTATTGGGATTAGGCTATTGTATGCGTTGTATTCTTGGGTTTGATCATATAGTATGCCAAAATTGCATTGCTAGTAAATTTATTCACTTAGTAACATGTTGGATATGAGTTTTTATTCTATTATGCTACGTAACCAAACTTGTATACTCGCCTTTGCTTTTGCATTGAACTCTATTTTAATACATGTTGCAGGTTAATTATTGAGATGATATTCAAGACGAAACAAGATTTAGGGTGGACTAGATACACACCTAGATTAATCTATCTTTTATTGTTATGTTATGTTATGAACCAATGTTGTTATTTTCTTTTGAACCTTGTATGACATTTAGTATTGAAATGAAATTCGAATTTAATTAAATATTGTCACATAGTGTTATGAAGTCTCTAGCAATCTATACACACTTCGTCTCATCCCGATGTTTCCGCCATCGGTTGGGGTGTGACAGATTGGTATCAGAGCCATAACTATAGGGAATTAGGAAAAGTAGGAATGCTTTTACCTAGTCTATAGTTTTAGAGCCTTATTCTTACGTTTTGCTTGAAACTACATGCATGCCACTTTATGTTTTCTTATTTATTATCTTTGAGCCTTTTAAACATATATGTCATTTTATCCATATGTATCATACTTGACATGCTATTCCTATGTGTTGATACTTGTTTATTTATGAGTTAATATTTGTTCTAATATTTCGCTTTTTTTTATGTGCCATTCTCGTCATGTTTATACTTGTTTGTTTAATCTTCAACATACTCTTTTCCTCGTACGTTTTACTCGACTATTCTAAATCCACAAACACTCGTATTATACAAACGAGACAACTTCACCAAAATAGGCGTGAAGCATACAATTTGGTGAACGACTCTTAATCTACCTATTCTTTTTACACGAGATTCATCATCAAGTTAGGAGTGAAGTCCTCACCTTGATGAAGAATTTCAATTTCAAATTCTAGTGGACCCTCGTCAATGTGTCGAAATTAAATTTTGACCCGACGAGTACCAACCACACTTAGGGCACGAAATCGTCAAGTTAGGGATGAAACCCGCACCTCGTCGACTAGTCCCACTCCTTGATTTTTATAAATCTCGCCAAGTCTCGAATTTTCGATTGAATTGGGGCATGTAGTAACCGGAAGGGTGAATACCGTTAACCGACTTGTCGGCGAGAGTATTTCACCTATTAGGCCAAAGCATGTTTTCAATTTCAAAGGACCTTTCGCCCACTTTGGTTAGTCAACGTTCCATTTTGGAACCATCCAAGTTTCTTTTTATCAAACTTACGCTTTATTATTCTCGATCTTTTATGATGAAACTCTCTCTTGTCAATTTTGAACCATTTTTGAGATTTCATTTTTGCGCACACATCATACTATTACTTTTCATACGATTATGCATTACTAGCATGCATAATTTCTCGTAATTTTATTTACATTTTTCTTTTTGTAACAACAAGTGGAGACATATCGTCGAGACAGGAGTCATTTCCTTACCTTGACGATTAACTCCGCTTCTTTTTCTCATCTTACAACGATCTCACCAATGGGTTAGGGGTGATTCCCTTACCTAGATGATCGTTACCGATACTTTCTTTTAATAGACTATGTTATGTAAACACGATCATTTATACCTCTAAATCGGTTATCATTAGTCAAATCTCTAATTATTTCAAAATGCATTGTTTATATGAATGAACTTCTTATCCTACAATCTATATTTTCATATAGCTTACACACGTGAAATTTTTAACTTTTCCGTAGACACTTGTTTCTCAATATTCAAAATTTCACGAAATACTACTCGTCAACTTAGTCGGTCTAACAAATCCATTGCCCACGAATTTTGTATTCAACATAACTAATAAAACAAGCTCATCACATATCATTAAACTAGAGATTTTCTATTTTTAATTGAGAATCAAATTAACTTTTTCGCACACACCAATAAAATATTACCAGTATTATTTAAACATTTACTAAAACTCCTTTTCAAAACCAATAAAACATTTTTCAACAATCACTAAGCTCGTATACCAAACTCCTTTTTCTAAGGATCAACTTTTCCTCAAGAATCTATAAACTTCAAAACTTTCTAATATAAAAGTTACTTAAAACGATGCAAGCTTGTTAACCCCAAGAACTTTTCAAAACCTCGCTCGATACGCCAATTAAATTCAAAACACGTGGGCAAGGAAACTTCATAAGAACCTACAAGTTCTCAACTATGTAAATTCTTTTAAAACCATAATAGCATTTCCATTCTTCTACAAAGTATCCTTTCGCATAATCAAAAGATGTTTTCTTTTATATTCTCCTTACATTCACAAACTAGATTTTACATTCCATGACAACTCAATCTATTTTAACTTCACATTTTGCGCAAACAACAATATATGTATATCATTCTACATGTTAGTCAACATCTCACAACAATCTCACGCGTGTCACTCGTTCCCTTTTTCTTTCATACTCAAAACTTTTGATCTTTTACGCGCATAAACCCGTGTATTTCGATTAATACTATAAACAAGATCATTATTTCCTACATCCATACTTGTACATTTTATGCCTTCACTTATGTTCACACTTACACATTTATGTTATACTCATGATTCAAAATTCATACGTTTTATGTTTATACATACACTCACAATTATACATGTATGTTGTACTTACATTCATGTTTATACTACATTCATATTCATATTCATATTCAGACATTTTATGTTTTCATTTACACTTGTACAACCTCGTTTACACTTATATTCATACCCATATATTTTATTCATACTTAAATCTTCATGTTTTACACTTATATTCACGTTCCCATCTATGCTCATACATCTTATGTTCACACTGATACTTGTATTCATACTCATACGCTTTGTGTTATGCTTATACTCATGTTTGTACTCACATTTATACTCATCTTTCATACACGTTATGCTTATACTTTTACTCATACTCCTGACATGCGTTTTGTGATTATGCTCACGTGCGAACTCATATTTAAACTTGTACTATGCTCATGCGTTTTACTCAAAAAAATTATACTTTCGCACCCATACGCGAGCGAAACATGAGGGATTCGCTTACGTTGATCTTATGCTATTTGGAACACCAACATGCTTATATACTACATATCTATACACACACTATCTTATTTTTCAAAATTTACGTATACCTTAACTCATACGCAACTAGTACAAGCTATGCGGACCATGCGACAATCAATATAATCACGGGTGCACACGAGATTATAGTGATAGGCGTATGAGAACCATAGAGTGTGCTATTGCGTATGGTAAGACACGGAACGTAACATGATACCGAATACGAGACGGGCGTAATATGGTCAAAACATGGTGGATACGTCGCTAGTATATCCTAAATATAAGTGTTTTCACCATATTACCAAACTTTCGTAAAACGTGCCATGAGAAATTCAGTATTTTGCAGACCTTTTTGGACCTAATACAAATTTTAAACAACTCACAAATGCATTATAACTATGAAACACTACGTGAAATTCATGTTACGCTATGTGAAAACTCATATTATGCTATTATTGAAATCTATATGCTATGCGACACATTCATGAAAACAATATCCTTAAACAGACATTATGATAAAGTCTCATCTATTCTCTCTTTTGAATCTTTAGATGTCATCTTTTCAATAGTCTTCCTTCTAGATTTCGAGGACGAAATCTCCTAAAGTAGGGGAGACTGTAACATCCGTCAAATTGGATTCCCAAAATCTGACCCGTTTTGAAATTTTGGATCCTAATCCTTGAAGCTCGGGAATTTTTCGCGAATTGAATAACCGTCGAAAGATTTTCTTTTAAATTTTTAATATAACTATCAATATGGTTATTTATTTATTAGTTTAATTAATTAAATTAATTAGATTTACAATTGAAAAGCTTTGTTCGTTTTATAAAAATAAACTGGTTAGATTTAAGTTAAACTTAGTTAGTTGTTAGGTTTTAATATTGGTTGTTTAAGTTATCTAAGTTAATAACTAAGTTAGCAAGTTAAATATAAGGGGCTAGATTGCAAAACTTGACAATTAAAAATGAAAAAAAAAATAATAAAATAAAATAAAATAAACCGTAGACCCTTGGGATCCCGACTCACCAAACAACTCAACCACCCCATTAAGCCTCTTTATGTGACATTTATTTCATCCATTCTTCTTTGATTGAAACTTTCTTTTTTCTTTTTCTTTTTCTTTTTTTTTTTATTTTCATCCATTCCGTCCATTCTTATATAAACTATAGCAAAGATCCTTTATCACAAACTAAATCCTTTTCCTTAACTCACAGAACTCGACACCACCACAACATCATTTCGTACCACCCACACACTCGCCGAAATCTTGCCGGAGGTGTGAAGCCGCCGCCAGAACACATCGAGCGTTCACATCTCATGTTCGATACTCAAGCCTTGTAATCGTCACCGTCACTCAACCATAATCCTTCTCTGTTCGTCTACCCCGCCTCCTCGCAAACCCGCAACGGATATCACCTCGCAACACGCCGAAGAACGGAGAAGATGAGTGGAGACCCACGGCGTTCCTTTACGTGTTCATGTGTTCTACATCGGAGACCTCGCCAGAACCGGGTTCGCGTCGGGCTTAACTGTTGGCCACGTTTCACGTCTGTCTCTTTTCCACTCAATAAACGCTACACCTAAAAGACGTAGCCGAGGCCGGAACTTGTACCGTCGCCGGGGACTCACTCGTCTTGCGTTAGGTATAAATTTTCTTGTCCATTTTGATTTTCGTTTAGTCATCAGTCGATATTTACTTCATTCTAACTCTCTTATATTGTTTAAACAACAAAACATGTGAGTTTCACAACTCACAGTTTACGTATGCTTATTTTTTTTATATAAGGAAGATGACAAAATGTTAATAAAATCAAGATCCTTGTTATGAAATTGTAAAGTTTACTACAACTACCTTTATTCCATTGAATTCATTACTTATTTGTTACTACTGTTGGGTTTTTAGCAAAGGCAAAGGAAATAGTGGGATGGGTTTTCTTTGAGTTGGGTAAGTGTTATGGAAGAAGATGGTGTTACTGTTACTGTGTATACATATGAAATTAAAAAAAAACATAAAAGTTCCCAAACTACTATACCCTTTTTTTTTTCTTTTTTTTTATCTCTACTCAAAAACCTTTTTCCTAATATTATTTTCACAAGTGTGTTATCCAACAAAATAATATCCAAAACAAATATTAACATTAAGCCATTCAAATGAATAAATATCTATTTCCTTTTATTATTAATGTTTTAAGTTTTGGTTTGATCCATGCGCCTCACGTGTCTGGCTAGAGTTTTCTTTTGTTTTTTTACATATATATTCATTATTTTATCACAACACTCTTTTAATAAACAATTATTTTGTTAACACAATTTATTTACAATTGACTATCTATCAAAAATAACTTAATAAAAGTAAAACAGTTTATTTAAACCATATTTTTATAACTAATTAAGCAAAGTTTAGTAATCAAATAAATCAATAATTCAACTTTATAACATAATTAGGCCCTTATAAATTAGAAATTGTTATTTAACTAGATCGTTATGTGGTATTTCAATATCTAGGATAATCGCTTTGCTCGTTCTCTTGGATTTTCTTAAATCTTTACTCGTGCGATAATTCAAGGGATTCTCTGTAATAACTCTCATTAAAATTCATAATTAGAATGATAATTAGTCAATAAGAAAACCCTAATTGAGACACCCAAGTAATTCTGCACTAACCCTAAAATTTCCAGAACAATCGGAATTAGGATCAGGGCCCCTAAAATGCAAGGGGGGTAAACCCTAGTGATGATTATCACCAAATTTGCGTTGTACAGGTTGAAATTGATTTTAAAATGAGTCATGCAAGCTAGTCCCGTACCCAGCTAGCCTATCTAATTAGACTGCACCCCTTACGAACCGTAAGGGGGAAAAGCCATACGGTCCGTAAGCCTGTCCAAAAATCACTATAAATAGCAGACATTGGCAATTGCTTTCTGTGTTGAAAACGACGTAAGAATTCTTTGTAGACGTCGAGTTATAAGCAGAAACAGTCGATGGTAAAACAGGGTAATCACTCGATCGCTATTACGATTCATTTTTCCGACTGATCAATATATCCAATGGATGTTTAAATGCCGCCCACATAGGGTTATACTTTGTCGTTCGTCGTTAAATCGATGGATGTTTAAGTATTGCACTTTGTCGTTCGTTGTGAGAATTTGATCTCGTGAGTTATCGTAACTGCTGTATTGATCACTAACCCGGTTTTGTGTGCATTATTATTAAATTAGGTTAACAAGGCTAAATCGTATTCCGCCCGTGTTAAATCTGCAATGTGAGTCATTCTCTTTTTATCAACTGTTTTACAATACTCCAAATTATTTTCAGAATTATAATTACAGTGATTAAGTTTATGTAATCACCAAATTACAGCCGGTATGTAGGGTATTGTGCACATTACTACTGTTTTAATCACATTAGGTGGGTGAACCTAAAAATAAGTGATATACGTCATTCATTGGGGCAGCCAATGGTGATATGACCACAGTCACAGATCCGGTCGAGTGACAAATACTGTGGGTAGTTGGTAGATATCAGAAACATATGTAAAAACTCTTAATACTGTAAATTATAAAAAACGAGTTATTTTAGTAAACTGAATGATTCACTCAGTATTTCCCCGCTGATAAAACCTTTTTCAAACATGTTTCAGGTGATCTATTGTAATTCAGGAAAAGTGTTGGGGAGCATTTCAAGCTTAAGAAAGTGGCTCATTATAAAATAAAGAAATATGTTTTGTAAAAATAAAGATTTCTCAGTAAAATCTTGTTATTGTAAATTATCGGGGTTTTATCCCGAATTGTGAAATAAAATAATCGGGAAAAGTTTTTAGCTTTAAAACGATCCTGAAGGAAAAAAAATTCCGCTGCTAAAATCACATAAATAAATATCACGGGATTTCTGTCCCGCGGCTCCGGAAACGGGTCAAACCGGGTCGGGGGCCGTGACAGAAATGAGGTGGTATCAGAGCCACTGAGTTAAGCTAATTAAGTATTTAGAGATACTTAATTTTTCCTGATTACTATTATGTGATTATGTGTTTTATTAAACTGATTATTTGTTAATTACAGTATGGGTAAGCAAAAGCTGCAAGATATCTATCGTAAATTAGATAGGTCAGTCTATGAAGAGGGAAGTTCATCCCAAAATAAATCTTCAAAACTCCCTACAATTCCTGAAGAAGGAATATTTGTGCGAAAAGCACAATATGAGAAACCGCTTTCTCCTAGAAAAAGGAGTATGATTATTAAGAAAAGTAAAGAGCAAATCCGAGAAAAGAGGATTAAAAGAGAAACCCAGGAATTAATCAATAAATCACCTTGGGAAGACAAGCTAGATGAGAAATGGGCAAATTTGTATATGCTAGCTACAGTAGCAGAACATGCAGATCTTTAAAAACCCTAAGTCTAGTAATAGCACTTCCCAGTAAATAAATAAATAAATCCGAGTGTGTTCTTTCCTGCTATTTTGTACAAATAGTGTGCAATAAAACTTCAATGTTTATTTGTTAAACTTTGTTCCAAAGTTTTAACTTAGTATTTTTGTGCATTTTGCATATATGCTACACAGCATGAATGAGATATCTGAAGCTTTTCAGAACCTCGATCTTTACCCGGTGAATGTAGAAGTTTCCAGAGATTTCACTGGATACTTTGCTGATGTGGAACAACCTGTAGAATTCAATGCTCCACCTTTGACAAAGCCAAAACGAAAGAAAAAAAAGAATTATGTATGGGGTAGTCGTATCCGTAGGAAAAAGCCAGCCACAAAACTTCCTAAAATAAACAACCCTTTAGAAAAAGGAAAAGAAATTGTAATCAAAGAAAGTACTAAACAGCAAGAGATGGAAACTGAAGTCAAGAAAGATTCTAGGCAAATGGAAATACAGTTTGAGGAATATTCTAAGGAAATAGAAATGGAAATAGGACAAGGTTCTAGACCAACTCAGATAGAAATTGGAGAGAGCTCAAACCAAAACCAGGGAATAACTTTTCTGGAGGAAATAGATTTCCTATTGGCAAGCTGTGAAACTATTCAACCTGTCAATACGAATGTTTTTACCTATCCTAGTGAAAATCCACTCCCTATGAATTTTGAACCAGCAATCCCAGAACCAATAGTCCACTCTCAACCTGTAGAAATGGACGAATGGTGGACGAATGATTGGAAATTTCAAAATATTGTCAATGACCCTTATTCCTTTTTTCCACAATTCGATCCAGAACCCCTACCTAATCCACCAATGAGTAACGAAAATATGGCTGAACTTCGCCACTATGGTGAAGAATTGATGGATGCAGGAAATAGAATCAGGGAGATAGGGGGACAAATTGCCTGGAAGTATGATGAAAGGGAATTTCGTTTTTAAGACGACAAGTGGCGAGAGATAGGAAGGATGGTAAAACTATAGTTGTGTAATAGTAAAAGAAATAGTGAAATCAGTCTGTAACATAACTACGAATAAAACTTTGTAAAATATTGGTGTGTATTGATGCATACTATAACCGATATAAAATGAAATCGAGAAATCGATAGTTTTGACTATACGTGTATTGTAAATTGTCTGATTGTTTGTGTATAATTGCTATTTATCAAATACTAATAAAAATTATATATATATTATCAGATGGCAAATATTGGTAATGAACCGGTAAATGAGGTTAATCAGTCGGAGCAACATCCAGGGGATCAATATATGACTAGACAAGATATTGAAAATATTGTTGCTCAAGGGATAGCCAATGCTATTCCAGCATTCGTTGTTGCTGTAAAAAGTCCAATTGAACCGCAACATATTATTCCTAGTAAACGTACTTCTGAAGATAACTTCAGTAATAGTATAAACGGAGGCAATAATCATGTTAATCATGATAATGAATCCCAGCACACGCCGCTCCCTAAGAAACTGAAAGCTGCAACACCTGGTTGCACTTTCAAAGAATTCCTTGCTTGTAAACCCACTGAATTTGCAGGCAATGAAGGGGCAACTGCATCACTGCGTTGGTTAGAGAAAACCGAAGCAGTAATTGCAATAAGTAAGTGTGCCAAAGATGATCAGGTCATGTACGCATCACTCGAATGGTGGAACACTGTGTTACAAGCTAAAGGAAGAAATAGGGCTTATGCTATGACTTGGGAAGAATTTAAGAATCTTGTAGAAAGAAAATTATGTCCTGAGTATGAAAAGGAACAAATGGCAAATAAGTTCCTAACTCATCGGATGATAGGTGTGGATTGTCGTGGTTATACTTCGACATTCTTTGAATATGCTAGAGTGGTACCAACACTGGCTTCGCCAGAACCGGTACTCATTTCTCGCTATATTTGGGGATTAATTAGCGAAATTCGCAATATCGTTAAGGCTACGAGACCTCGCACTATTGACGATGCAGTAGAATTAGCTAACACCCTAACTGATGAATTGATACGTACAAGAGATGAAGACAGGAAGAAGGAACTAGCTCAGAAAATTACCCAAGGATTTAGGGTGGGTAATAGTAGTTTCAAGAAAAGAGGAGCAGGGCAATCTTCAACTTTGCCATTCTGCAAAATTTGCAAAAAGAAACATTTTGGAAAATGTAATAAAATTTGCAATTTTTGCAAAACGATAGGACATCGTGAAGAAAACTGCAGAAAGAAATCCATAATTTGTTACAATTGTGGAGAAGCCGGACATTTCAAAACAGAATGTCCTAAGTTAGTCAAACCAGTGGACAACAAAACCAAGGCGACCGAAGGAGCTACTAAGAAGAATGCCAGAGCATTCCAGCTAACCACTCAAGAAGCAGAGCTCATCCCGGATGTGATAGCCGGTACGTTTTTAGTTCACGACGTTTATGCAAAAGTATTGTTTGACTCTGGTGCAAACCAAAGTTTTATATATACTTCATTCTGCCAAGCTCTTAAGTTACCCTTAACTACCATTAGGCAGATTTTTACAGTCGAAACCGCAGATGGGAATTCAGTAAAAATCAATCAGGTTTTGCAAAAAGTAGAAATAGAACTTTCAGGTCATAAATTTGATGCAAACCTATTACCTATGAAATTAGCTGAATTTGATGTTGTGTTAGGAATGGATTGGTTAATAGCCAACCATGCTCAAATCATTTGTGATAAAAACTCTATAGAAATTCAATCACCTACTGGAGAAGTAATCATGATTACAGGAGATAAACCTCGAAAGCCACTGAAGTTCATATCAGTAATGAAAGTTGCTAATTATGAACGAAAACAAGGAATAGTATATATGATTTCAGTAATCATTAGTACTAAAGGTAAGGAACTTAAGGAAATTCCTGTAGTCTCAGAATACCCAGATATATTTCCGGAAGATTTACGTGGATTACCACCAGATAGGGAGGTAGAATTTAGGATTCATCTAATTCCAGGAACTACACCGATAGCCAAGGCACCTTATCGATTGGCTCCTACCGAAATACTAGAATTGAAGAAGCAATTAGATGAATTACTAAGCAAAGGATTTATACAACCTAGTTCATCCCCTTGGGGTGCACCAGTGTTGTTTGTGAAAAAGAAAGATGGATCAATGAGAATGTGTATCGATTATAGAGAGCTAAATAAGGTTACAATTAAGAATCGATACCCATTACCTAGGATTGATGATCTTTTCGATCAATTACAAGGCGCTAGGTACTTTTCTAAGATAGATTTGCGCTCCGGATATCATCAATTAAAGGTTCAAGAAGAAGACATACCTAAAACTGCTTTTAGAACTAGGTATGGACATTATGAGTTTACAGTCATGCCCTTTGGGTTAACTAATGCACCTGCAGCATTCATGGACATGATGAACAGAATATGTAAACCATATTTGGATGAATTTGTAATTGTTTTCATTGATGATATACTTATTTATTCAAAAAGTCAGGACGAACATTGTCAGCACTTGCATGCACTCTTAACTTTGTTAAGAAAAGAAAAATTGTATGCCAAATTTTCGAAGTGTGAATTTTGGCTACAAGAAGTGCAATTCTTAGGACACATGGTGAATCATGAAGGTATTCACGTAGATCCTGCTAAGATAGAAGCAATTACCAATTGGAAGGTTCCACAAACCGCAATGGAAATTAGAAGTTTTATAGGTTTAGCCGGGTATTATAGACGGTTTATTAAGGATTTTTCCAAGATAGTTGTACCATTAACTAAGCTAACTTGTAAAGCCATTAAGTTTGAATGGGGACCTAAACAAGAAGAAGCCTTTAGAATCTTAAAGCAGAAATTAACCAATGCTCCAATCTTAGCCTTACCAGAAGGAACAGAAGATTTTGAAATATATTGTGATGCTTCAAAATTAGGATTTGGATGTGTGTTAATGCAACGCAAGAAGGTAATTGCGTATGCTTCCAGACAATTGAAGAAGCACGAGGAAAACTATACGACTCATGATTTAGAATTAGGAGCTATAGTTTTTGCCCTTAAGATATGGAGACATTATCTGTATGGAAGTAAGTTTACTGTTTATACAGATCATAAAAGTTTAAGGTATATATTTGGGCAAAAAGAGTTAAATATGAGGCAAAGAAGATGGATGGAAATCCTGAGTGATTACGACTGTGATATTCAATATCACGAAGGAAAGGCAAACGTAGTCGCAGATGCCTTAAGTCGTAAGGATCATGAGAAGCAAAGGCGAGTCCGTGCTCTTAGAATAAATCTACAAGTAGATTTAATGGAACAATTGAAAGAAATTCAGGAAACGACAATCAAAGACGATGCCGAAGGAATGAAAGGTTACCTAAAAGAATTGGAACAAGGAAATGATGGAATTTGGAAATTCCACAAAAAACAGAATTTGGGTACCTAAACAGGGAAATTTAAGATCAAAGATTTTAGAGAAAGCTCATAAATCTAGGTATACTGTACATCCAGGAAACAATAAGATGTACCAAGATTTAAGAAAGAATTTCTGGTGGATAGGAATGAAAAAGGATATAGCCGAATACGTATCTAAGTGTCTAACCTGTTCACAAGTTAAAGCCGAACACCAGAAACCTTCAGGACTACTACAACAGTTAGAAATGCCTGTATGGAAATGGGAACTCATAACAATGGACTTTGTTACTAAGTTACCCAAAACCAGAAAAGGTAACGATGCGATTTGGGTAATTGTGGATTGATTAACCAAATCTGCTCATTTCTACCTATGAAAGAAACTTTTAGCATGGAAAGGTTAGCCAAGTTGTATGTGGATGAAGTAGTATCCTTACATGGAGTCCCACTCTCCATTGTATCGGATAGAGATAGTCGTTTCACTTCCCGTTTCTAGACAAGCTTCCAAGAAGCAATGGGAACCCGACTCAATCTAAGCACTGCATATCATCCACAAACAGACGGACAAAGTGAAAGGACGATTCAAACTCTAGAAGACATGCTCCGAGCATGTGTAATTGACTTTGGTGGTAATTGGGATAACCATTTACCATTAATCGAATTCTCCTATAACAATAGTTATCACTCAAGCATCGAGGCCGCTCCATTCGAAGCACTGTATGGACGCAAGTGCAGAACTCCCGTATGTTGGGCAGAAATAGGAGAAAGTCAATTATCAGGTCCCGAAATCGTGCAAGAAACCACAGACAAGATAACTCAAATCAAGGAAAGATTGAAAACAGCCAGAGATCGTCAGAAAAGCTATGCAGACAATCGACGCAAGCCACTAGAATTCCAGATAGGATACAAAGTACTTTTGAAAGTATCTCCTTGGAAAGGAGTAGTACGATTCGGTAAGAAAGGAAAACTGAGTCCAAGATATGTTGGACCATTCCCAGTGATCCAACGAATAGGACCAGTAGCTTATCGCTTACAACTACCAGAAGAAGTAGCTGGAGTACATGATGTATTTCATGTATCCAATCTCAAGAAATGTCTATCAGACGAATCCCTGGTAGTACCTCTTCAAGATGTGGAGGTAAATGAAAAGCTGAAATTCATAGAGAAACCCTTACAAATAGAAGACCGAAAGGTCAAGTTTCTCAAACACAAGCGACTAGTACTGGTAAAAGTCAAATGGAATTCAAAGAGGGGACCAGAATATACTTGGGAACTGGAGACAGAAATGAAGCGGAAATACCCTCATCTATTTCAGTGAATCTCGAGGACGAGATTTTCTTAAGGTGGGGAGGATGTAATAACTCTCATTAAAATTCATAATTAGAATGATAATTAGTCAATAAGAAAACCCTAATTGAGACACCCAAGTAATTCTGCACTAACCCTAAAATTTCCAGAACAATCGGAATTAGGATCAGGGCCCCTAAAATGCAAGGGGGTAAACCCTAGTGATGATTATCACCAAATTTGCGTTGTACAGATTGAAATTGATTTTAAAAATGAGTCATGCAAGCTACTCCCGTACCCAGCTAGCCTATGTAATTAGACTGCACCCCTTACGGACCGTAAGGGGGAAAAGCCATACGGTCCGTAAGCCTGTCCAAAAATCACTATAAATAGCAGACATTGGCAATTGCTTTCTGTGTTGAAAACGACGTAAGAATTCTTTGTAGACGTCGAGTTATAAGCAGAAACAGTCCATAGTATACTAATATCGAATTGCTGCCACAAAACAGGGTAATCACTCGATCGCTATTACGATTCATTTTTCCGACTGATCAATATATCCAATGGATGTTTAAATGCCGCCCACATAGGGTTATACTTTGTCGTTCGTCGTTAAATTGATGGATGTTTAAGTATTGCACTTTGTCGTTCGTTGTGAGAATTTGATCTCGTGAGTTATCGTAACTGCTGTATTGATCACTAACCCGGTTTTGTGTGCATTATTATTAAATTAGGTTAACAAGGCTAAATCGTATTCCGCCCGTGTTAAATCTGCAATGTGAGTCATTCTCTTTTTATCAACTGTTTTACAATACTCCAAATTATTTTCAGAATTATAGTTACAGTGATTAAGTTTATGTAATCACCAAATTACAGCCGGTATGTGGGGTATTGTGCACATTACTACTGTTCTAATCACATTAGGTGGGCGAACCTAAAAATAAGTGATATACGTCATTCATTGGGGCAGCCAATGGTGATATGACCACAGTCACAGATCCGGTCGAGTGACAAATACTGTGGGTAGTTGGTAGATATCAAAAACATATGTAAAAACTCTTAATACTGTAAATTATAATAAACGAGTCATTTTAGTAAACTGAATGATTCACTCAGTATTTCCCCGCTGACAAAACCCTTTTCAAACATGTTTCAGGTGATCTATTGTAATTCAGGAAAAGTGTTGGGGAGCATTTCAAGCTTAAGAAAGTGGCTCATTATAAAATAAAGAAATATGTTTTGTAAAAATAAAGATTTCTCAGTAAAATCTTGTTATTGTAAATTATCGGGGTTTTATCCCGAATTGTGAAATAAAATAATCGGGAAAAGTTTTTAGCTTTAAAACGATCCTGATGGAAAAAAAATTCCGCTGCTAAAATCACATAAATAAATATCACGGGATTTCTGTCCCGCGGCTCCGGAAACGGGTCAAACCGGGTCGGGGGCCGTGACATTCTCATACGCAATCAAAGTGAGTATACTCGATCCCTTTTTCCCCTTTATACTTTGGGATGCAACATGTATACCTATTCAAAAACAACTTTTATGCTTAAACAAAACATACTCTATCTATGAACGTGACATGGAACTATTGTGAATATTTGCTATGCTTGTATGCTCTATGAACGATTTGGAACGTTATATGCTTATTAACTTTGCTAGCCCACCTTAACAATTATAGCGCTATAGGATTAACGCCCCGCCCGCTATTGTATTGTTAAGTTAAACATTACCACCCCGCTAAACTATTGGGATTAGGCTATTGTATGCGTTGTATTCTTGGGTTTGATCATATAGTACGCCAAAATTGCATTGCTAGTAAATTTATTCACTTAGTAACATGTTGGATATGAGTTTTTATTCTATTATGCTACGTAACCAAACTTGTATACTTGCCTTTGCTTTTGCATTGAACTCTATTTTAATACATGTTGCAGGTTAATTATTGAGATGATATTCAAGACGAAACAAGATTTAGGGTGGACTAGATACACACCTAGATTAATCTATCTTTTATTGTTATGTTATGTTATGTTATGAACCAATGTTGTTATTTTCTTTTGAACCTTGTATGACATTTAGTATTGAAATGAAATTCGAATTTAATTAAATATTGTCACATAGTGTTATGAAGTCTCTAGCAATCTATACACACTTCGTCTCATCCCGATGTTTCCGCCATCGGTTGGGGTGTGACAGTATTGGTTCAAAAAATAAAAACCACAAATTTTTTTTATTTATATAACAACCGCATTGTGTTTAAATGTTTAAAGATAACAACCAAAGGAATTACAAAATACTAATCGTTCACTTCTGCATCATTGATTGCCTCATTGATGTTATACACTCGTCCACGTAATGAATTCACATTGACGTTGATGTTCGCATTCGGGTTTGCATTAGCATTTGCGTTTGCATTCACCAGTCTTGGACAGTTGTTGCGGAAGTGACCAAACTCTCCACAGTTGAAACATGAAGCCGGTGGGAATCTCGCAGCATTCCCCTGAGCCAGAGCTGGAACCTGAGCAACCTGATTTTGTCCCAGACAACAAATGGCCAAATGCCCAAGTTTTCCACACGTTGTGCATTGCATGCAAGCTTGTTGTGCAACGTGATGACCGTTGTAGCGTGCACAATGAGGTGCGGTACCAGCATACACCTTTTTCGCAGGTGGCTGAGCTGGTGGGTTCTGCGGGTTCTGAGCAGTCTGTGCTGTAACAGCAAAATTCTGAGCATCCTTCCGCTTCCTTGACTTCTTTGACGTCTCACCTTTCTTACCCTTACCCTTATCCTTGTTCTTCTCAGAATCAGTCGACTTCTTCTTGTCCCCCTTACGGGTAAGTTTACCCTTCCTGACTAGCGACTCAGTCAGGGTAGCAGACAACTCGATTGCGTGACGGACGGTAGTAGGATTAACGCCGGTTACAATATCCTGAATGGAGTCGGGCAAACCATCGATATATCTCTCAATTTCCTTTTCCAGAGGGGTAACTATAGTGGGACACAACAGACTGAGTTCCTCAAAACGATCCGTATAGGCACGGTGTTCAGCCCCATCTTACTTTAAATCATCAAACTCTCGTTCCAAAGTTCGGATTTCGTGACGGGGGCAAAACTCTTTCATCATGAGAGCCCGAAGCTCTTCCCATGTTTGTGCCAATGCCACTTCGGCACCCCTGTCGCGCATAACACCATTCCACCAGGTAAGCGCTACCTTCTCGAACACACTTGAAGCAAATTCAACCTTTCGCGCATTCGGACACTGCACATGTCTGAATGTGCTCTCGATACTCTCAAACCACTGCAGGAGCGTAGTTGCTCCTTGCGACCCAGAAAACTTTAGAGGCTTAGCAAAATTGAAGCTCTTGAAGTTACACGGCGCATTGTTGTTATTATTGTTGTTGTATATCTCATGGACTTGGGTCACAACGCCTGGAAGCACAGCAACCACTTGCTGAGAAACCATGGCTGCGATTTCTTCAATAGTGAAAGATTGTGCTTCACGTCGAGGAGGCATTGTCTAATAAGGAAACAAGAGAAACGAGTGAGGTTGAAAAGCAAAAGAGGTATTGAAAATACCGTCAAAACACCAGAAAGGTGATCATTTGTTCGTTACCTCGAACAAACAAACAATACGGGGTGACTAATCAAAGTAAATGGGTCAAACTAATGTATCGCGAAGACATGCTCGCCTATAAGTGAACACTCACCCCAAGAGTTCCCAGGTAAGAGTGACTGGTCCGATTATGTGGATTTGTACGAACACTCTAGCCTTAGACAGAAAACTCAGGGTACAGGCACTCACTCTTCCAGTTTGCACGTGTTCACATTATTTTGGCCCAAACTTTGACGAGACTTTGAAAACCCAGAAGGCACCATGCCAAGCAAGAGTCAAACTGGAAGGGTTCAAAACTTTATAACAGAGGGTTCAAAACCTAGTAATCAATCATCCTAGAAAAGATGATTAGTTTTCAAAGCGGATTCAAACTTAGCGTTCTTATTGTGGTTATCACCTAAGGATAGGTGACGGTTATGTTTTAAAAATCTAAACACAAGTAAACTTGTGTTATGTTGGTGCAGTTGTCTGTCGACTACATCCCCGTTCGCGTCTTAGTTAAAGAAAGACAAGCCACTACGAGTTTAACTACGAATTGACTGCGGCAATATCCAAGGGGGAGTTTGTTGATGCATTTATTGTCTATCGCCTTCGTCAATTCGTGTCGTAGTGAAAAGCCGGAAGAAATCAAGCTCATAATGTCACAAGTAGATAAAATTAGCAGGTGTCATTTTGATAATTAATGAGAAATCTCATTAATTCCAATGACATATAAATAGGAGAGTTATGTCATAAGTTGTAAGGCTTGGAAGACTTTTAGAAGACTTAGCTCTCATTTGGTGTTTTGGTGATCCAAGTTTAGAGAGAGAAAGTCTAGAGAGAGAAAGTCTTTGTACACGTGATTCTTGTACCGAACTTGTCATATCTTGCAATAGATTCACGTTACTAGTACGTTATTATGTGTTCGGTCACGCACGCTCACGGATTCCGCACGTCGAACTTTCGTTACGCAATCGAACGGCGTCAAAACCGGTCCTACAAGTGGTATCAGAGCTAGGAGCTCGATTGCACGATCAAACACATCGTTTTCGTACCAGATTTTAGCCGATTCAGATCCGATTTCATCAATTTCTTTATCTTCTACCTATTTCTCACGTTTTTTACTGAAATTCGTCAAATTGAACGTGTTTTCACGGTCCGATTCGTCTGAATTTTTAACATGTTGTGCGAAAATACTTGAATTGCAACCCTACCAAGTTTCAGATCAAATCTCCTAGCCATTTAGGAGAAATTGCAGTTTTTCGGTTCGTATTTTCGTCACATTTCAGGTCCGCTCGTGTGGAACTACACAGGTTCGCTTATTTGGTTTAAATCAAACAGGTAAGCTTATTGGTATTGTTAGATTCGCTCATGTATCATTAATCAGGTTCGCTCAATAGTGTAAATGTTGTGGTCCGCTCCAAGTGATGGTTCGCTCATAATGTCATAGTGTGGTTCGCTCATATGGTTTATTAATATTGGGTTCGCTTTTGTGTCATCATCTTCACGTGGTGGTTCAGATCGTTTATAAGTTGTCGGATAGTTAATTGGTTGGCTTTGAATGCACCGACCCACTATACTATAAGGCCCAATCAAAGTGATATAACATAAAGTGTTTGTCGGCTTAGTGAAGCAAAGGGCCCAATCACAATCGCTGATAATTGTTGGCAGGTTAATTGCTGGCCCATGTGCACTGCCCCATACAAAGATCGAACCTATCAACTTGTTGTTCAGATCCACTAAACAAGAGGCCCAATGAGAGTTCATGTGTCATAAAGTTGCCGCCCAAAAATTAAGAAAAACAGAAGCTAACAACTTGTATTAAAAGTCAACAGAATGATAGGCCCATGTGACATTGTTATAAGCATTTACCGATTCATTGGCCCAATCAACAAGTAGTATTAGTGATTATTGTCGGCCCATACACATTAATACATAGTCACCGACCCATTAATTGTTCAAGAGTATTGGCACAATTAATTCCATTGTTGACAGGCCATTTGTGTGAACTAAACAGAGAATATTGATAAAGCCCAGTCATTTAGAGATTTCATCCGAACAACATTTATCGGCGAATCTTTGACACGAGTCTTAGATTGACTTCATCAAACGTATACTTTTACGTATTCGTTTCATTTTGAACAGATCATTTGTACGTTTGTTTGCAGGAGAAACGTGGTTTGCCAAACATCAGATACTCGCACGAGCGAATTCACACTCGATCCGATCTTTGATAGTTATTTGATTGTGTGAAATTTTTGTATTGATTGAAAATTCGTTTTTGTGAATCTTTTCATTACCGAATCATGGATACGAATTTCTTTAATATGACTCAAGAAACATTTGATAGAATAAAGGTATTAAAGAAAGAATTTGATTCATTTTCAGGTTATCCAGGAGAAAGTACAAAGTGTATCATTGAGAGATATAAACATCTTGTCCGTTCAATGTCCAAAATTGGTATAACCAAAGGACCAGAAGAATGGGTTGAAAAATTTGTTAGTGCTTTACCTCAAGAAGAATGGGAAAATTATATCTTGAACTTGAAGATTTCTAGAGAATTTTCTCAACTAACAATTTGTCCATTCATTGAAAAGATTGAAGAACAAATGATGATAAATGCTGAAAAGAAGAAAAGTCAAAATGATGTCCAAAGAGCAAAGGAAGAAAAAGCTTCAAAAGTTGAAGAATCTGTGAAGAATGAAACTTCAAATTCTGCATCAGTATGCTTTACATGTGACAACTTAAAGATAGAAAATGACAAACTTGTGAAAGATGCGGAAAGTTTGACTTTGGAAGTCAAAGAGCTGAAAAATAGGAAGCAAACTGATGATAATCAGATTCTTGTTTTGCAGGGAAATTGTGAGAAACTAAAAGCTGAAAATGACAAACTGTTAAGTAACTTGAACAGTTTGACATTTGAAAACAAGAAGTTGAAAGAAAAAGAAAAAGTTTTTGAAGAGAAAGTTAAAGGTTTTGAAATTGAGAAAACAAAAATTGAGAAAGATTTTCAAAATCAAATGAAAATTCTTGAAGATGGGAGAGATGTGTTTAGCAAAAACAACATTGAAAAACAGAAAATGATAAATTCCCATCTTCAGAAAATTATAAAATTGGAAAAAGAAGGTGAATGTGCTAAAAAGAAAATCAAAGAGTTGGAAAAAGAGCTTGAAAGCAAACAGAAATCTTCAGAAGATTTGGATTTCTGGATAAAGCTTGAGAATAAGAATTTGAAAGCTAATGAAACGAAATTTCAGGAACAGATAAAAGCTTTGGAAAATGAAAAGTCTGTTCTTGAAAACGTGAAGAATGAGAATGAAAATTCAATCAAGTCTCATCTTGTTAGAATATCTCAACTTGAAAACGAAGCTGAGAATTCAAGAAAAAAGATTGATGAACTTGAGAAGAAATTGATAGGTTTTGTGACTGCATCAGACAGTATTAATTTTCCCTGTCCAAAACCCATCAATTCAGTTCCAATAAGTGACAATGTCACAAACTTTGACAAAGTCAAAGTTGAAGATTGCGATGAAAAATCTGATGATGTAAATGATAAAATTGGAAAAACAAAATTGTTTTTGAATGTAAAAGAAAAATTTCAGAAAACTGTTCTGCAATCGACTGAAAAAGGTGAATGCTCTATGCAAAGACCTTTGAAGAAGAAAGTAGAACAGAAACAAAAAATTAAAAATGAGAAAAATGTTCAAAAAGAGAATAAAAGCTCATCAGATCGATCATCCAATTGCAATCTAAAATCACAAAAATTGAAAAATGAAAACTCAAAAATTGTTGGTAATAAGTGGTGCAGATCGGACCACAGTGCTCAAAAGTCAAATCCAGCTAAGAAGAGGAGAAACGACTATCACAAGGCCTAACAGTGTTATGACTTGAATGTTTGGTACGTAGGTGATAACTGGTACGATAACAGGATGTGTTACAGATGCGGTTATCAAGGACACATTTCTGTTAACTGCTAGAGTCGGTATTATGAGACCAGAAGATGCTTTAACTGCAACATCAAAGGTCATATTGCCAGAGATTGCCCAAGGAGATCAAATGAAAGATCGAGGGCTGTATCTCAGAAAGTGGCAAGAATTCCAGTCAAGGTCAAACCCAAAGAACTGAAAGTTCAAGAACCAAAAGTTCAAAAACCAAAAGTTCAAGAACAGAAAGTTCAAGAGACGAAAGTGAAGCTTTTGCAGGGGCAGAAAGACCGACTGAGGAAGAAGAGGAAGAAAGCTAGAGAGTATCTAGAGAAGATTTTGTCCTCGGGTTCATCCGTTGGGAAGAATAAGAGTTCTGATGAATCGACTCCTTCGAATGCCAAGTCAAGCAAGGAGAATTCATCAGATACAAATTTGAGGACGAAAGAGGAAAAGAAGAAGATGAAAGGTGTCGGCAATGAATCTGGCTCATCTAAGTCAGACAAGCCACACTCAGGCAATGATTCTGGTTCGTCAAAACCAGAGGAGCCAGTGGTTGAGGTAAAAAAGGAGAATTCAGGTTTAACAATGGATGATGCAAATTTTCCACCATTGTTGAACAAGAATTCAAAATCACCCAAGGACCGTCAGGCTTGGGTGAATCTGTTTAAATGAAAAACCTGACTTGCCGGAGTTCCCAGGTTGGTAAAAGTGGAACATGAATCGGCACATTTCTTGAGAAATTTCACTTTGGTGATTTTTCAACTTAAATGTGGTAAATCAGGGACATTAAATTGTACTTGATTTTCTACATATGGTTTATGGTAAAACTGAAAATGATAAATCTTTCTAATGTTTGAAGAAACAAGAGGATGAGATAACCCCGAACCTACAAATGTTTGGTAAACAAACTAATTTTTCCGGAAAAACCATTCTGATTAAAATAAACTTGAGTGTTTTGAAATCATAATGGGAAAATAGTTTGTTGAGAGGGGGAGTTCTGATTGTTTATGCCAGGTGGATGGAGAATTGAAGTGATTCTCATCAAGTTGTCAAATTTGTACAGTCTGTTTCAAATTTTCCCAGAAAATCAAAACTGAAACATATTTTGATTTTAGGGGGAGTAAAAATTTAAAAAAAATTAGAAAATTTGAAAATGTAAAAAACATTGAAAAATTAAAAATGAGTTTTGGTGCGAATAGGGGAAATGATAGGCACAGTACGCTAAAGATTTGTAATGTATAAATGCAATTAAGCCGTCTCGCTAAAGATGTGTCGATAGGTTTTCACAGAATTAGTAGATCAGTTTGGGATATAAACATAAATTTCACTTGCGTCTACGTGGGGAACACCTCCAGGATATATAGGTAACCCCTGAAATCCTGTTTGAAGGGTCCCGTATTCTGAGATACTAGGTCTTTATGCTCAGTGATATCTGGGGTATTATCCCGGGACTTCTGCTGTATGGAAGTACTGACCTAGTCCCCGGATAATACTTTCTGCAAAAAGCTTTGAAATATAAGCTCGCCCTCAGCATGCTGATGAAACAATAAAATTGATAGTCGCTGTTGTTGTACATAAAAGATCCTCTAAAGGGGACACACCTTAAAGTCGAAGCCGTCATCTCTCTGCGTATACAGAAGTATCGACCTGAGCTCTCACGGCCCTCGCACATAACCCTTTAACAGATATCAGCTGTGGTATACTCACCTGTAAGACTGAATACTGGGGTCTGGATACGGGAGTATATACTGAGGTGGGACACATGCAGATGTTTAAGTTCTAAAACACTAATTCAGTATCCCGAACAGGTTGAAAGTTTTTGTGAGAATTTAAGTGGATCAAAATATCGACAATCAACGTGAACTGTTTAAAAGCTTAAAATGAAATAAGCTAGTGTCTAGTCAGCAGCTGATATGATCCTCTTGCATGAACTCACAAAAATATGTTTGTATATATTTCATTTCTGCATTTTAATTGTTGTTACTGCATTTGTGTTTCACGTTTGAAAAATCCAAAAAGATTTCGACAACTGATGTTGGAGAGCTGAAATTCAAAATCTCAAAGGCTAAACAAGATGAATAGTTGGTTTGGTTAAAGTGATTTGAAATGGTGAATCAGATTTTGGAAAGTTTAATAAATTGTTAAATGTGAAAAATTCTTGAATATTCTTAAATGATTAGTTGATTCATTAAGTTGAATCACAATTGTGTTTTGTTTGTGATAGATTGTTTGATTTGTGCAGGTTTCTGATCCTGTTGCTACGGAAAGCCAGGAGATACATCAGAACCTGAGAAGAAGTTTAAACTGATAAAGCCAGGAGTTGATTTCAATGGTGATAACGATTTCCAGACGGCGATCCCAGCATGATGATAGGGGGAGTCTGATGAAAGTTAGAGCCAGAAAAAGATCCGGGTACATAATTCCAGGAAGAGTTCCTAAAGAAGACCGATTAAGAGTGAATAGCTGTTAATGTTTGAAGACTCTCACTGAAGATTCCGTCAACATTCAAGGGGGAGTCTGTTGGTGCAGTTGTCTGTCGACTACATCCCCGTTCGAGTCTTAGTTAAAGAAAGACAAGCCACTACGAGTTTAACTACGAATTGACTGCGGCAATATCCAAGGGGGAGTTTGTTGATGCATTTATTGTCTATCGCCTTCGTCAATTCGTGTCGTAGTGAAAAGCCGGAAGAAATCAAGCTCATAATGTCACAAGTAGATAAAATTAGCAAGGTGTCATTTTGGTAATTAATGAGAAATCTCATTAATTCCAGTGACATATAAATAGGAGAGTTATGTCATAAGTTGTAAGGCTTGGAAGACTTTTAGAAGACTTAGCTCTCATTTGTTGTTTTGGTGATCCAAATTTAGAGAGAGAAAGTCTAGAGAGAGAAAGTCTTTGTACACGTGATTCTTGTACCGAACTTGTCATATCTTGCAATAGATTCACGTTACTAGTACGTTATGGTGTGTTCGGTCACGCACGTTCACGGATTCCGCACGTCGAACGTTCGTTACGCAATCGAACGGCGTCAAAACCGGTCCTACATGTTAGGGTCCTAAAAGTTATAGTCTAGGTCAAAGCATTACTAATAACCTAATTGCCTATAACCATTGGCTCTGATACCAACTCTTTTGTCACACCCCGACCACGTAGGACAACAAACCGTGACGGAAACGTCGGGGAGTGTTGCAACAGAATAATTGTTTCACAACCATGGATACAAAAATAGTTTCGTTTTATTGATAAAATTAAACATTACATTGTCTTGACACAAAACAAACAAGTTAAATATCGACTACCATTGTTATTAAGTCACTAAGGCCTTGTCCAGATCCTATGTGACGCATGCATCCTAGAAATCACATCAAGCAACAACACCTGAAACATATGTAAAAACAAAGTCAGCAAAGAAATGCTGGCGAGTACATAGGTTTTATAAGAGTATTGGAATCATGGCTCGTTTATATGTTGCAGTACTTTATTAGACTACAAGAGTCAAAATACAAACCTTGTTTTGAAAAGTGTATTGCACCATAATTAACCAACTCAAATCAAGTGGGTTATAGTTTGTAAAATCCCGTAGCCATGCTTCTTAACCCAAAAACATTTGTTTTAGAAAACCAACTTGTAAAACATCTTGTAAAAACTTGTTAAAAACTCGTATGGTTTATATCTTTTAGAAAAACATTTTTGTGTGACATTGTTTCAAAATCGTTTACCCAAGTGAACTAAATAATGCCACGATATGTAATAAGATGAAAACACTTATATATAGGAAGTACCAGCGGCGTATCCACCATGCTTTCATCACATTACACCCGTCCCGTTATCTAATCACTAACCAAAAACCAATCGTCTATCCAATTTGTTTAACTTGTTCAAATCGTTTCAAAAATCGTTAACTCGTTTAAAATCGTTTAAATCATCCTTGTTTTAATTTGTGAAAACTATATATGGTCATCTCGCTAACAACATTCAAACCTTTGTGACTAGACCACCTCGCTTCTCGCTTCTCGAGTTAACAAACCACCAAAGGGTAAGTTAACAAACATCAGATTCAGTCGTTACCCACAACCCCCACACATAACCATGGGTGAAGTAAAATAACGGGATTTGTCAGATCCTATGGCACCATAACCTAATACTGGTCGGCTTGATCAATGCTAATAATGCCATTTGTTATGTAACTACAACCAATAAGTTTTGTTCACTTTATTGAAATCATTATTAGTTTTGTATAAACCATCTTAATTGTTTTTGAAAAGCCATTGTTTAAACCTTGAAAATCATTTTGTACATATGAATCACCCCAAAACCATTGAAAACAGTAAAATAGGGGAACTATGTACTCACATGAACTGCAAAGTATCCTCAATCAATAGAACTCAAGCAAACCAGAGAAATCAAGTAGCACCTAGTAATTGAACCACTAGTCAAACAATAGACGCCTAAATCGGACGATCGGACAGAATGAGGTCTTGTAAACCAAATGAGTGTTGGAACTCATGTGATATGGTTTAACTAAGCCTACATCCTAAATTGAAACCTAACCTAAGTGCTTTCGACCAATTGTGACCCATTAAGGTAGTTTACGTTACTTTAATGCGTCGTGCGCGCAAATGCGCGTTCGAGACGTCTAACTAGTCCTATGACAAGTATTATATGCCAAGACATGTTTAAATATTTTACATAATCAGTTATGTGACAAAAGTTTAGGTTATATATGCTTAATTACCAATTATGTATGAAAAGGGCATTTTGGTCACTAAGTGACAATAAGGTATAAACTACCTATCATGCGACTAATCAAACCTAAGTGACAATAAGGTATAACCTCGGAAGGTTATTCCCTACACTACTATGGTCACTAAACATGTTTGGTCGGATCCTATTGATCGGCCAAACGGGTCGTGTTCGAAAGTCTAAGCGGGTGTTTAGTCCGCTTGACTTACGACTCTACACAAGCACTAATCCAAAAAGTGACGAGCTAAACATGCTAGAACATGTTTAGTTAAGTTAGAAAACAGGTTTTGATATCAAAACATGTAGGATCGGTTTCGCGACCTGAATGAGTCGTTCGGAAGAGCTCTCGTACGTTTCAGAGGCGGAATACTAAGAAACGCACTAGAAAACAGCTTGAATACACTTTAAACCTCTTTTCTATTGATATGACAGTGATTACTGTACAAGAAAATATCGGCAGCACCTCGGTATCAGTTTTCCGAATCGTTACAAATGAACTCGTTTGAATGGCTATATATACTAGTTCCTGACCGTTTGAACATGCTCAAACGGTTGACTATCATTCAAACGGAAGACCTTCAAACAGTCAGCACTCCTCAAATGGAAGAGCTTGTTCCAAACGGCTATGCTTGCTTCAAACGGCCAGGATTCATTTTCTTGTATCTTGATTTCATGCCTGATCAACACTGCAACAAACTCGAGACTCGACATAAGACGAAGACGACAGATGACTGCACCAACAAAACAAACGGTTTTGATATCCTAGAGTAGTTTGGTTACAAAATACGCGAGAAAACGTATTTTGGCCGAAACTACGACTCGTCACTGAGCCTAGATAACATGGTAATCAGTAGGTATAGTCACTAGGGACTATAACCATCGTGATTATGCTCACGTTATGAAGTTCAAACGAACTTTGTGTTGAACATAAACTGGTCAAAGCAGAAAGTCAAACGCAGTTTGACTTTAATGATAAAAACGAATGAAAAGAACGAAAGAATACTTACAGAAGGTACCCGCAAGCTCTTGATCCGATTTACTCTCAGGTATGAAGCATAAACTTCAACTTAGAGAGCCAAAATCAGATTCAAGTGTGCTTTGGGAGGAAGTGAGGGTGGGTATTTATAGGAATTCAAGAACTGTTAAGATCGTTCATCGAAAACTGAGCTTTGATCTGGACCTTACATGTGTGCCCATGGTTTTCTAAAACCATGGGAGCCCCTAATATGAGTCATAATGGACTAGGTTCATTGAATACCAGCCCATGGTTTTGCAAAACCATGGGTTAAAACCATCAACACTTGAAAATGGACTAGGTTCATTGAATCTGGTCAGAATTTCAAAAATGGTCCTTGCATTTGTAAAACTTGATTTCTTTGCACTTTTAAGCCCCGTTAACCCCATTTCAAGGCTCTAAAATAAATTTAAAGTAAAGAGAACTCAAAACATGCTCAAAAATATCTCTGATGTCGGTTCGTTTGGTCGTACGGTTGCGTTATTCGCTTAATTACGACGGAAGTCGTAACGAATACAAAAACGATCCAAATTAAGCGACGAATGGAATTTTTCATGAGAAACACTAAAATAAAATATTTTAATGCTTACACAAATTTTTTGGATGTCCGGATATATTTAGAATGTAAAATATGCGCGAAAATGCAAACTTGTGCACTTTTTGACGCTTTTAGTCCCTATTGATCAATTAAGTTTATTTTAGCATACCGAACCCCTCAAAGCCTATTTCTAAGCTATGTAAAGGTTATGTAGGGTATGTTTAACTTATGATCAAGTTCCGGAATGTTCGTTACTATACAAATCGGTATAGTTTCGCAGTTTGACACAAATAGTCCCTGCGATCGAACAAATTTGATTTCAACACACCAAACCATCCAAAACTTATTTCTAAGTTATGCGGAGGTTATTTAAGGTATGTTAAGCTTATTTCACTATTCCGGAGTGTTCGTTGCATTGAACTGGTTATATTTACATGTCAGATCGTGTATAACCTTCCAGAAAGCGATTAAAAGCTTGAAATCGGATTCTAACTAAATTGCAAAATCACCAAACATAAATACACACATCATAACACAAAAACACATATAATAACACCAAAAGCACATTGTTTTATTGATAACCAACATTGTTTACATTGTACAACGATTATAGAACACAGTTGTCACACCTTTGGGTCAAAAGCAGGTCGAAGGATGTCTCTGTTAATCCGCAGAATTGGAGATCTTTCGACGTTTTTGGCGGAGTCATGTCTTTTGGTTGTAACTGTCTATTTTTCTTTTGTTGTTCTAGCTGGAGGTTATGTACTTGTTTTATTTTGGTGGCATGTAATATTGGTGATAGCTTCTTGCTATAATGAATACAATTCTTTTGTAGGCCGTTAAAAGAGAAACAAATTAACGTCAATATATTTGAGTCAGCCAATATAATAAAAGTACGTTGTCATCAAGGAAATCACATTATAATAAAGCCAAGTTTATTTAACACGCCACTAAAAGATGAGGAAGCAAAGGTTGTTGACTTTCTTTTCAGAAAGTGTTGCAAAACCTCCGAAGAATCAAAGCTAAATTTCAATAATATCAATAACCAAACTCTAAAGATCTAAAGCTTTAAGAATCAAAGCTAAACTTTCATTAATTTCAATAACCAAACTCTAAAGATCTAAAGCTTCAACTAATAAGAAAAATCAGTAAGTTGAAATAGGTCTACAAATCTACAATCTAATAAAGACATCTAAATTCAACTTTAATCAAAGTCTACAATCGCATAAAAACATCTAATTTCAAATTTCAAGTTTGAAGAACAATAATAGAAAACACAAAACAAAGTAATAAACTAACCTTTACTCGTCTTTCAAACTTTTATCGGTTGATTCCTGACCTCATTCAACAGCAATCGCTTGGTTCCTGGTCTTGTTACATTCAATTTCAATCGATGTTGTATGTATGAAAGTATCAACTATTATCGATTTCATTGATATGCATGGTTAATATATATACATTGAATGAGCTAAAGACTAGGAAAGTAAGTGCTAGAAATTAGGAACTAAGTTAGCTAAGTATTTGACTAGATACAAAGCAGTTTCAACATTCAAATTCAAATGGTTTTGGAGGGAGACTCGGTTGTCACCGAGTTGGGTTTAATATGCCCCCGCAAGATGGACGAAGACGAGAGAAGACCAATCTTGGATGTGAGAAGCTGAAATCGTTGGCGTAGTAATGGCTTTGTGAGAGCATCCGCAAGTTGATCATCACCGGCAATGTGAGTAACCCGTATAGTACCGTCACGAACCTTCTCACGAACAAAGTGAAAATCTAAGGCAAGTGCTTCATTCGTGAGTGAAATACCGGATTTGCCGAGTAGTGGGTGGCGCTTAGATTATCACAATAGATTGCTGGAGTGACTGTAGATTTGTAACCAAGTTCGAACATGAGAGATATGAGCCGTTGCATTTCAGTTGTTGTGGAGGCAACTGCTCGAAACTCGGCTTCTGTGGATGAGCGGGCGAGTGTAGGTTGACGTTTAGAGCTCCATGAAATCGGATTTGAGCCAAGGTAAACAATGTAACCAGTGGTACTTCAGTAAGACGGACGGTCACCAGCCCAGTCAGCATCAGTAAAGGCATGAAGCTGTAATGGAGAGTTGCATTTGAAGAAAATCCCATGATGTAAAGTACCATGCAGGTACCGAAGTAATCTCTTCAAAGCTTCCCAATGAGTGGTTGTTGGTTTATGCATAAATTGTGAAAGCTTGTTAACTGAGAAGGCAATATCTAGACGGGTTAAGGCCAAATATTGGAGAGCACCGACAAGTGCACGGTAATCGGTAGGAGAGGGTAGAGGGTTGCCATCCAATACAGTGATAGTAGAGGAACTCGACATAGGTGTGGTTGATGGCTTGCAATTACTCATGTTGGCCTTGGTAAAGATATCGAGGATATATTTAGATTGAGATAAAAAGAGACCATTGGAATGAGGAATGACCTTGATGCCAAGGAAGTAAGAAAGATCGCCAAGGTCTTTTAGAGAGAACCTTTTTGCAAGGGATTGAATAAAAGAGTGTATTAGAGAAGAGTTAGCACCGGTGATAATAATATCATCGACGTAGACCAAAATGAATATAGGGAAAGAAGAAGTGTTGTTGAAAAATAGTGAGGGATCCGAAATAGTGGGTGTGAAGTGAACAGAAAGAAGATATCTTTTGAGTTCGTCATACCAAGCCCGTGAGGCTTGGCGGAGACCATAGATAGCTTTTTTGAGTTTGCAAATGTGGTTAGGAAAGGAAGGATCAACGAACCCGGGTGTTTGAGTCATGTAAACGGACTCGGTAAGGTTACCTTGGAGAAAAGCATTATTGATGTCGAGGTGGCAATGGCAAGAATGAGGCGATGAGTTGTGGGTTTGACTATGGGGCTGAAAGTTTCGACATATTCTAAACTGGGGCGTTGGTGAAAGCCTTTAGCGACAAGTCTAGCTTTCAATCGATCAACAGAACTATCGGGTTTAAATTTGGTACGATACACCCATTTGCAACCGACAAGATTTAAAGCATGATCAGGAGGAACAAGGGTCTAAGTTTGGTTTCTTTTAAGAGCATCAAACTCGGCTTGCATAGCATTGCGCCATAAAGGTTGTTTAAGAGCTTGAGTAATGGTGGAAGGTTCGGGAAGAGAATGAAGGGTAGAGTGGTAAAGGACATAATCGGAGTTATGATATTTTGGATTTGGTTTCTTGGTTGGGCGAGTGTGATAGGGATTGGGATTGGGATGAGAGTTTGAGTGGGAGGGGGAAGAGTCAGACGATATGGGAGAGGAAGTAGGAGATGTGGTAGTGGGATGTGATGAGGTAGGAAGAGTTTGGGAGACGATTGTGGATGGTGGCGTAATAATATTCTGAGTGGTGGTTGTTGGTGGTTCAGGTGAGGTAGGAGAAGGCATGGGTGTAGGAGGCTGAGGAGAAGGATCAGCGGGTTGTGAAGTGGGTAGTAGTTGGGTAGTAAGAGGTAGCCAATCATCCGGTGGAGGTGTAGGAGGGGTCGATGTTTGAACTAGAGATTCATATGGGAAGATATGATCGACAAAATGAACATGACGAGATGTATAAATACGTTTTATGAGTGGGTCAAGAAGATGAAAGGCGCTTTGAGAGGAGGAGTAACCGATGAAGATGCATGGTTTAGAACGAGACTCGAGTTTGTGTTTCGAGTAAGGTCGCAACCATGGATAAGAAAGACAACCGAAGCTATGGAGTTTTTCATAGTTTGGATTGATATGGAATAGACGGAAGAAAGGGGAGTCATTATTTAAAGTGGCGGTGGGTAATCGATTGATGAGATAGGTTGCGGTTGTGAAGGCAAATGGCCAAAATGTAAGAGGTATTTTGGCATGAGAGAGTAATGCTAACCCGGTTTCGACTATGTGGCGATGTCGACGTTTGGCAAAGCCATTGTGTTCGGGTGTGTGAGGAGGAGAGGTGAGATGGGAAATGCCACAAGATGCAAGGTGAAAGGATAATTTGATGTATTCGCCACCATTATCCGAGAATAATTGTTTCATTTTTGTTTTGAAAAATTTTTCAACGAGATTTTGAAAACGAGTGAAGATATGAAGAGAATCCGATTTACGTTTTAGTGGGTAAATCCAAATATATTTTGAGAAATGGTCAAATAATGTAGTATTTGTAGCCATTAAACGAAGTAATCGGGGATGACCAAACATCGGAAAATAATAATTGTAAAGGAGCATTAGAAGTCATAGATGACATGGAATGGAAGTTTGTGACTTTTATTAATGCAACAAGAATTACATGATTCATGTTTACTGGAAATAAACGGAACAAAAGAAGCGAGATGCTTTAAAACTTTCAAATGTGGATGTCCTAGGCGATGATGCCAAGAAGACGCCTTATTTGTTTGCAAATGAAAAGCATCTGGAGACTTGGTAGTGGATAACTCATAGAGACCATGATTAGCGATTCCCCGAAGGATGGTTCGGCGAGTGTGGAAATCCTTGATAATAAAATAAGAGGAGAAAAATAAGATTAGTATGTTATTATCAAGAAATAAACGAGATATTGAAATTATGTTACGAGAGATGGAAGGAACACAAAGGACATTTTTGAGAACGATAGGAATATTAGAGAAATAAAGAGTAATAGTGCCAACATGGGTAATTTTAAGAGACGAACCATCACCGATGATGAGATCCTCGGTACCATCATAAGGAGTATGTATGGAGAGCGCATTGAGGTCGTTTGTGATGTGGTGAGAAGCACCACTGTCCATCAACCATGATAGATACGAATCCATATTACTGTGCATTGCTATCATGTGCGCCTGTGGTTTGTTTTGGGTGTTGGAGCGAGTATATGTAGGAGGAGATATAGTAGGGTGAGTTTTCTTAAAGTTTGGGCAAGAGGTTAATGAATGGCCCTTAAGGAAGGACCATTGACATTTGCCTAGAAAAGGGCGTTGGTTTGGAGTAGATGTAGGAGTGGGTAGGATATCGGGGCTATTGTTTGGTGAGCGGGAAGACCATGGTTTGAAAGATTGGCGACTATGGGCAGCAAAAGCAGTCACCGGTTGATGAATGGAGGCGTGGTCAGGGGTGGTTTGGGATAAGGAAAGTTCATAATTGATATGTTTTTCATGTAATTCATGGAAGGAGATCCGATTGTCACGAGCATGAACCGATTCTATCACAGGTTTGTAGGCTTTTTGATCCAATCCGTTGAGGACAATGTCAGTGACATCTTCGGGATCCATGGGTTTGCCGAGAATGGCAAGTTCATCGACTAAGATTTTGATGGTTTGCATAAAAGTGGTGATGGATTGATCGTTGGATTTGGTAGATTTCTTTAGGCGATGATTGAGTTGTTTGATGTGGCCTCGAGAGGGAGAGGCGTATGTGGATACCAATATTTTGCAAGCTTCAAGAGAGGTTTTAGCATTGGTTATGAGAGGAACGATTTTGGCCGAAAGGCTACCGACATTATGGCCCCAAATAAGAGTCGATCTTGACGGTACCAGGTGTTGTAGTCGGCGTGTGGAGTGGTGGAACCATCAGTATTTTTGGTTGGGGGTGGAGCAAGGTGAGTTCCGTCAATGAATTTATAGAGATCTAAACCTTGAAGAATGGCTTCTAGTTGGGTTTTCCAACTTAGATAGTTGGTGGAGGTTAGTTTGAGGGAGGATGGAAAGTTAACCATAGTGATGGTTTGAGGTGTGGCGGGTGTGGTAGAGACTAGGGTGGCAACCGCATTGGTGGAGTCGGACATGATGAGAAAGAAGGAAGGGAAAATCGAAGGAGGGAGGGGATGAATTAAGGTTGGTGAAACCTGGCTGATACCATATGAAAGTATCAACTGTTATTGATTTCACTGATATGCATGTGGGTTACCGGGTTTTCCCCGGAATTGGTGGTGGACTCGGGTTACTCTCGGAGTACTCCGGTTGTCCAGTGGGTGCCCCGAGAGTGCTCAGGATTGAGTTTGTTGGCCGTTCAAAAAAAATATATACATTGAATGAGCTAAAGACTAGGAAAGTAAGTGCTAGAAATTAGGAACTAAGTTAGCTAAGTATTTGACTAGATACAAAGCAGATACAACACTCAAATTCAAATGGATTTGGAGGGAGAATCGGTCGTCACCGAGTTGGGTTTAATAGTATACTTGCATGTTCACAGTCGTGTCCTTAACAATTTGACCACCTCGTGCCCTCGTTCAATTCAAAACATTGGCCTTTTTTTAATTTAGGTTTAGAATTTGGGGAATTGGGTAATGAACAAATTGGGTTCTTAATTGGTTAACATGGGCTATTTAAATTTAAAATAAAAAAATTCATAAGGATTAAGTACTAAACTATAGTTTTTTTATTTGGTAAAAGGTCTATATAGCTTTTTATTTAGTAAAAATATATTTATTTATTTTTTTATAAAACTAGTGAGAAATGTCCTCAATTTATTTTTTTCTTAAAATTAATGGGGTTAATTGTGTAAGACATTGGGGTGTTCCAAAATCTCATATTATACCTTCTATATAAAATGTGAAAAAGAATAGTGTCAGGTGACCCCGACAACTTCTATATACCTCTGCCAATAGATAAAATTGTTTCAAAACTTGTAATTTTGGTACATCGTCATACAAAAATTCATACACTATCATAAATAGGTCATTTCTTGCACTAAGTGATTTTTATATACCAAGCGTATAAAGTTAGACTCACTGTTGTAATATTTAGGGCTGCAAACGAACTGAACAAACACGAACATGACCTTGTTCGTGTTTATTTGTTAAGAAATATATGTGTTCGCGAAACGTTCACGAACACTTATCGACCGGGATTTTATGTTCGTGTTCGTTTGTTAAGGAAATGAACTTGTTCGTGTTCATTTGTGTTTGTTTGTTAAATTAGTTTTAGGAAATGAACGTTGACGAACACGAATGAGCACAAACTAATGTTTTTGAACACAAAGGGAAACAAACGAACACAAACAAAATCGTTCATGAACATAATATATAATACACCGACACTTATTAGACATTTAATTTGTCGGAATTTTAAAGTATTTAAATAAATATAAAAACCAAAAACACTAATGAGTATCGAACACAAACGAACACATTACCGAACATTCACGAACATAAACGAATGAACACGACCTCTATTCATGTTTGTTCATTTAGCTGAACGAACGAAATTTCTTATTCGTATTCGTTTGTTTAATAAACGAACGAACACAAACGAACTTCCCACCGAACAGTTCACGAACTGTTCGCCGAACGTTTGGTTCTTTTGCAGCCCTAGTAATATTGGTTTAGGGGTGCCGTTATTACTTTAGAAACACAACTTGAACGCAGGCCAGTTTTCTAAATAGTTTAGACGCAACGTTATAAGATCAACATTTTTTCTTGTCCCGTTAATAACTAACTTCTTATTCTAAAATCTTGCAACCACCCCGAGTCTCATTTAACAGGGGGAGAGGAGGGAAAAGAGATGAAAATATGAAAAACCATATTTCCGAGTTTCATTTAACAGGGAAGAGGAGGGAAAAAGAAGGAAAATGAAAGAAAATATGACCATATATTTATCCTTCCAAATTGGAGAGATTAAGAGAGAAAATTTTCCTTCCACTCCCCTGTTTGTTAAATGTGAGTCGGGAACATAGTGTAAAGATTGGATTAGTCACATCAACCGTACGTTGAGATTACCATACATAGAAAAAACATCTTTTTATTTGATAATATTTATGTCTCTATAGATATAATCATCACATGGCCGGCTGTCTGTCTTCATGCATTAGTATCCATCACCAACAACTCCTCTACTAACGTGCTCTCAAGTTTGAGACAGATGAGTGGAGAAGGCAAGGTGGTTTGCGTTACCGGTGCTTCGGGCTACATTGCTTCATGGCTCGTTAAGCTCTTGCTTGCCCGTGGCTACACCGTTCATGCTACCGTCCGATCTCTTGGTCACTCTTTCCCTCTTTCTTATTTTGGATTTCAGTCTGTTTCGGTATCAGTTTAGATCAGTCCTACTAATTTTAGTAAAATTTGTTGCAGATGATCCAAAAAAGATAGAACATCTGCTTGCTCTTGATGGGGCTAAGGAAAGATTATCTTTGTTTGAAGCTAACTTGACTGCTGAAGGATCTTTTGACTCTGCAATTGATGGCTGCGTCTGTGTCTTTCATACGGCATCGCCTGTTATGTTTTCAGTTGATGATCCAAAGGTAACATTTGGTTCTCTTGCTCTCAGTTTTTCAAATTGGTATAAGTGCTAAACCATGTTGGTGTGCTTTCAAGATTAATATATATTTTTTTTTCGCACCAGACGAAATTGCTAGATCCTGCACTGAAGGGGACATTGAATGTTCTTAAATCAGCTGCAAAAGTTAAATCTTTGAAGAGAGTTGTGTTGACGTCTTCAATAGCTACAGTTATGTATGGAGTCAAACTTCCAGAGTCTGGTGGCGTGGTGGATGAAACCTGGTTTTCAGATCGAGTCGTTTGTGAGGAGATAGAGGTATTTAGAATTGGTGAAACGAACAAGAACAAAATGTCGTTAGTGATCTATCGGTGAAGATTGTGTCGTTGATCCTTTACACTCTCTTCCCGAGTCTTATTTAACAGTGAGAAAGAAAAGAGATGAAAATATATAAAAAAAAAAAACCATATTTCTGATATTTTTTAAGGATAGATGGGGAAGGGAAAAACGAAGAAAATATGTATATATGTATTTATCCTCCCAAATCGGTAAGTCACCTAACTCCCTTCCCAAAAATATGTGGTACCACAACACCCGAGATGGTGTTGCAATCGGTACCCAAATGACAACTCACCAAATTATGTAATAATTAAGGGCATTCACCAAATTAACTCATCTGACTAAAATGTTTACAAGAACTTTTAACTCTTAATATTTTAAATTTTTCATATTTTAAAGATAAAGTTTTTAAAATGCATTCGCCCTACCTGTTGATTGTTGTTTTTCCCTAATTAAAAAAACCCTTAAAAACTAAGCTTTACTATTTTTGAGTTTTTAAATATTTTTCTAAATTAAGTTTTTAAAGTTTGAAAAGTTAAGACCCATTTTAGTTATTTTTTAAATGTTAAAAAATAAGCTTTAACATTTTTAAGCTTTTAGGGTTTGAAATAATTTAATAAATAAGTTTTTAAATATTTATAAAAAAATATCTTTTAAAAGTATTAATAATATAAAAATTTAAGTTTCCAAATATTTTTGGGTTTTTAGTTTCTACCTATTTTATTATTTTTTTTTATTTTTTGCCCGTGAGACTACATGGTGTGGTGGGCAAGGGTAAAGGGACATGAGTATGCCAAGTAGCCGCCATATCACCAAAAGGGAGAGAGGTGGTGAATGGCAAGGGGACAAAAAATAAAAGTGGGCCAAATTTCCAAGAGCCCAACGCCCGTGAAAATTTTGCAGGGGCAACGCCCTCATGGCGTTTATCGCGTGATGGTGTGGGTGACGTGGAGGGGCTTACCCTCCCCTCTGCACGCCCCATACTGTGTAGTTAAGATGTCCATATTATCGCCATAATGTGGCCCAAACAAACAGGACAAGTGCGATTGCTTTAGTGGGCGAAGCTTTTTTATAATATGGTTATTTTTCGTAAACAAATTGGTCAGGTGATTGATTTGGTGATTTTTTTATGTATAATTATTGATTAAATTTGTATTCTTTTAGTGGTGGTATAATGTTTCAAAGATTACTGCTGAGGATGCTGCTGTAAGATTTTCAAAAGAGAATGGTCTAGATTTGGTGGTTATAAATCCAGGCTATGTGATTGGTCCTCTCTTACAACCTACTCTAAACTTCACCTCTGAGGGATTTATGAGCTTTATAGAAACGGGTAATTGTTCATTATAGCTAAAGTTCATTTCAAACAATATGATCCTGCATTGAAGTTGTTGAATTTATATATGCAGGAAAGGATGTATTTCCAGATGATATCAACATACTTGTTGATGTGAGGGATACTGCTACCGCGCATATATTAGCATTTGAGAAACCAGAAGCTAATGGTAGATATTGCGTGGTCGGGGATGTGGTTCGGGCATCTAAGATCATGATGATCTTAGACAATCTCTACCCTGATCGTGGCTATTCTCTAAGGTAATTATTAGGGTGTCCGGGGCGTCTTCGGTGGGTGGCTTCGGTGAGGGGTTTCCCCGATCGGGAACACCGCCGCCATCAAAGCGGGGTCCCGATTCGGGGTTGAACTTGGGCGTGGGTTCACCGATGGAGGAGAGGGAAATGTGTGGGGCCAGCCTTGGATCCATCCAATCAAAGCTTTTCTTGTTTTTTTTTTTTTTTTTTTTGAATAAAAAAATAAGGGGAGTTAAGAGGGGAGTGGCGCCATCAAATGGGGGTGTTAGGGGAGTTTAAGAGGGGAGTTGACGTGGCACACGGGGATTGGTTTGGCGTAAGAGAGTGCACTCACCTATTAGGTGTGCACCCCCTTCACCCTTAGTTGGTTCAACTGACCTACTTTTTACGTTGTTTCGTGTTCTTAGAATCTTAGTAGTTAGTGATTGATTGGGATCACTTGTTTTTTTTTTTTTTTGTTTAAATCTTGATAGGTATAATAAAGACAAGTGTGTCGAGGCGCTACCATATAATGTGTCGAAAGCAAAGGCAGAAAGTCTAGGTCTTGAGTTTACTCCTTTAGAGGTGAGCCTCAAGGATACTATTGAAAGCCTGAAAGAGAAGAAATTTATGAACTTATAAGTTCTTGGTTATTTTATGTTTGTTTCAATATTTTATGTTGTTAGTGTTTGTGATGAAAGATAACTGTTAAGAATGATTCTAACTCCACCAAGTAGCCATAGGAAGTTGCATGTAGCCGTTTGAAGTCATTATGCACGTGGGTATTGAGTCAAATAAAAAAGTCCCCAGTCTAATGCTCTTTCCATTGAATAGGACTTTTCAGTTTGTTT
Organism: Helianthus annuus; assembly: GCF_002127325.2. Classification (NCBI taxonomy): domain Eukaryota; kingdom Viridiplantae; phylum Streptophyta; class Magnoliopsida; order Asterales; family Asteraceae; genus Helianthus; species Helianthus annuus. The sequence continues at coordinate 180,367,540 of NC_035448.2, read as the reverse complement.
CTTTTCAGATTCTCTTTAATTAGTCTTGTTTGTTGGGTTGTACTTTAGCCTATTTAAAGGCATTTGCTGCTAGTTGAATAAAGTATCCGAAACAGTAAACTTCTTTGAGTTCTTTCAGACCATGAGGGCATGAGTAGTGGATGAAAAAATGGGTACTTTTTATATAAAGCACGCCTGACATCCCCCCACCCCCTCGAGGCGTTTTTCTTCAAAAATTTGGTTCGGGCGTGCAAAATAAAACGCCTGACGGAGATATTGATATTGTTGACCAATCACAGCCAACCTTCTTTTCTTTGGCCAATCACTTTTTTTATGGTTTTTTTATTTATATTAATTCTTTACACACCCTTTAACATAATGCTCCACAATACTCACATTCTCACTACACCTATTTTAGAAAATGCCCCATAATGCCCCATTGCTGACTGATATACCAAATGGCGCAAAACGCCCAAAGGTATGGGCATTACCACTACGCATGTTCTCATTTATCTTGCATATTGCTTTGATCCAACAAAGCTATATATAAATTGTTTTAAATGCGCTTTAAAAACTTGAATAAAAATCTTATTCTAAGATTTGTAATATAAAAACAATATTAACAAAATGAATATTTTGTATAAAAAATGCTAATAAGAGGCATTTCGGCATATAAAAAAATGATAATATGAGCCATTTCGGCATGGAATAATACTTGCATGACTAACTTGGATTTTTTTAAACTTTCATCTATATAGTTTAGACAAGGAAATAATTACACAGATGGTCCTACACTTCTAAAAAATTGTCAGTTTAATTCTCATGTTTTATTGGTCTGTAACGTAGCTGGCTCTTCATGCTGATGAGGGTAGAGGCACCTTCGGACATGGGGTTTGGTTAGGTACCCAAATCGGGCACACCGCCCTAGCTATTCGGGTACCCTAAATTGGGTAGTGTGTCACATGACATTTTCTCTTTTAATCTTTTAATAATATTATTAATTTCTAAATCTAATATCTAATAAATTGTTAATATCTCTTTAATTAATATGAAAAGAATTAATTTACAAATATTAAACTAATCAAAGAATAAAAAATAAAGTGAAAACCATATAGTGTATTATGGAGATAATAAATAAGTATTTAACCATTAACAAGAGTTTACTCTGTTAATATATAACATATAATATATAATATATAAGAGTTTACTCAATTTTACAAAAATAAAATTTTTAACTTTTTATGTAATTTATGGTGTTGTACCTCATGTATAGAGTTTTTTTTTTCATTTCTAACCCAAAACTTTTTTCTTTTGTAATTCAAACCCTTTGTTTTTTTTACTTTTAACCCAAAACTTTTTATCTTTTCAGTTTAACCACAACTCTTTTTTATCTTCAGTTTTGGTCTACCATATTTTTCATGTTTCTCAAATTTTTCGTTTCGTTCTAAATTTTGTGAGTTAACGCAGCCTAACGTGAGTGTGGTGTTCAACATTTTTTCGTATATTTTTTCCCGTTTGACTGGCCCATCACAACACATCTATTTTTCTTCGTCTGACAAGTTCGTCGCAATGCATGGGTCCTGGATTGACTTAGCTATTTTTTTTCTATGTTTTACGCTTCAATTTAATTTCACTGCAACGAGCGTGCGTGATTCAAAGATTTATGTCTAGTATCCGTCCGGCGTTATTTTTTCCGTTTTTTATTTATTTTGTTTTTACGAGCTTTTTCGGTGTTGGTGGTCGCTAATAGTGGTATAGCATTGGTACTACTTGACACAGTTTTACGACAAACGCTGCAACGCAAGAGCTTAGTACTAGTTAATATATATATATATATATATATATATATATATAATCATATAGATTATAAAACGTAGTTAGATATATATGTCTAGGTAGAGGATCCTGTACATTAATCCAGAAGTGTGAGAAGTGTATTATAACACTATATATAACACTATATAACACCATATAAACACCGTAAACAATATGTAACACCATATAACACTATGTAACACTATATAACACTATATAACAAATATAACACTATAGTTTGTCCGATAGCATGTCTATGATAGATGTAGAGTGTTATATATTGTTATATAATGTCATATAGTGTTACATAGTGTTATATGGTGTTATATGGTGTTACATAGTGTTAGATGGTGTTTATATGGTGTTATATAGTGTTATATATAGTGTTATAACACATTTCTCACACTTCTGAATTAATGTACATCTAATTTCATGTGGCATTCTCTAATTTAATTTATTTATATAATGTGAAGTGGCATTCTCATTTAATTAATTTATTTATATATGTGTAACACCTCGTAAAACCACGTCCAATGAAGTATTGACACGTGTAATAAACCCTAATAAAGTCAAACCTTGAATTTAAGGGACTAATTTTTTCGAAAAATCGAAAAACATTAACTATAAAAGAACTGGAAGTATTAACATACCTAAAATAAGTTTCTAAATAACCTTTTACGGTTTTATATTCACAAATGAGCAACTTGTTGATCAAGTATAGCCGTTTGTGGAAGTAATTGAAAGTTTGCGCAATAAAGGGTTAAAAGCGTCAACATGTTAATTCTTAACTCTGAGTGACCTTTTAACAAACCGAGAGATTCATGATATTTTATTATACTCTCGGGAATGCCAATCGTTGGCCATCCAAGGCCTTTATGCCTTTAAGTGACGTTACGCGCAACTTTGCAAGTTAGAGGGACTAAAAGTGTCAATATGTTTAATTATAGCTCTGAATGACCTTTTAGCAAACCCAAAGCATCGTAATGTTTAATAATACTCCCAAGAATGCTAAATATGGGTTAAACAAAGCTTCGATACTATTAAACGATGAAATGCGCAAGTTTGCGCATTAGAGGGACTATTTGCGTCAAACTGCAAAAGTCTATCGATTCGTATGGTAACGGACTTTCCAGAATATGAACATGAGTTAATTATACCCTAATTATCCTTTATATAGCTTAGATATAGGCTTAGAGGTGTTTGGTGCGCAAAAATAAACTTTTAAGTCATGCAGGGACTAAAAGTGTCAAAAAGTGCACAAGTTTGCATTTTCGCGCATATCTCGCAATCTGAATATCCCCGGGCATCCAAAAATTTATGTAAGCACTAAAATATTTTATTTTAGTGTTTGGCTTGATAAAATTCCATTCGTCGCGTAATTTGGATCGTTTTTAGCGTCCGTCCGTGTTTCGTCGTAATTAGCCGAACAACGGGATCGTACGACCAAACGAACCGACATCCGGCATATTTTTGAGCATGTTTCATGTTCCCTATGCTTAGGCTTCATTGTAGAGCCTTAAAATGGTTTAACGGGCCTTAGATGTGTCAGAAATGGTAATTAACAAGTGTAGGGGCCTAATATGTAAACAAGTGAAACTTGCTGTGCTGTGCAGGTCCCTTACGGACCGTATACTGGACCATACGGTCCGTATACTAGTGCCAGCAACCAGAATTTTAAAACCAGCTTTGGTTTTGCTCTTGTCTCACATTTCTTTAATCTAGGGGCTGCCCATTGTTTTGTAAACCATGGGTAATAGGTGTATGGCTCAGATTTGATCACGGTTTACGAGAAATGATCCTAACGGTTCTCAAAATCCTATAAATACCCACCTTGATCTTGTTCCCATTTCACACCTTGATCTCATTGATCTAAGTTGGAGCCCTTGTGCTTCATACCTGAACATCCAAGATCAATTCCCTTCTTGCTTGGACCTTTTGTAAGTGTCCTTTCATGCTTAGTTTAATTTTTAGCGGTTCTAACCAAAGGTCAAGCGTTTTCGATAAACGCTTTGACTTTTATGTCACACCCCAACCGATGGCGGAATCATCGGGGCATGGCACTGAGCGAAACAGATTGTCCAGAAGTTTCCACAACAACTATTAATACAAATTCAGTTTAAATGATACATCCCATACCGTATCCCGAATAGATAAACAAGTTATTACAGATAACATCCAAACAAATAAATCCTGTTCCAACAACTCAGATTTAATTATTCCAAAACCGAATATTGTCTTAAATGCCCCTAAAGACCCAGACTGACAAGATCTACAAACAATTATACACTAAAAGCTTGTTCTTGGCAGACAACTATTTGTTGGGGGCCTCTAGAGACTTATTCTAGCCTCGCTTTCCTAGCAAGCTTACACCTTAAACACTTGTCACATACGTTAAAATAAAGTCAATACATATAATGTAAAGGTGAGCATACAAGTTTGATAATAGCATATAGAGTTCGAATAGTTTACGCATAACCAGCACGTACACAGAGGAAAACGAAGCATGTTAATTATCGACATGGGACCATCGGTACCAACGACTGCGGGTTGACTGTCCGAGACAGTTCGCAATACATGAATACCACCGTAATCCATGCAAGAGCTTAGTACTAGTTAATATATATATATATATATATATATATATATATATATATATATATATATATATATATATATATAATCATATAGATTATAAAATGTAGTTAGATATATATGTCTAGGTAGAGGATCCTGTACATTAATCCAGAAGTGTGAGAAGTGTATTATAACACTATATATAACACTATATAACACCATATAAACACCGTAAACAATATGTAACACCATATAACACTATGTAACACTATATAACACTATATAACAAATATAACACTATAGTTTGTCCGATAGCATGTCTATGATAGATGTAGAGTGTTATATATTGTTATATAATGTCATATAGTGTTACATAGTGTTATATGGTGTTATATGGTGTTACATAGTGTTAGATGGTGTTTATATGGTGTTATATAGTGTTATATATAGTGTTATAACACATTTCTCACACTTCTGAATTAATGTACATCTAATTTCATGTGGCATTCTCTAATTTAATTTATTTATATAATGTGAAGTGGCATTCTCATTTAATTAATTTATTTATATATGTGTAACACCTCGTAAAACCACGTCCAATGAAGTATTGACACGTGTAATAAACCCTAATAAAGTCAAACCTTGAATTTAAGGGACTAATTTTTTCGAAAAATCGAAAAACATTAACTATAAAAGAACTGGAAGTATTAACATACCTAAAATAAGTTTCTAAATAACCTTTTACGGTTTTATATTCACAAATGAGCAACTTGTTGATCAAGTATAGCCGTTTGTGGAAGTAATTGAAAGTTTGCGCAATAAAGGGTTAAAAGCGTCAACATGTTAATTCTTAACTCTGAGTGACCTTTTAACAAACCGAGAGATTCATGATATTTTATTATACTCTCGGGAATGCCAATCGTTGGCCATCCAAGGCCTTTATGCCTTTAAGTGACGTTACGCGCAACTTTGCAAGTTAGAGGGACTAAAAGTGTCAATATGTTTAATTATAGCTCTGAATGACCTTTTAGCAAACCCAAAGCATCGTAATGTTTAATAATACTCCCAAGAATGCTAAATATGGGTTAAACAAAGCTTCGATACTATTAAACGATGAAATGCGCAAGTTTGCGCATTAGAGGGACTATTTGCGTCAAACTGCAAAAGTCTATCGATTCGTATGGTAACGGACTTTCCAGAATATGAACATGAGTTAATTATACCCTAATTATCCTTTATATAGCTTAGATATAGGCTTAGAGGTGTTTGGTGCGCAAAAATAAACTTTTAAGTCATGCAGGGACTAAAAGTGTCAAAAAGTGCACAAGTTTGCATTTTCGCGCATATCTCGCAATCTGAATATCCCCGGGCATCCAAAAATTTATGTAAGCACTAAAATATTTTATTTTAGTGTTTGGCTTGATAAAATTCCATTCGTCGCGTAATTTGGATCGTTTTTAGCGTCCGTCCGTGTTTCGTCGTAATTAGCCGAACAACGGGATCGTACGACCAAACGAACCGACATCCGGCATATTTTTGAGCATGTTTCATGTTCCCTATGCTTAGGCTTCATTGTAGAGCCTTAAAATGGTTTAACGGGCCTTAGATGTGTCAGAAATGGTAATTAACAAGTGTAGGGGCCTAATATATAAACAAGTGAAACTTGCTGTGCTGTGCAGGTCCCTTACGGACCGTATACTGGACCATACGGTCCGTATACTAGTGCCAGCAACCAGAATTTTAAAACCAGCTTTGGTTTTGCTCTTGTCTCACATTTCTTTAATCTAGGGGCTGCCCATTGTTTTGTAAACCATGGGTAATAGGTGTATGGCTCAGATTTGATCACGGTTTACGAGAAATGATCCTAACGGTTCTCAAAATCCTATAAATACCCACCTTGATCTTGTTCCCATTTCACACCTTGATCTCATTGATCTAAGTTGGAGCCCTTGTGCTTCATACCTGAACATCCAAGATCAATTCCCTTCTTGCTTGGACCTTTTGTAAGTGTCCTTTCATGCTTAGTTTAATTTTTAGCGGTTCTAACCAAAGGTCAAGCGTTTTCGATAAACGCTTTGACTTTTATGTCACACCCCAACCGATGGCGGAATCATCGGGGCATGGCACTGAGCGAAACAGATTGTCCAGAAGTTTCCACAACAACTATTAATACAAATTCAGTTTAAATGATACATCCCATACCGTATCCCGAATAGATAAACAAGTTATTACAGATAACATCCAAACAAATAAATCCTGTTCCAACAACTCAGATTTAATTATTCCAAAACCGAATATTGTCTTAAATGCCCCTAAAGACCCAGACTGACAAGATCTACAAACAATTATACACTAAAAGCTTGTTCTTGGCAGACAACTATTTGTTGGGGGCCTCTAGAGACTTATTCTAGCCTCGCTTTCCTAGCAAGCTTACACCTTAAACACTTGTCACATACGTTAAAATAAAGTCAATACATATAATGTAAAGGTGAGCATACAAGTTTGATAATAGCATATAGAGTTCGAATAGTTTACGCATAACCAGCACGTACACAGAGGAAAACGAAGCATGTTAATTATCGACATGGGACCATCGGTACCAACGACTGCGGGTTGACTGTCCGAGACAGTTCGCAATACATGAATACCACCGTAATCCATGCAAGTAATTGTCCTTAACAACCCCCGTGTGAACAGGTGCTGAGTCCAAACTATAGTACTATGTTGCTAAGGCAGGTAGACAACATTCCATGTGTAAACATAACAACAGGCATTCATTTAGTCACGTAATACATGCAATCGGTTAGCGTCCAAATAGTTTGTGTTTGATTGTGATTTGATAAGTAACGTATGTAACACCCAAAAGTGCTGAAAGCAAAAAGGGATCGAGTATACTCACATGATTGATTATGGATTGAAGGGAGCGCTGAGAGTAGGTTAGCCTGAATAGTTCGATAGCATAACGATGAGTAACGCGGAAATGCAAACAAGTGGAATAGGGTCGAACAGTCTGGTCGATCGAACAGCAGGTTCGATCGAACAACCCAACCGTTCGGTTGGTCTGCTCGATCGGCTTGGACAGTTCAAGTGGACTGTTTCTTCCTTTGAGAATGATGTGTTTGTGTATGATGGTTTGAACTTTTGCAGTTTTTGCAGCATTATTTTGGAACATTGAAGTATCCTTACCTTTCAGGTCGGTCGATCGAACGGGTAGTTCGATCGGTTGGCCTAACCGGTCGGTAGGTACTTCATGATATGGTCCTTAGCAGGGTGTCATTCGATCGGACAACATGTTCGATCGGGTGGCACTCCAATGCGTCGAACGATTTGAAAAGTGATTAAGTGTTGAAGCATAACATCTCATGATCCGAAGAGTAATGTTTACCAATCGAGTAGCATATTCGATCGAACATCACTTCGTCAATATTATATTTCATGAAATTGGAAAAGTGTGGGGCCATATGCTAGCCGATCGGCTCGCTCGGTCGATCGGCTAGCAAGTCCGATCGGCTGGACTGTTCGTTCGAACAGCCTAACCGTTCGGCCAACAATTCTAACCTGGTCAGCCTTTCGTCTAACACTTGGCTGTTTTGATTAGTTTGATATGATCTTGAGGTATTTTGACAACGAGTTGAACCATAGAGCATGGGTTCTTACTTGTTTCACTGGTTCGGGCAGGAATCACCCAAGTCCGGTCAGTGAACTGTTCGGAACGGCAGTTTAACGTTTAACCCGAAATCGGTGAACCTCGTAGTTAGAATCCGAACCTTGTACCACATGATTGTTAGAATGATTAGTGAGCTGGTTCAAGCTCCGTTTCTACCGGTCTTAAGGTGTTGAGTGTAAAAGAGTTGAAAGAAAATTGGAAAATCCGTCTTTCAATCTTTCACACCGTGAAATGTCTAGATCTTTGATAGATTTTAGTTTGTTTATGTGGAAATCGGTTAGATCTAAGCTATTGATGGTTGAATGAGGCCAAAACATGATGTTCTTCAAGAACACCATGATGACATCATCCAAGAACACCTAGATCTTGGTGATTTCACAGTTAGAAATCAAGATTTGAAAGATAGAAAGGTGTAGAATCGTGTAATGATTAAGAACGTACATACCGGAGTTGAGAGAAACCTGAGAAAAGGTGAAGAACAAGGACTGGTTCGGTCAGAGTTTTCCAAAGTGGAAATGAAGACAATGACAGCCCTATTTATAGGCTTCCAAAAGGGGTAAGTGGTAACCGATCGGACAGGATTTCTGGTCGAATGGGCTGCTCGATCGAACAACATGTTCGATCGGCTGGCCTGTTCGATCAGGATGTCCCGTTCGATCAGCAACCCTCCTTGAGTGTTTCGTGATGATTTTTGATATTTCGATTTCGGTAGACGATGATACGAATACGATAGAGTCTCCTAATCAAATTACTTTCAGTCTAAACTACTATATCTACCGTAAGCATCCTAGTTTCACATTTCGGCTTCGATTTCGATTGAGTTCGATTGCTTTTCGAGTTTCGATTCGACTTGATTGATCACCACCCATAACAACATAAAGTAAACACGCACAAGTAACACGTAAGGCACACACACACGTATAATAACACCAGAGTTCGCATAATTCGAGGTTCGAGTTCGATGATTGATTTGATTAGCTTGATTACTGATTGATTAACTTTATCGTATTGATACTTCCTACTATTCAAGGTCGACTAACGATTCACATTCGATTAACATTCGATCATTTAGATTAGACAACACTTACTCCACATAATACAAAAATTTAAAATAGATTAATTACAGATAAAAGTCAAACTTTGACTTTGACTTTGACATTCGAAAACACGGGGTGTTACAGCCTCCCCTTGTTTAGGGAATTTCGTCCCGAAATTAGGCTGAAAGCTACACAACACCGTGATTTACCAATTTGGTGCTTTAGATCTTTATTTAAACAACTGCGGGTACTTGGCCTTCATGTCGCTTTCGAGTTCCCAAGTGAACTCCGCGCCTCGTTTGCCTTCCCATCGGACCTTCACGATAGGGATGCGAGAACGCCTGAGTTGCTTGGTTTGGCGATCCATGATTTCGACAGGCTTTTCCACGAAGTTTAACGTTTTGTTGGCCTGAAGATCGTCGAGCGGTATGATTAGATCATGATCAGCTAGACACTTTCGGAGGTTTGACACATGGAAAGTCGGGTGGACTATACTAAGTTCCTCCAGTAGTTCGAGTCTGTAGGCGACTTTTCCGATCCTTTCCAAAATCCTAAAAGGTCCCACATATCGAGGCACGAGTTTCCCTTTCTTGCCGAATCGGACTACACCCTTCCAAGGTGATACCTTCAGGAGTACGTAGTCGCCAACTTCAAATTCAAGGGGCTTGCGTCTTTTATCGGCATAACTTTTCTGTCTATTCCGAGCTTTGACCAAGTTGTCTCGAATCTGGTGGATTTTGTCAGTCGTTTCTTGTAGAATCTCGGGACCGGTTAATTGAGAATGACCGATCTCGTGCCACACAATAGGCGAACGACATCTCCTACCATATAAGGCCTCGAATGGTGCCATTTGGATGCTGTCATGATAGCTATTATTGTACGAAAATTCGACTAATGGCAGGTGTTTTTTCCAACTACCACCGAAATCTATGACACACACATGGAGCATGTCTTGTCACGACCCCCGATCCCATCCTGGCCGGAATCGGAAGCCGCGAGCAGTCCAGTGGTACCGGTGATTATTTTTAAAAAACATTGCAGCGGAAATTTCATCAGGACCGTGAGTTAGGAAAAATATCAGAGTTTAGAAACACCGGATTTTATTTTAAAAGATGGAATAAATTCCATGTTTTACAAAGGTAGCTTTTAATAAAAACAATATTTCTTAATTTGAAAATAAGCCACTTCTTGAAGTCCTTTCAGTGTCGGATCCAATCCTTACTCCAATCTATTGTAATTACCTGAAACGCGTTTTAAAAAGATTTTGTCAGCGGGAAATACTGAGTGAATTATTCATTTTACTGAAAACGACACATTTGTTATAATTCACAGTATTAAGAGTTTTTACATATGTTTATTATCAACCAACATTCAAGAATAGGTATTTGTCACAGACCAGCTCTGTGACTGTGGTCATATCACCATTGGCTGTCCCAATGAGTGACGTATGTCACAATTAGGCTCGCCCACCTAATGTGAAGGAAACAATAATAACAATACTGTGCACAATACCCCACATACCGGCTGTAATTTGGTGATTACATAAACTTAATCACTGTAATTATAACTCTGAAAAATAATTTGGAGTATTGTAAAACAGTTAATAAAAAGATAATGACTCACAAACTGTGAGAAAAGAGTTTATAAAAGAAGAATAACTCACTAATCATCATGCAGGATTGAGTTAACAAACTTCTTGATTCTACTTTTCCCGATAATTAAGCATGTACTTTATTATTCTGGATCTTCTGATGATTTAATAGTTTGTTTGATTGTAAGGGTGTAGTTGGGAGTGTTTTTGGTGGTTTAACAGAATAGAATACGTATTGGTGTAAAATCCAAATCAAACCTTAACGGTAGTCATGAGATTCGAACCTTAACGAATTTCACAAAAACCGGGTTAATGATCAATACAACTTTTACGATAACTCACGAGATCAAATTCTCCCAATAAATGACAAAGTGCAATACTTCAACTCATTTATCGTATTAACGACAAACGACAAAGTATAATACTTCAACTCATTTATCGAATTATCGACAAACGACAAAGTATAATGCTTCAACTCATTTATCGAATTATCGACAAACGACAAAGCATAACCCAATGTGGGCGGCACTTAGACATTCTTTTGATATATTGATTGCTCGGAAAATGAATCGTAATAGCGATCGAGTTATTACCCTGTTATTGCGGCAGAATTTCGAGATTATGTGGGTTTTTATAGTATTTCGACGATATCTGGGTGTACGAATTGAATTTTACCGTCGAACCAACGCAGGAAATCAAGTGCCAAACTCCTCTATTTATAGCTGAAAAATGTCCTCCCTCGCGTGTCACGACAGGGAAACCTGGTCCTGGCGCGTGGCGCGAGAGGTCACTTTTAATATGAGGTAGCCACGCGTCTCAGTAGCTTGGGGGAGTCGACGGTTCATTAAAATTCAATTTCTATCAAAAACAGTTTGGATAATACTAACTAGGAAATACCCCCCCTGAGTTTTAGGGGCCCTGATCCTGATTTCGATTGTTCTGAAAATTTTAGGGGTCATGCAGTATCACTTGGGGGTCTCAATTAGGGTTTCCTATTGGACAAAATATAATAAGAAATAATAGTTTTGGTGAGAGTTGTTACATCCTCTCCACCTTAATAAAAATCTCGTCCTCGAGATTTGAACTATGATATTTTCTTGGGGTTATGTTTCTTCTTTTAATTAAGAGGAATAATGTAGCGTGGAATGGAATCAAATGATATTTTGAGGGGTATAAGTATTTTTTTAAAAATAAAAATGATTTATAGAAACAATTGGATTTAATATTCAAAATGAACTTACTTTAATCAATTGAGGGAGATTCCGATTCGATAAATATCTATTTGTGAATGGGAGTATGGAAAATGATTTGTTAATGATTATCCGAAAATCAATATCGTTTACTTAAATGGTACTGGACAACAGGATTTAGTGTATTGTAATCTGAGTACATAATTGTACCAAGAATATGACAAATCAAACGAATGACTCATGAATAAGGTTTAACACAGGTTACAGCTCTATTCGGATGCTACAAAGTGTTTGTAATGATTGAAAGAATTCAATAATGATGACCGAATAAATTCACCGTTTTCGAAATTGTGAGTTTCAAGGAAGCGAATCCAGATATTTCAAAAGATGAAATGTTCAAACGAATGAGATGAAATGGTATAGTTTTTCCAAGGTGATTGGGTTTAAGCCAAAAGATATATGATCTATAGATTCTTAAAATGAATGTGAAGAACTTTTTGGAATTAGTAAAATTCTTTGTCAGAAGAAAACTTACCTTGATTGGTACCTAAGGAAGACTTAAGATTGACTGGTTCAAAATGAAATGAAAACATGAAAATGATTCGTCAAATATTGAATTATGATATGAGAAAATCAATGTGCTGAGATGGGTGATTTGTAAGAATACATGAAAAGACAATGAAGTTAGAGTATTTTTGTCTTAAACACAATTGTATTCAGATGATTTTAATCAAAATATTTGATTTAAACATAGGTGATATTTTGATTTACTAAATACCTTTTCCTTTTATGTTATCATAAAGTAGAATAATACATAAATATAGATAGGTTTAAAATATCAAAAACCCGTAATAGTTTTGATAAAATTATGATATATGTTTTATAAATAGGTTTACCCAATATTCTAGAATTCAGGATTATCATTTTTTTTTTTAAATCAAGTATGTTTAACTATAAGATTTTATAATAGGGTATTTTAAATCATAAAAGTAAAATAATAAATGTTTATTCTAATATCAAGCATACTTAAATATTGGGTTGCGTAAATGACATTTGATATTTTAATATGTATATATTATAAAAGAATATTTCTATAAGTATTTAATAGTTGTGAAATATTAATTAAGATGATCATTTATTTATAATATGTTTTGTTCATGAATGCTTAGACAATTATTTAGATAATTTTGTTCGTCCCTTTAATTATTTTTATGAAAATATATTTTCTCTTTACAGTACGAAGTATATATATATTTCTATATATAATATAAAAATATTTTTACATGTAATTGAAATTTACTAACTAAGTATGATGACTTAATTTATATATAGTAAATAGTTATTATCATGGTTGGATATTGGTTAGTGCTGCCTTGTTTAAGCATAGGTGATCAGTCCATGCCTAACTAAGGCTAGGCTATCCAATACCCGTTTTTGACAATAACCCTAGTATTTTAAAATAATACTAACACTATCACTATTAATATTATTACTAATAATAAAATTAATATGAATTACCAATAATAAATAACTAAATAAAACTAAAATGAGAGTATACCTCAAACATAATTTTATATGTAAAATATAAATTCTGCACCTCAATGGTTTTAACAAGAATTTTAAATATAGTAATACTATATTATAAATTAGGTAATTACTTATGTAAGTTTCCATATAAATTAAATAAAATTTATATTTTAAATTTATATAATGTTTTTTGATCAATGATGATAATAAATATCACGAAAGGCTCGATTGATGCTGTAAGAACTATTAAGAGATACACGGAAATAGGACATGAAATGGGGTATTCTTATCTTAGCACATAATTGTGTTAAGATTGTTTGTATAGAATAAATCAACAAAGCGGATTCAAAATAAGTAAATAACTAAATAATTAATCCGAGATTAGTGCAAGCTTCAGATTTTGTGAAAATGTCACCACAAGGTGATCGTGATTTAAAGAAAATGATTCAATGAAGTTGAAGACCAACAAGCATGTTATAGTTCAAGAAAATTGAAGTGCTTGTTGGGATTATTTTGAATATGATGGTTGCAATTCATCATATGGGACTTTGAATGGAATATGTATTGCGAGCAAGTTAACTGATTTTGAATAAACCGAGTTTGAATAAGAAAGTTCGACATGATTACAACAAAACCATGTATACCTTTCAAAAGAAAATCGAGTTTTTTTCGAGAAACTCATTGCTTCGATATTAGAGAGTCATTGCTTTGTAAAAACGCGGTTTACAATGCAAAGATCAAGTATAGTGAAATGATATTTGAACTTTTGATAAAACAACAAATTGGAATGTTGCCCTCCTATGGTTTTCATAACTCAAATGAACCATATGCGCAACAAACAGTGCATGTGTAACGTGTGGATTTATCAAGAAATGAAATGGATCAATATTTGCTGCTATGAAAGAAATCCTCATGGTATGATTACCATTAAAAGAAGTGGAAAACACGAAAGTCAATTCTTTATAGGCAGAAGTCAGAATTGCAACGAAAGAAATATAAGAGCTTTATCTGGAATTTCGTGTGATAACTTATTTGTTTAATGACATTATCAGAGAATGTCGAATAAAGTGAAATGAAATAGGGAATTTGCAAAACTATATGACTTCTTTTGTAGTGCTAATAATTATGTCTCAGGTTAGACTATGCACCGATGTTTGTGAAATATTGTTCCAACGTACCTCAGCGAGATTTTGATTGTTTTGTAAGATCATGTGGCAAAATACCGCTTTTTGATTAGTAGTACTTTTACCGACGGAATTAATATTGGTGTCATCGTGCCTAATTTATATTTTTCAAAGGTCTTGCCTTGGAAGTTGTGTGCGATAAACTTTGACATCTGTGGACGTAAAATTTTAAGTTTCATGTGTTTTCTTGTGCATTAGCATGCTTCTTACTGGCGTTCATAATTTATGGCGTTAATAATTTATGGCAACGTATTGGTAATTCTTATATTTTTGATGGGGTCCCAACTTAATGGGTTTCCATTTATTATTGTTGCTCGAGTTACGAGGTAGATGATCAAACAAAATAATGTTTGATATCGATATAGGTAAGAGATTCTTGATAAAGGAATCTAAATTTATTATTGACACATATACTTGTGCTTTATCCCTAATTATCAATTGTTATGGCTTTTGAAATTTCTTATAGATATACATATCTATATAATCATATATTTCACATGCTGTAATATACATACCTTTTATAAGGTTAATGTATTTAACAGATTCTTATTTCCAAAAACAAGTCTGATATCAGGCCATGATACTTATTTAGGGAAATCTTGTCACTTGTTTGACATTTTATATATACCCCATCTTACCCGGTTCGCGCCGGAGAGGTAACCTGAGTATATCCGGACAAGCTGGAGAGTTTGCTACTCTATACCCAGTTTTGCCGGAGAAAATTTTCTATTTCCCATAAATAGTATCTTTTCAAGATTTTAAAAGTGCCTCTTTTATTAGGACTTTTATCCAGAATCAAAGAAATTTGTATTCCCATAACATATCTTATTCTAGACCAAATAATATCAATAAGCAAGAATAAATAGCAATTAAGTGCTATTGCCTGCTAACCGTCATTCTTATGACATACCAGTATTCATTACATTATATAAGTAATTTACCTTAAAGTTTATTTTAAGGCAAAATTCTTAAGTTCAAGTCTAAATATCATTCAGAATGTTATCAGATAATATTGAGTTTTTAACTTTCCGTTTAAGCTTAGGTATTATTATTATAACACCTACTTGCTTTAAACAAGTGGCTTAGTTTATACTAAGGCATCTTTTCTTATGTTTAAGTCTAAATTCTATCAGATGTGCTACCAGTTAATAACAATCTCCTAACTCTTTTATTTAAGCTTAAGTATTGTTATCACAACACTTTATAGGCTTAAAGTAGTGGCTTAGCTCTGATACCACCTTCTGTCACGACCCCCGATCCCATCCTGGCCGGAATCGGAAGCCGCGAGCAGTCCAGTGGTACCGGTGATTATTTTTAAAAAACATTGCAGCGGAAATTTCATCAGGACCGTGAGTTAGGAAAAATATCAGAGTTTAGAAACACCGGATTTTATTTTAAAAGATGGAATAAATTCCATGTTTTACAAAGGTAGCTTTTAATAAAAACAATATTTCTTAATTTGAAAATAAGCCACTTCTTGAAGTCCTTTCAGTGTCGGATCCAATCCTTACTCCAATCTATTGTAATTACCTGAAACGCGTTTTAAAAAGATTTTGTCAGCGGGAAATACTGAGTGAATTATTCATTTTACTGAAAACGACACATTTGTTATAATTCACAGTATTAAGAGTTTTTACATATGTTTATTATCAACCAACATTCAAGAATAGGTATTTGTCACAGACCAGCTCTGTGACTGTGGTCATATCACCATTGGCTGTCCCAATGAGTGACGTATGTCACAATTAGGCTCGCCCACCTAATGTGAAGGAAACAATAATAACAATACTGTGCACAATACCCCACATACCGGCTGTAATTTGGTGATTACATAAACTTAATCACTGTAATTATAACTCTGAAAAATAATTTGGAGTATTGTAAAACAGTTAATAAAAAGATAATGACTCACAAACTGTGAGAAAAGAGTTTATAAAAGAAGAATAACTCACTAATCATCATGCAGGATTGAGTTAACAAACTTCTTGATTCTACTTTTCCCGATAATTAAGCATGTACTTTATTATTCTGGATCTTCTGATGATTTAATAGTTTGTTTGATTGTAAGGGTGTAGTTGGGAGTGTTTTTGGTGGTTTAACAGAATAGAATACGTATTGGTGTAAAATCCAAATCAAACCTTAACGGTAGTCATGAGATTCGAACCTTAACGAATTTCACAAAAACCGGGTTAATGATCAATACAGCTTTTACGATAACTCACGAGATCAAATTCTCCCAATAAATGACAAAGTGCAATACTTCAACTCATTTATCGTATTAACGACAAACGACAAAGTATAATACTTCAACTCATTTATCGAATTATCGACAAACGACAAAGTATAATGCTTCAACTCATTTATCGAATTATCGACAAACGACAAAGCATAACCCAATGTGGGCGGCACTTAGACATTCTTTGGATATATTGATTGCTCGGAAAATGAATCGTAATAGCGATCGAGTTATTACCCTGTTATTGCGGCAGAATTTCGAGATTATGTGGGTTTTTCTAGTATTTCGACGATATCTGGGTGTACGAATTGAATTTTACCGTCGAACCAACGCAGGAAATCAAGTGCCAAACTCCTCTATTTATAGCTGAAAAATGTCCTCCCTCGCGTGTCACGACAGGGAAACCTGGTCCTGGCGCGTGGCGCGAGAGGTCACTTTTAATATGAGGTAGCCACGCGTCTCAGTAGCTTGGGTGAGTCGACGGTTCGTTAAAATTCAATTTCTATCGAAAACAGTTTGGATAATACTAACTAGGAAATACCCCCCCTGAGTTTTAGGGGCCCTGATCCTGATTTTGATTGTTCTGAAAATTTTAGGGGTCATGTAGTATCACTTGGGGGTCTCAATTAGGGTTTCCTATTGGACAAAATATAATAAGAAATAATAGTTTTGGTGAGAGTTGTTACATGTCTTCAAGAGTACGGATCGTTCTTTCAGTCTGTCCGTCGGTCTGTGGATGGAATGCAGTACTTAGATTAAGCGACGTACCAAGGGCAGCTTGAAACGTTTCCCACAATCTTGAAGTAAACCGAGCATTACAGTCAGAAATGATGTCGCGAGGCGTACCATGATTACAAATGATCTCGTCGGTGTAGATCTGGGCTACTCGTTCCACCTTGTAGTCTTCTCGTATAGGCAAGAAGTGGGCTGATTTGGTTAGACGATCAACTATAACCCAAATACTGTCGTGACCTGATGGCGTGGTCGGAAGCTTAGTTATGAAATCCATAGCTATGCTCTCCCACTTCCATATAGGTATTGGCGGTTGTTCGAGTAAGCCAGAAGGTCTTTGATGTTCAACCTTGACCCTTGTGCAAGTCAGGCAACTTCCAACGTGGAGAGCGATATCCCGTTTCATGCCTGGCCACCAGTACCTATATCGAAGGTCCTGGTACATCTTGTCAGCACCGGGATGAATGGAGTATCGGGATTTGTGGGCTTCATTCATGATAATCTTTCGCAAATCGGTCCGCTTAGGGATCCAGATTCGATCGAGAAAATAGAAGATCCCATCGGATTTGCTTACAAGCTGGGCTCCATCGTGATAGATCCTCTCTTTCTTCAATGTACGCTCGTTAAAGCAAGCATGTTGAGCTTCGCGGATGAGGGATTCGAGGTTATGCTGGGCTTGAACATTTCGGATACTGAGCACATAACTCTTTCTGCTGAGTGCGTCAGCAACAACGTTCGCCTTGCCTGGGTGATAACGAATCTCACAGTCGTAATCGTTGAGGAGTTCTACCCATCGGCGTTGACGCATATTAAGTTCCCTCTGATTGAAGATATGTTGTAAACTCCTGTGATCGGTGAAGATCGTACACTTGGTACCATACAGGTAGCGTCGCCAAATCTTTAATGCAAAGACAACTGCGCCTAGCTCGAGGTCATGGGTTGTATAGTTCTTCTCGTGGATCTTGAGCTGACGAGATGCGTAAGCTATAACCTTGTCCCATTGCATAAGAACGCAACCAAGACCAAGGTTGGAGGCATCACAGTAGACAATGAAGTCGTTGCTTCCGTCGGGCAGAGCAAGAATCGGAGCGTTGCACAGCATGTGTTTGAGGGTTTGGAAGGCAGTCTCTTGTGCAGTTCCCCACACAAAAGGCTTGTCTTTATGAGTAAGAGAAGTAAGCGGCACAGCGATTTTGGAGAATCCTTCAATAAATCATCGATAATAGCCCGCTAGTCCGAGAAAAGAACGAACTTCAGACGGGTTCTTAGGCGTAATCCAACTTTTGACTGCTTCAATCTTCGCGGGATCGACGTGTATACCCTGACTATTCACGATGTGACCCAGAAACTGAACCTCCTCCAACCAGAATTCACACTTGGAGAACTTGGCATAGAGTTGGTTCCCCTGAAGTAACTCGAGAACCAAACGTAGGTGTTGCGCGTGTTCGGCTTTCGACTTGGAATAGATCAAGACATCGTCAATGAACACGATGACGAAACGGTCTAAGAAGGGCTTACACACGCGATTCATTAGATCCATAAAAACCGCGGGTGCGTTAGTTAAACCAAAAGGCATAACAACGAACTCATAGTGGCCATATCGGGTTCGAAAAGCGGTTTTGGGGATGTCTTCCTCTTGAATCCGCAATTGATGATAACCAGAACGCAGATCGATCTTCGAGAAACATTGGGCACCTTGCAGCTGATCAAACAAGTCGTCGATTTGGGGCAAAGGGTATCGGTTCTTGATGGTTAGCTTATTCAACTCCCGGTAATCGATGCACATCCGGAACGACCCATCCTTCTTTTTGACGAAAAGGACTGGTGCGCCCCAAGGAGAAGTGCTCGGGCGAATAAAGCCTTTTTCAAGCAATTCCTGGAGTTGGTTTGAGAGTTCCCGCATTTCGGATGGAGCGAGTCGATAAGGAGCTTGGGCAACGGGGTTAGCTCCAGGAATGAGGTCAATACGAAAGTCGATATCACGACTTGGTGGTAGTCCAGGGAGATCATCAGGGAACACCTGAGGAAACTCACGGACCACTGGGACGTCTTTGACTTCGGCTTTCCTTTTCTTTTCCTTCTCCGCTACTACAATGTTGGCCAAGAAGGCTCGGTATTCCTTGCGGAGATACTTGCTGGCTTGAATACACGACATGAGCTTGAGACCTTTCGACGCTGTTTCACCGTATACACATAGAAGATCACCATTTGCGAGCGAGAATCGAATCATCTTATCAAAACACACAACTTCAGCATGGTTTTCGCGAAGAAAGTCCATGCCTACTATGACGTCGAAACTTCCGAGTTGCATCGGAATAAGGTCAATCGGGAAGATGTGGTTGTTGAGCTCGAGAGTACAATCACGGAGCACAGAATTAACGGCGACAGTTCTTCCAGTAGCGACTTCGACTTCGAATGACGAGGAAAGATAAGAGCGCTTACGACTAAGGAGCTTCTCGAATTCAAACGACACAAAGCAGTTATCGGCTCCGGTATCAAACAAACATGATGCATAAATACCATTCACAACGAACGTACCATTGACCACATTGTTGTCCGCCTGAGCCTGACGGGCATGAGCTGCTTGCTGCTGTTGCTGAGGCTGCTGTTGTTGCTGCTGGGGCTGCTGGGGCTCTTGCTTAACCACCCTGTTCGGGCACCTGTTTGCAAAGTGGTTGGGATCACCACATGCAAAGCAGACTCGAGCATTGACTCCAGGTGCTTGAGCTGCTTGTTGGCCCTGAGGGGCGGGGAGTAGAGCTTGGTTGACCGTAGCTTGAACTGGGGCTTGACGGGGACCATAGCGGCAGTTCGCAGTGAAATGACCGTATAGGTTGCAGTGAGCGCAAAAATGGCAGGCCAGACCCACTGGATAATGATAAGAGCATGTCGGGCAGAGTGGGTGAGGGCATGTGTATGCACGCTTTGCTGGCGGTGCATTGATCACCGGAGCTGAGCGGTGGTGTGATTGCTGCTGAGCTGGTACAGCTTGGAGAGGAGCAGCAGTTGTTGCGGTAGCACAGCTCTTGTTGCTGGAGCTGTTGTTGTTCTTTTTCTTCTTTCTTGAAGACTTGGAGGATTGAGCAGCGGCGGTGTCGGTGGATGCTGTTGTGGCTTGGTGCAGAGACTTGGTTTGCTTATCCCAAAAACCAAACTTAACCCGCTTGTCGTTAATCTCAGCGGCAAGTAAGTAAGTCTCTTCAATCGTTGCTGGCTTGGCAGCATGAACAAAGTCGGCTACACAGTCTGGCAGAGCTCGAATGTACTTCTTGATGGTTTGATATGGGGTCTTGACCTGATCGGGACATATGATGCTAAGCTGCTTGAAGCGAGCAGTGAGAGCAGCGTTGTCTCCATTCTTCTGCTTGATGGTCCAAAACTCGTCCTCCAGCTTTTGGCGTTCACGAGGAGGGCAGAATTAATCGATCATAATTGCCTTCAACTCCTCCCATGTTAGCTCATAGGCTATATCATTTCCACGCTTGTTTCGTTCGGCCGTCCACCAGTCTAGAGCACGGGACTGGAAGACGCATGTAGCATTGAGAGTGCGGAGATTTGCAGGACATCCGCTTTGGCGCAGAGTGACTTCGACCGAGTCAAACCAGTGAAACATGGCGGTAGGGCCATCTTCTCCAGTGAACTCTTTGGGTCCGCATGCTTTGAACTGCTTGAAGCTAAAAGCAGTCTTGCTGGCATCTTTGGGAGCGTCTGTTCGTGATTCATCAGTCGACTTGCTGACGTTTTCGTAAACATTGCTCACAGCTTTTGCCACGCTTTTGGCGATGATAGCGGCGAGACGCTTGTCTCTCTTTTCCTGGCGGGTCAGATGGTGTCGGGATCCAGACGACGACATGGTCTGTAATAGACATCGTCATAGGACTCAACACAACGTATTCGAATCTCACCTCACGCGTCTAGACTACTAAAGCTCAGGAACACGAATAAGGCACGATCACATATAAACACATAGACACCAAGGGCACAAAACCCACATAACCACAGAAGCACACAAGCATTTAGGGCACAGATTCACAGAAGCACAGAGGAACACAAACACGTGCTCATTTAAGCACATAAGCAGTCAGAAAACAGAAACCTATTCCTCCAAGTTCGCGTGTCGTTCGTATAGCGATCACATATAGCATATCGAGTAGCCTCATATAGTATAGCCTAACTTAGTCGCATAGCACAGCATAATATAATATCGTCTAGATTGCAGCAATTGGAGATCGAATTGAGATAGAACAGCAATGTGAGTCGCGTGTGTTGACCGAAGTGATAGCAAAAATCGGATATCTTCCCAAAAATATAAACACGTAAACAGATAAAGCACACATAAGCACATAAAATCAACGAGTCATCAGAGTACACGGTTACGGTTCTCAGAATCGAAACACATAAAATCGGGAGATAGATTGTCTGCGGCTACTAGACATCGACTACCCAAAGCAGCTCGACTATTCACAGTAGGCTTGTCGTCACTTTCGACTCTAGAGGTCGTGTTTCTGCCTCGATTCTTGGGCATTCCACACGCGTTCCCTAGGTCATACTTGTGAGTTCAGGTCGTTGGAGTCCGTCGAAGCTTTGGTGAGATGAAATAAAACTCGGAACAAATTGCCAAGGTTAGGGTTTCACCCCTGGCTTAGCAATTTCTTCCTTGTTTTTAAGAAAATTTGAGGAGAACTCTTGTCAAAATAGGGATTTCACTCCTGATTTGGTATAATTCTCCTCGTTTGTTAGCGAAAATATCAGGATAAGCATGAATAAATGGATAAAAATCAGCATAAGTCAGGCAATTTAGTCGGGAGTTTGCGGTTTTCACACCTAATCCTGACTAAACCGCTTGACTTTAATCGAAAGTTCGAGTGCAGTGATAGAGAAGAATTGCGGAATAGAGCACATAAACTTGGTCTGATGGTTCCTAACTATAGTCTAGGTCTCTAAGACAGCGACCCGGACTAGGTCGTGTCTAACCTAATTCCCTATTGTTATGGCTCTGATACCAATCTGTCACACCCTAACCGATGGCGGAATCATCGGGGCATGGCACTGAACGAAACAGATTGTCCAGAAGTTTCCACAACAACTATTAATACAAATTCAGTTTAAATGATACGTCCCATACCGTATCCCGAATAAATAAATAAGTTATTACAGATAACATCCAAACAAATAAATCCTATTCCGACAACTCAGATTTAATTATTACAAAACCGAATATTGTCTTAAGTGCCCCTAAAGACCCAGACTGACAAGATCTACAAACAATTATACACTAAAAGCTTGTTCTTGGCAGACAACTATTTGTTGGGGGCCTCTAGAGACTTATTCTAGCCTCGCTTTCCTAGCAAGCTTACACCTTAAACACCTGTCACATACGTTAAAATAAAGTCAATACATATAATGTAAAGGTGAGCATACAAGTTTGATAATAGCATATAGAGTTTGAATAGTTTACGCATAACCAGCACGTACACAGAGGAAAACGAAGCATGTTAATTATCGACATGGGACCATCGGTACCAACGACTGCGGGTTGGCTGTCCGAGACAGTTCGCAATACATGAATACCACGGTAATCCATGCAAGTAATTGTCCTTAACAACCCCCGTGTGAACGGGTGCTGAGTCCAAACTATAGTACTATGTTGCTAAGGCAGGTAGACAGCATTCCATGTGTAAACATAACAACAGGCATTCATTTAGTCACGTAATACATGCAATCGGTTAGCGTCCAAATAGTTTGTGTTTGATTGTGATTTGATAAGTAAGTATGTAACACCCAAAAGTGCTGAAAGCAAAAAGGGATCGAGTATACTCACATGATTCATTATGGATTGAAGGGAGCGCTGAGAGTAGGTTAGCCTGAATAGTTCGATAGCATAACGATGAGTAACGCGGAAATGCAAACAAGTGGAATAGGGTCGAACAGTCTGGTCGATCGAACAGCAGGTTCGATCGAACAGCCCAACCGTTCGGTTGGTCTGCTCGATCGGCCGGAAGGCTCGATCGGCTTGGACAGTTCAAGTGGATTGTTTCTTCCTTTGAGAATGATGTGTTTGTGTATGATGGTTTGAACTTTTGAAGTTTTTGCAGCATTATTTGGGAACATTGAAGTATCCTTACCTTTCAGGTCGGTCGATCGAACGGGTAGTTCGATCGGTTGGCCCAACCGGTCGGTAGGTACTTCATGATATGGTCCTTAGCAGGGTGTCATTCTATCGGACAACATGTTCGATCGGGTGGCACTCCAATGCGTCGAACGATTTGAAAAGTGATTAAGTGTTGAAGCATAATATCTCATGATCCGAAGAGTAATGTTTACCAATCGAGTAGCATATTCGATCGAACATCACTTCATCAATATTATATTTCATGAAATTGGAAAAGTGTGGGGCCATATGCTAGCCGATCGGCTGGCCCGGTCGATCGGCTGGCAAGTCCGATCGGCTGGACTGTTCGTTCGAACAGCCTAGCCGTTCGGCCAGCAATTCTGGCCTGGTCGGCCTTTCGTCTAACACTTGGATGTTTTGATTAGTTTGATATGATCTTGAGGTATTTTGACAACGAGTTGAACCATAGAGCATGGGTTCTTACTTGTTTCACTGGTTCGGGCAGGAATCACCCAAGTCCGGTCAGTGAACTGTTCGGAACGGCAGTTTAACGTTTAACCCGAAATCGGTGAACCTCGTAGTTAGAATCCGAACCTTGCACCACGTGATTGTTAGAATGATTAGTGAGCTGGTTCAAGCTCCGTTTCTACCGGTCTTAAGGTGTTGAGTGTAAAAGAGTTGAAAGAAAATCGGAAAATCCGTCTTTCAATCTTTCACACTGTGAAATGTCTAGATCTTTGATAGATTTTAGTTTGTTTATGTGGAAATCGGTTAGATCTAAGCTATTCATGGTTAAATGAGGCCAAAACATGATGTTCTTCAAGAACACCATGATGACATCATCCAAGAACACCTAGATCTTGGTGATTTCAAGGTTAGAAATCAAGATTTGAAAGATAGAAAGGTGTAGAATTGTGTAATGATTAAGAACGTACAAGATTTAGAGTGAAAACTTACCGGAGTTGAGAGAAACTTGAGAAAAGGTGAAGAACAAGGACTGGTTCGGTCAGAGCTTTCCAAAAGTGGAAATGAAGACAATGACAGCCCTATTTATAGGCTTCCAAAAGGGGTAAGTGGTAACCGATCGGACAGGATTTCTGGTCGAATGGGCTGCTAGATCGAACAACATGTTCGATCGGCTGGCCTGTTCGATCAGGATGTCCTGTTCGATCAGCAACCCTCCTTGAGTGTTTCGTGACGATTTTTGATATTTCGATTTTGATAGACGATGATACGAATACGATAGAGTTTCCTAATCAAATTACTTTCAGTCCCAACTACTATATCTACCGTAAGCATCCTAGCTTCACGTTTCGGCTTCGATTTCGATTGAGTTCGATTGCTTTTCGAGTTTCGATTCGACTTGATTGATCACCACCCATAACAACATAAAGTAAACACGCACAAGTAACACGTAAGGCACACGCACACGTATAATAACACCAGAGTTCGCATAATTCGAGGTTCGAGTTTGATGATTGATTTGATTAGCTTGATTACTGATTGATTAACTTTATCGTATTGATACTTCCTACTATTCAAGGTCGATTAACGATTCACATTCGATTATCATTCGATTAACATTCGATCATTTAGATTAGACAACACTTACTCCACATAATACAAAAATTTAAAATAGATTAATTACAGATAAAAGTCAAACTTTAACTTTGACTTTGACATTCGAAAACACAGGGTGTTACATTTTAAACGGTTGAGCCATTGTTCGTAACGAACATGGCTACGTGACCGTAATTAGGTAGGTGATTAACCCTCGAAAGGGCACCTCCTAATTACCACGTTTACTTAGTTTAATTGTCGGGTCAAATAAAAGTCAAACGGGTTGGTTTAAATAAAATTCATAACTAATAATATAGAAGCTATAAAATCAGTTTTGTCACTTTAATAACTTGGTAAATATTAATTGAACATGCCTAAGCATGATTCAACCCCACAATTCTAAGTATAGGCTCGGTTCGGAACCGAAAGTCGCAAAAGTTGACTTTTTATTTGACTTTCAGTTCTGACCCAATTTAGCTTAGCTTAGATATGCCTTAGGATTCCAATAGGACCATATTATAAGTTAGTATAACCCTCCAAGGTTATACAATTTGGTTCCATAGAAATCCTAGTTCATGCATGTTTCCGTTAAATGCCTAAATGTTGACCGTTATGCCTTTTGACCCTAAAACGAGAATTTTGAAAATGTGAGAGGGCAATAATCTTTATTACTGATTTATAAACTTGTCCCTAAAATTTGACATCAGTTTGAGGTCTAGATTAGGAGTTATGCTCATTAGCGTAAATGAAAAGTTTTTTATTAATTAAACGGCGTAAATAGCATATAGCCCATCTAAACCCAACTTTTGATACCAAACTTTTTACCTACTGATATAAAATAATATTTTGGGATTTTTGAAGATTTTTATTTATTTTTAGGCTGAGCATAACATAGGGTTCTAAGCTTGATTCGGTAATTACCGGTTTTGCCCTTTTTGTGACACCCCAGGAAAACCAGTAAACGATACAACTTACCTAGCTTCCTCAGTAACCGCATACTAAATTTCGGGACGAAATTTCTTTTAAGTTGGGGATAATGTGACAACTCGAGTTTCCAAGATTTCACTTTCGCATTTATTGCACGTTCACTGTTTGTTTAGTTGTTTACTTGCACAATTGGTTTACTTTGTAATTGTATATGTTTTGATTCAATAAAGTGTATTGTGATTGTACATGGTTATGTGTTAAG
The DNA here is from genome assembly GCF_002127325.2 of Helianthus annuus. Lineage (NCBI taxonomy): Eukaryota > Viridiplantae > Streptophyta > Magnoliopsida > Asterales > Asteraceae > Helianthus > Helianthus annuus. Next base: position 180,341,147 of record NC_035448.2, on the reverse strand, counting down.
TGTGACAAATACATGAACTTGGTGATGATACTGTAAAATTATATTGTGATGGGTGTTTTATGTAAAAGATGATGTTTAGGGCTGAATAGAGTAATTAGTGAAATTCTAATCATTCTTAACCCTAATCCCTTCACTAATCACCAAACAATCATCAGACGTACCTAAGATTTTCTCTACAATCCTCTCTGCAACCATCCTCTTCATCATTGGCACAAGCTCTTCATCACTCTTGATTTCCTCTCTTTGTCTAGAATCAATCCAAGGTAATTGTTTAATGATTGTTTGTTGTTAATCGTTGATTGATTGATTCATGCTAAAACCCTAGTTCTACATGTAATGATTCTGTGTTTATTGAATTCTGATTATTGTGAAAGGATGTTGATTATTGTGTAATCATTGCCTGATGTTAAGATACAAGATATGTTAGAATTACTGAGTGATAGTTGGATTACTGCAATGCATATGAATGAATTAGGGTTTCCTGATCGTATGAACGTAAGAATGTAACTGTTCCATTGATTCTGTGAATTGGCTTTGGAAATCACGTATGTTGAAACACGGAGTTAACAGTCAGGGTTTTGTGAAGTCACAAAAGTCTGAGTTTTGATTTATATGTTTGTCTGAGTTTTATTATGAGCATGATCTAGTCCGAACTTTATTAATGTAACATGATCTGAGTTTTTGCTTAACATGTTGTCCGAATTTTTGTATGTAACACTTGAGGTCCGAGCTTTCAAACATATACATGATGATCCGAATTTATAAGGGACTTGGAGTCCGAATTTTGTGAGCTTTTACATGTGTCCGAGTTTTATCATAAGGACTTTAGTCCGAGTTTTAGCATAAGGAAGTAGGTCCGACCTTTATAAACTAGATGGGGGTCCGACCTTTTTGAAGGGCACAAGGGGGTCCGAATTTGTGAAGGGGAAGCCCCCCTTGTCCGAATTTATGAAGGGGAAACCCCCCCCCCCCCATTGTCCGAGTTTTGTAAGGGAGCCCCCCCCCCCCAGTCTGAGTTTTGTGGGGGGATAGCCCCTGTCGACCTTTGATTGAGGGATAGGTCCGAACTTTTCACAAGACACATGGGTCCGAGTTTTGTTGATGTGTTTATCCGAATTTTGGTGGTTGATTCTTGTCCGAACTTTATGTATGATTCGGCCCAAGTGTTAACTCTATTGATTAGTTAAATCTGCTAGTTTGTTGATACTGTTAACTACCAACTATGCTTAGTCTGTTAACTGAGTCAAGTTTATTAACTCTGTTAACTGTATTAATTCTGTTAAGTTATGCTACTCTAATAAACCTGTTAACTCGGTTGGGTATGTCAATGGATAACTATGTTGGAATTAACTGAGAAAACTCTTATGTGAAACAAGAAGTTGCATGAATTTGATTTACGGTTTACATGAATAAGATGCTAACTGCTAAGCACACTCTGTGTTATACTGTGATGTTACTTGCATGCGAATCATTACGAACATGAACTGACTGTGAGTAAATGCATTACCTTAGGCCTTGATTGATTGATTGATTTGTTACGAGCACATAGTTAGCATACCGAGCAAACCAAGGTGAGTTCACACTTTCACTAAGGCATGGGATTCCCAGGGTTTGGGAATGGGATTGAATGAATGAGGTTGAATAGATACCTGTACTTACACTGTTACTAGACTATCTACCATCGTCCTCTGATGCGCAGGACACATACGTAAAACCTACGTATACTTGTACTCATCACTGTCCTCAGGTTGCGAAGGACACTCACGTAAAGCCTACGTGAACTTATACTCACTATTGCCTCGGTTGTGTCAGGCACTTACGTAAAACCTACGTAAACCCCCGCGTACCCTGTCCTCGGTTGTGAAGGACACTTACGTAAAACCTACGTAAACTTTGTACGTACTACTGTTCTCGGTAAGATGAACACATATGGTTACAAATAGTCTAGTGTATATACAATTATGGGAAGCCCCCACCAATAGATCACACTATCGGCCCAGTAGAGCCAGCTTACTATTACGAACTTACTTACTGTGAACTCGCTCAACTAGTTGTTGATCCTCTGTTACATGCCTTGCAGGTCGTTAGGTACATGGAGCTTGCACGGGGAGGCACGGTCCTTGTGGAACAAGGATCGTGAACGCTTTGATTGAACATTATGACATTTTATACATTACTTATGATTGGGCTTTTATTCATACGCTTCCGCTAAACATTGTTATTACACTTATGTTTTGAACACCTTTCATATGGATTGGTTTGGTTAATTTACATTTACTTTTACTATATACGTTGTTCTATATGATTGGTGGCTTGATCCTGGTCAGTCACGCTCCCAAGCGGTGATACTCCGCATGTGGATTTTGGGGGTGTGACAGATTGGTATCAGAGCCATTGGTTATAGAGAACTTGGTTTTAATATGGGGAAAACGTTTTTATTAAAACCAGACTATAACCAGTACAGTGCTCAACGATCCACAACGACGCCTCGCTCCACGTGCAAGACTCAACATCCTAGGTAATAAGGTTTATGTTTATTGCCTACATGCTAGAATTACATAGAACTTTGCTCGTGGTATGCTTAGATTACATTGCTCACTATTTGTTATTGCTTGAGGACACATGTGTGCTTACACTTTTCTGTCATCGCACTATTCGCGAACCCTTCTCACTTATGTTGCCTTTGATGTGAAGATCAATGGCCGGACGTATTAACATGACTCAAGCCCAGTTGACGGCTCTTATCAACGAACAAGTTGCTGCGGCACTTGCAGCTGCAAATGCAGGAGGTATACCCTGCAGTCGTAACTCATACTAGGATCTTTAGATCCTACATTCCTAAACCAACTTTTGTGTTTAACCTTGTCCTATTCTTACATTAGGTCAACCCGCTCAGCAACCTGTTTGTACCTTCAAGAATTTCATGGACTGTCGTCCAAGCACGTTTAGTGGCACTGAAGGAGCGGTAGGACTCCTCCATTGGTTCGAAAAGCTCGAGTCGGTATTTGAGATGTGTGAGTGCCCTGAGGCTTGCAGGGTGAAATACGCCACTGGTACTTTAGAAGGGATTGCGCTAACTTGGTGGAATGCGCAAGTTCAACTTTTGGGATTGGGAGCTGCTAACGCCACTCCCTGGAATGATTTCAAAGAGCTGATTAAGCGGGAGTATTGCTCACGAGACGACATCCACAAGTTAGAGGTGGAGTTCTTCAATTTGAAAATGACAGGGTCGGAGATCGAGGCTTATACTAAAAGGTCAAACGAGCTGGCCGTTCTGTGTCCAACTATGGTGGACCCTCCTATTAGACGTATTGAGTTGTATCTCAAAGGGTTGGCACCAGAAATTCAGAGCCATGTGACATCGGCTAATCTTGACAATATCTAGGATATTCAGCGCCTTGCTCATCGCCTCACAGATCAGGCAGTGGAACAAGACAAGCTGCCTAAACGTATCAGCGCTACTGCCACCACTACCACTTCTGCTACTCCTGCTACCCCCAGTGACAACAAGAGAAAATGGGAGGGGGATTCCAGCAAAGGTTCAGCTTCAGTTCAGTCCCAAGTTCAGCAGCGAAAGACTGACAATTATCAGAGCCCTGGTCAGCAATCTTCGGGCAATCACAGGCAGGGTGGTTATCGAGGGAACCTCCCAAAGTGTAACAACTGTAACAGACACCACAGTGGCCAGTGCAACAAGGGTCGCTGTCAGAGGTGCCTCAAGATGGGTCATGAGGCCAAGGATTGTAGAAGCCCGCGGCCTGCGAATCAGAATCAGCAGCAGCGCCAACCACCGCAGAATCAGCAACAGGGCAACAAGGGATGTTTTAATTGTGGCGCTGAAGGTCACTTCATAAGACATTGCCCTCAGCTAAACCGAAACCAGAACAACAACAATAACAATAATCAGGGCAATGGCAACAACAACAATGGTGGGAACAACAATGGCAACGAAGCAAGGGGTCGTGTATTTGTGCTGGGGCAGGGTGAAGCGAGGAATGATCCCAACGTAGTCATGGGTAAGTTTCTTCTTGACGATTTTTATGTTACTGTATTGTTCGATTCGGGTGCGGATACTAGTTATGTGTCTTTGAAGGTTAGCCAAATGTTAAAACGTGCACCGACTCCCCTAAACACCAAACATGTCGTAGAGTTAGCTAACGGTAAAAGTCTAGAGGCCACACACATAGTTCAGGGTTGTAATCTTATCCTCGCTGGTCAGACTTTCTCTATCGACCTCATTCCTATAGTTCTGGGTAGTTTCGACATCGTCGTTGGTATGGATTGGTTATCTAAGCAGCAAGCAGAGATTCTATGTAAGGAGAAGATCATTCGTATTCCTCGTTCTGGTCAAGAACCTCTCGAAGTTCAAGGCGACAAGAGTGGTGCCGTGGTTGGCATCATCTCCTTCCTGAAGGCCCAAAAGTGTTTGCGAAAGGGTCACACTGCCATGTTGGCACTAGTTACTGAAGCGTCAACGAAAGAGAAAAGAATAGAGGATATTCCAGTTGTGCGCGATTTTCCTCAAGTATTTCCTGAAGATCTACCTGGTCTACCGCCTCATCGCCAGGTCGAGTTTCAAGTCGAGCTAGCTCCAGGAGCAGCACCTATAGCTCGCGCACCGTATCGTTTGGCTCCAACTGAACTGGAAGAACTGTCAAAGCAACTACAAGAGCTCTTGGATAAGGGTTTCATTCGTCCTAGCTCTTCGCCTTGGGGAGCTCCAGTATTATTTGTGAAAAAAAAGGATGGCACTTTCAGGATGTGCATTGATTATCGCGAACTGAACAAGGTCACAGTGAAGAACCGCTATCCTCTTCCTCGTATTGACGACTTATTCGACCAGTTGCAAGGGTCGAGCTATTACTCCAAGATTGATCTGAGGTCAGGGTATCATCAGCTGAGAGTCCGGGATGAGAAACGTCTCCAAAACAGCATTCAGAACTCGCTACGGCCATTACGAGTTTCTAGTCATGCCATTCGGGTTAACGAACGCACCGGCAGTCTTCATGGATCTTATGAACAGGGTGTGCAAGCCTTATTTAGACAAGTTCGTGATTGTTTTCATCGATGACATCCTGATCTACTCCAAGAGTCAGGAGGAACACGAGCAGCACTTACGACTTATCTTGGAACTTCTTCGAAAGGAACAACTGTACGCCAAGTTTTCAAAATGCGACTTCTGGCTTCGTGAAGTTCACTTTTTGGGCCATGTGGTTAACAAGGATGGGATTCATGTTGATCCATCCAAGGTGGATTCGATCAGGAACTGGCCTGCACCGCGTACACCAACGGAAATACGCCAATTCTTGGGTTTGGCGGGTTACTACAGACGATTCATTAAAGACTTCTCCAAGATCGCACAGCCGCTTACATTATTAACGCAGAAAGGTGTTACCTATCGTTGGGATAATACACAAGAAACGGCTTTTCAGTACCTAAAGGATAGGCTCTGCAGCGCACCTATTCTCTCATTGCCAGAGGGCACAGACGATTTTGTGGTCTATTGCGACGCATCGATTCAGGGTCTTGGTTGCGTATTGATGCAAAGGGATAAAGTCATTGCCTACACTTCGCGGCAACTCAAAGTTCATGAACGAAACTATACTACACAGGATTTAGAGCTGGGAGCTGTTGTTTTCGCGCTTAAGATATGGCGACACTACCTGTACGGTACCAAGTGCACGATCTACACCGATCACAGGAGTCTCGAGCATATCTTCAAGTAGAATGAATTGAACATGCGTCAACGACGATGGGTCGAGCTGCTTAACGATTACGAATGCGCCATCAAGTACCATCCAGGCAAAGCCAATGTTGTGGCTGACGCTCTCAGTCGAAAAGACACTTTACCTAGGCGTGTACGAGCCTTGTAGCTCACTATTCAGTCCAGTCTTCCTGCACAGATACGAGATGCTCAGGTAGAAGCATTGAAACCGGAAAACGTAAAGGCTGAAGTTTTACTATATGGCGGTTTACGAGAACTTGTGATGGATGAAGCTCATAAGTCTCGCTACTCAGTACATCCAGGTTCGGATAAAATGTACCACGATCTTAGAACTACATATTGGTGGCCTAGCATGAAGGCCTAGATAGCAACTTACGTCGGCAAGTGTTTGACCTGTGCGAGGGTCAAGACGGAATACCAGAAACCCTCAGGCCTACTTCAGCAACCCAGGATACCACAGTGGAAATGGGAAGAAATTTCCATGGATTTTGTTACTGGCCTGCCTAGGTCCCAGCATGGGAATGATACTATTTGGGTGATCGTAGATCGACTTACAAAGTCTGCTCATTTCTTGGCTATCAAAGAAACGGATAAGTTCTCTACATTAGCAGACATCTACTTGAAAGAAGTTGTTTCGAGGCACGGAGTGCCAACCTCTATTATTTCGTATCGGGATGCACGATTCACTTCGGAATTGTGGCAAGCGATGCACAAGTCTTTTGGCTCTCGGTTAGATATGAGCACAGCTTACCACCCTCAGACGGATGGGCAGTCTGAGCGCACGATTCAAACCCTAGAAGACATGCTTCGGGCATATGTTATCGATTTCGGCAACAGCTGGGAAAAACATCTCCCTTTAGTGGAGTTTTCGTACAATAACAGTTACCACACCAGCATACAAGCTGCTCCATTCGAGGCATTGTACGGACGTAAATGCCGGTCACCTCTCTGTTGGGCAGAGGTGGGGGATAGTCAAATCACAGGTCCAGAAATGGTAGTTGATGCTACTGAACGGATTGCTCAGATACGACAACGCATGGCGGCAGCTCGTGACCGTCAGAAAAGTTACGCTGATAAGCGCAGGAAACCCCTCGAGTTCCAAGTTGGGGATCGAGTGCTACTCAAAGTCTCACCCTGGAAGGGTGTGGTTCGTTTTGGTAAATGAGGCAAGCTCAATCCGCGGTATGTTGGACCGTTTGAAATCACTGAAAGAATAGGCAAGGTAGCCTACAGACTAAACCTACCAGCTGAACTCGGTGCAGTTCACAACGTATTCCATGTGTCGAATCTGAAGAAGTGTCTGTCAGATGAGACCCTCATAGTTCCTTTTAAGGAACTCACTATCGACGAGCGGTTGCAGTTCGTTGAGGAACCAGTTGAAATCACGGACCGGGATGTTAAAGTCCTCAAGAACACTAGAATACCTCTTGTACGAGTTCGTTGGAACTCCCGTCGTGGCCCAGAGTTCACCTGGGAACGAGAAGACCAAATGAAACTCAAGTATCCCCAGTTATTCGGAAACCGTGCAACCACTACTGAGGCTGAAGCTACTACAGAATTTCGGGACGAAATTCCAAATCAACGGGGGGATGATGTGACACCCCAGGAAAACCAGTAAACGATACAACTTACCTAGCTTCCTCAGTAACCGCATGCTAAATTTCGGGATGAAATTTCTTTTAAGTTGGGGATAATGTGACAACTCGAGTTTCCAAGATTTCACTTTCGCATTTATTGCACGTTCACTGTTTGTTTAGTTGTTTACTTGCACAATTGGTTTACTTTGTAACTGTATATGTTTTGATTCAATAAAGTGTATTGTGATTGTGCATGGTTATGTGTTAAGTGTGACAAATACATGAACTTGGTGATGAAACTGTAAAATTATATTGTGATGGGTGTTTTATGTAAAAGATGATGTTTAGGGATGAATAGAGTAATTAGCGAAATTCTAATCATTCTTAACCCTAATCCCTTCACTAATCACCACACAATCATCAGACGTACCTAAGATTTTCTCTACAATCCTCTCTGCAACCATCCTCTTCATCATTGGTACAAGCTCTTCATCACTCTTGATTTCCTCTCTTTGTCTAGAATCAATCCAAGGTAATTGTTTAATGATTGTTTGTTGTTAATCGTTGATTGATTGATTCATGCTAAAACCCTAGTTCTACATGTAATGATTCTGTGTTTATTGAATTCTGATTATTGTGAAAGGATGTTGATTATTGTGTAATCATTGCCTGATGTTAAGATACAAGATATGTTAGAATTACTGATTGATAGTTGGATTACTGCTATGCATATGAATGAATTAGGGTTTCCTGATCGTATGAACGTAAGAATGTAACTGTTCCATTGATTCTGTGAATTGGCTTTGGAAATCACGTATGTTGAAACACGGAGTTAACAGTCAGGGTTTTGTGAAGTCACAAAAGTCTGAGTTTTGATTTATATGTTTGTCTGAGTTTTATTATGAGCATGATCTAGTCCGAACTTTATTAATGTAACATGATCTGAGTTTTTGCTTAACATGTTGTCCGAATTTTTGTATGTAACACTTGAGGTCCGAGCTTTCAAACATATACATGATGATCCGAATTTATAAGGGACTTGGAGTCCGAATTTTATGAGCTTTTACATGTGTCCGAGTTTTAACATAAGGACTTTAGTCCGAGTTTTAGCAAAAGGAAGTAGGTCCGACCTTTATAAACTAGATGGGGGTCCGACCTTTTTGAAGGGCACAAGGGGGTCCGAATTTGTGAAGGGGAAGCCCCCCTTGTCCGAATTTGTGAAGGGGAAACCCCCCCCCCCCTTGTCCGAGTTTTGTAAGGGAGCCCCCCCCCCCCCCCCAGTCTGAGTTTTGTGGGGGGATAGCCCCTGTCCGACCTTTGATTGAGGGATAGGTCCGAACTTTTCACAAGACACATGGGTCCGAGTTTTGTTGATGTGTTTATCCGAATTTTGGTGGTTGATTCTTGTCCGAACTTTATGTATGATTCGGCCCAAGTGTTAACTCTATTGATTAGTTAAATCTGCTAGTTTGTTGATACTGTTAACTACCAACTATGCTTAGTCTGTTAACTGAGTCAAGTTTATTAACTCTGTTAACTGTATTAATTCTGCTAAGTTATGCTACTCTAATAAACCTGTTAACTCGGTTGGGTATGTCAATGGATAACTATGTTGGAATTAACTGAGAAAACTCTTATGTGAAACAAGAAGTTGCATGAATTTGATTTACGGTTTACATGAATATAAGATGCTAAGTGCTAAGCACACTCTGTTTTATACTCTGATGTTACTTGCATGCGAATCATTACAAACATGAACTGACTGTGAGTAAATGCATTACCTTAGGCCTTGATTGATTGATTGATTTGTTACGAGCACATAGTTAGCATACCGAGCAAACCAAGGTGAGTTCACACTTTCACTAAGGCATGGGATTCCCAGGGTTTGGGAATGGGATTGAATGAATGAGGTTGAATAGATACCTGTACTTACACTGTTACTAGACTATCTACCATCGTCCTCGGATGCGCAGGACACATACGTAAAACCTACGTATACTTGTACTCATCACTGTCCTCAGGTTGCGAAGGACACTCACGTAAAGCCTACGTGAACTTATACTCACTACTGCCTCGGTTGTGTCAGGCACTTACATAAAACCTACGTAAACCCCCACGTACCCTGTCCTCGGTTGTGAAGGACACTTACGTAAAACCTACGTAAACTTTGTACGTACTACTGTTCTCGGTAAGATGAACACATATGGTTACAAATAGTCTAGTGTATATACAATTATGGGAAGCCCCCACCAATAGATCACACTATCGGCCCAGTAGAGCCAGCTTACTATTACGAACTTACTTACTGTGAACTCGCTCAACTAGTTGTTGATCCTCTGTTACATGCCTTGCAGGTCGTTAGGTACATGGAGCTTGCACGGGGAGGCACGGTCGTTGTGGAACAAGGATCGTGAACGCTTTGATTGAACATTATGACATTTTATACATTACTTATGATTGGGCTTTTATTCATACGCTTCCGCTAAACATTGTTATTACACTTATGTTTTAAACACCTTTCATATGGATTGGTTTGGTTAATTTACATTTACTTTTACTATATACGTTGTTCTATATGATTGGTGGCTTGATCCTTGTCAGTCACGCTCCCAAGCGGTGATACTCTGCATGTGGATTTTGGGGGTGTGACACTTTTGGCCTATAAAATGAGTTTTACAAAACATTTTGACCCTAAACCTTTTGCTACTGATTTTATAAGATAAATAAAATATTTTAAGCTTTCTGGAATAATAAAATATAAGTTTTTCTTTAAAAACCCGAAAATCGCTTAAAACCGCCTTTTTACGCATTTTAAGCGCATAGTACGTATTAAAACTATTTTAAATATATATGACTTGATACCTACTGATATTTTAAGTAAAATTTTATACTTTAATAGTAAGCAAAAGTTTTAAACTCAGATTTCTTAAATTTGACCTTTAAGCCTTATGTGAAATTACCAAAACGCCCCTTCGGTGCATAGTTTGGTTATAAATGATAAAATTCACATATGTGTAATACCCTACTTATATAACTTATTAAATTAAGTATTTTTACTGATTAAATCAGACCTGAAACTCAGATTTATATTAAACCTCTTTTATAACCTTTTAAATGACCAAAATACCCCTGCGTGGCATAAATTGGTTTTAAATCCGTTTTGGGCATGACGGAAGGTATCTTACTGATATCACAACATATTTAAGGCATATTAACTTAGGAAACATGTATATGACTCTTATGGCTACCCGTTACGCATATTTCGCGTTTGGATCGGTTTATGTAACTAGTTTGCATAAAATAACTGAAACGGGTCAAACCTTATCATTTTCACTTCAAAATCCGGAATGTGTTTAGTTTACCCATATTATACAAGTCTTTGTACTTGTCGGGTCTAAATCACATTCTAATCCGGTATGCACTTAATCATGCGTTTTGAACCGTATCCTCCTTTAAAACTAACCGGTCTAAGCATAGGTTTAATTAAGACCCGTTAGGAATTTAATAGGTTATTAAAAACCCTCATTCCAGATTAAGAGCCCCAGTAAAGGTACTTGTGCTTGCTGATCAGGATATACGACTGAGTATAAATTACATTGCTAGCTCAGGTAAATACTTTTAACTTATTTTCCCTTATACGGGCTTGGGATACGGTATTATAAAAATACCGCTTGGTCGGGTGTAGAAACCTTTTAATCGGAGATGATTAAATTGCATTATCCCGTTTTAATCTGTATTGCTTGATAATAAATAACATTGGGGGTTAATGACCGTGTCCTAGATATCCTTGGCTCATTTAAAAAGTGAATGGCCACAACGTAAGCACAAGGTGTAGGCATAACACCTCCTGTTGCTTATGTAAAGCATATACTCACTCATAAGGGTGTCTTCTTGTGAGATTATATTTGTGGTGTGTCTATTAATTTTGACCGGCTTGTATTATCACCGGCCCTAAAACGTTGGACAAACATGTAAATCGGATACAAGATTTTTATTAATAAAATTCTCCCAAGTTATAAAAAGTTTTGTGCCTTGTGCATTCAAAACAATTTTCTAAACGTTTTCAAAATGAGTCAGTTAAATTGTATTTACCAGTGTAAACTGACGTATTTTCCAAAAAGGTAAAGTGACAGGTACTGTACGTAATTGGCTGGGAGCTCAGGGCGTTAATAGGGAATCTTGCAAGTTCTAGATGCCTAAAGTTTGTTGAACAGTTTTCATTTTATTTTTGATCCACCTGTGGATCCTTTACTTTCCGTTTGTAATACTTTGATATTCTCATTCGGTTGTAATATAATTATCTTTTACTTCCGCTGTGCATTTAAATTGTGTTGTTTGACTATGATGATATCAACTACGTCTCGATACTCCCCATCGGGCCCACCGGTAATACGTGGAAATATCGGGGTGTGACAATATGAAATTAATACTATACTAAAATAATAGATTAATCTCTAATATTATTAATTATTGATATATCTTATAATACATAAATATAAATAATTGTTATACATTATCCAATTTATCACTGCGTTAATATTTAAATTTTATTTTTTAAAAATACGTGGATTTTGTCTTTATTTTTTTCATTAAAATATTTAAATTATAAACTGATAAATAATTAAATGAGTATTTAAATTAAATCGATAAATAATTAAATGAGTATTTAAATTAAATTTGATGTAATCCTTAACTTATATTCTAATTGATGATCAATAATAGTTTAGTTAGTTCTAATTATTGTAGAGAATATTTATATGGCATTTTTAAGGCATATTTGATTTACTATAGTTATTAACAATAACAAATATATAATTTGAAGTAATAACTACGGTAATGACACTCTATATAACAACGGAAAGAAAAAATAAAGAAATAAAGTCGTTAAACATCAAAGTATAAAAAATTTGTGGTCATTTAAAAAAAAGTTTAAACTTCAATATTCTTCTCAAAAAACACACAAAAAAAACATTATATTTAAGTGAAACCCGTTACTGAAATCTATGCTCAAGCTGTTGTTTAGCATTTAGTAGTACATGCATAGCACTCATGTTAATGTTCTAAATCAAATTATTTATAATTTAAGTTGTTTAAATTGTAAAGTTTAACTTATTTATTTAATGATAATTAGTAATAATTATTTGTTATATAATTAAATTTATTTCAAAATTATTATATATATATTTTTTAAAATCTTAAAGAAAAAACTTTGACATTTCTTGATTATGAGTGATTTAATTTAAGAAATTTTGTATGAAGTTTATCATATTTAACTTACGTAAGATATCTATTTTATTTAACCTCGAGTGAACTGCAATTTTACTCCCTGGGGTTTAGGCCAATTGGCACTCTGACCCCCTCTAACGAAATAATTGCATTTTTACCCCCCAACGTTGTTGTTACGTCCCAATATTACCCCCTGCCGTCAAATAATTTAACAAACCTGTTAACTGGAATGTGAAATGACTATAATGCCCTTTCATATTACCCCATATGTTTGTTCTACTCTGTAATATTACCCCCTAGTTCATCAAGAACTCAAACAACCATCTCACTCCTGTCTCTCTCTCATCCACCACAATAATCACCACCGGGTACCACCACTGCCACCACCATTCACCACCACAACCACCACCAATCCCACCGATTCACAACCCCATAGTTATAACAAGGAATCTCAAGAAAGGTCGTGTATATAGGATGTGCAGGCTTTGCTTTTATAATTTTTTTCATCCAATCTTAGTTAATTTTTTGCTATAAACATAAATAGAATTGAAGCGCTATAAAAACAGATAAAGATCTCTTCATTTGTAGTGTGACAGAAGAGGTGGAGTCCAACCAAAGTTCTTCATCTTCTAGGGTTGATAGAAGAACCATTGAGAAAAACTGAAGGAAAATCACAGAGATCTCAACTATCTCCGTAACAAATAGACGGAGAAGATATTCTCTGATGACGTCATCAGAACCCCATCAATATCGTCGCCGCCGTGCTCCGCCGCGACCCGCCGCCGCTATGGCTCTGGTTTGTCGCCGTCGGTTGTCATCACCAGCTCACTCTTTCTTTCTCTCTGTGTCGTTTCTCCATCTGGTCGCCGCCATCGTCGCCGTGGTGGCGGCATTGTTGCTGTTGTTGTTCTCTGCTGCCATTGAGAGTCTCACCGGAGACGAAACCGGGAGGGAGTGGTGTAAGGGGGAGCAGGAGATGTTGTGGGTGTGCGATTGCCGGTGAACAGGAGGGCGGAGCTAGATGAAGATGATGAATTCCGGGCGGGAGAATTGTTGATGATGGAGAATTTGGGGGAAAAGACAGATAATAAAGTGTTTGTTGATGATTGAGAATTCTTGCAAGGTATCCAATGTCACGACCCCCGACCCACCCTGGACGGAATATGGTGCCGTGAGCAGTCCAGTGGTACCGGTGATTATTTTGAAAAACATTGCAGCGGAAATTTCATCAGGACCGTGAGTTAGGAAAAATATCAGAGTTTAAATACACCGGATTTTATTTATAAAATAGATGGGATAAAACCCATGTTTTACAATGGTAGCTTTAATATAAATAAATTTGATTTTATAAAACAAGATTTCTTAATTTGATTAAATAAAATAAGCCACTTCTTGAAGTCCTTCCGTCCCGGATCCAATTCTAACTCCAATCTATTGTAATTACCTGAAACGCGTTTTAAAAAGGTTTTGTTAGCGGGAAATACTGAGTGAGTTCATTCAGTTTGCACAAAAACATATTTGTTATAATTTACAGTATTAAGAGCGGTTACAATGTTTCTACATGTCAACCATATACCCACGGTATTTGTCACTCGACCACCTATTGGCTATCTCGTTGTCCAATAGTGTCTGTGACTATGGTCATATCAGCCCTTGGCTATCTCGTTGTCCAATGGTGATCGATTAACAAGTAATGTATACAAAACCCCACATACCGGCTGTAATGACGACTACAAGGACTTAATCCCTGTAATTATAACTTTGAAAATAGTTTGGAGTTTTGTAAAACAGTTGATAAATAAAGAGAATGACTCACATTATAAACATGCAGTATTGATTTAACAAGTATCCTGATTCAAGCTCTTCTGAGAATTAGCATCTACTTTGATTGTAAGTGTATGGGTAGAGTTTAGTCTACTGATAAGCTTGATAACCTAATTTAAACTATAATGCATACTAAAACTAGGTAAATAACTAATACAGCATTTACGATAAACTCACGAGATTAAAACCCTCACGACGAAATGACAAAGTGCAATCACTAAAACATCCATCGGATTCACAACGAATGACAGAGTATTCCCGAGTTCGGGTGGTACTCAAACATCCTGTCGGAATCACGACTAATGACAAAGGATAACTCAATTTGAGCAGCACTTAAACATTCATCGGATAGTTTAGATCGATCGGACATTGAATCGTAGCAGCGATCGAGTTAATACCCTGTATCGTAGCAGAATTCGTGATTGTGGGTGTTTTTATAGTAAACCGGCTATAACTCGAAGTGGAAGACGAGATTTTCCGTCGTTCCAACTCCAGAAATCAAGTCCCAACACCCTCTATTTATACATGAAAATCGACCCCCCTCGCGTGACGCGAGGGGTACCCCCTTGGGCGTCGCGTGGCGCGAGGGGTCACCTTATTTCATATGGTTGCCACGTGTGTTTGGAGTTCAGCTGAGTCGACAGAATTGATATTTTCGAATTTGACAGCAAGATATGTGGATAATCGTCGAGTAGGGAATACCCCCCCCCCCCGAGTTTTAGGGGCCCTGATACTGATTCTGTGTATTATGAAAATTTTAGGAGTAGTGCAGGATTACTTGGGTGTCTCAATTAGGGTTTCCTATTGGGTAAATAAAATAATAAGTATGACTTTTGATGAGAGTTTTTTACAAAATAGAATAATAAATAATAGTTTTGGGTGAGTCACAAAAAGGAAATAAAATGGTGAGAAAAGAGAATGGACCCTACTTTGTAACTTTAGGATTCAACTAGAAAATCTCCTGGTATAAATTTTGGGTATAACTTTTGGGCTATTAAAAATATATATTGTACTCGTGGTAAATATAGTACCCCTAATTCCACCTTGTCCCGAAGTCCCGAGACCGAATCCCGACGAACTTAGTCGGGCAGAGCCCTGACATGAGTTATGGGTTCCAGATCAATCGGAAAGGGTAGCGGTGATCGGGAGTTACAATACTTAAAACGAGACATGGCTATTATTATTATTATTATTATTATTATTATTATTATTATTATTATTATTATTATTTATGGAATAAAATAAAAATATAGATTTTTAGAGAGAGAGAAAAGGAAAGCTAGCGAGATCTAGAGAGAAGGCTGAGAAAGGAATGGTAATCAAATGTTCTGAAAGAAATTCCCTATTTATAGAAACTTTCCGAGTTTCTTGGAAAGTCCTTTTGTTTACACGTATTCTGGCAACCTACACGTATTCCTTTTTGTTCTAAATTTTTTACATGTACACTAACATGCAACATACACCAAATCTTTTAATTAATATTTAATTTGATTTTGATTGTTGTCAAAAGTGTACGTGTACACTTTACATCTAAAATATGTAAGTTTATTTAATTAATCTATACTATCTATATAAGCATATAGGAAGGATAGAAATGGTCATTTACCATTTTACAACCATTTAAAGCCCATTGTACAACCTTTAAAGCATGAAGGTGTTGAAACCTTCTTTTCAACACATGCTGTATAGCCATCTAAATTTTGAGCGGCCATTTTTAGTTCAAAATTTGAATCCCCGCTCATTCTCACTTCCGATACATCCTGACATCCTGTCTATCAGATTAGGGTTTTGAGAGTCATTTCGAAACTTTCAAAATCGTCGTTTCCCTGCTCCTCTCTATCTCTCTCTATCTCTCTAGCGATTCAGGAACACATTTCACCAGATCTATGAAGTTTCAACAGATCGATGAACATTCTGACCTCCTGGTTCTGATTTCCGGCTTTTATTGGCGGATCAGGTGTTGGAGGTAGTCAGCCGGTTGATCTTTAGAAGACCTGCACCTGAGAATTTTAAATCTGCGGCCCCCAAACACTAAAGGTAAGATTTGTTGTTGATTGTGGTCTAAAAGTTTGACCGTATTAGGGTTTGTGGTTTATTTTGGTTGTGTATCACTTCAACTGATGTCCAGGGTGTCATTGTGTGGTAAAGCGTACGATAATGGGTTTACTTGTGAGGATTTTGATTCTATTCATCTTTATTACCAGGTTTGATTTAGCATTTTGTTCATTGTGATGTTCAACCCATGAGGGGTTCTCTTATTCACTCTTTCTCTCTCTAACTTTGTCCCAAACGGGGTTTTTTTTTTCTTTTGTAATGGGTTTTGTTTGTTTGTGTGTTTAGGGTTGTGAATGAGATCAATAGCTCAGCAACAAGGAAGAACAAAGAATGGAAAGATAAGCTGCCAAATGTTGTTTTAAAAGCTGAAGAAATCATGTATTCTAAAGCAAATTCTGAGGTGATTTGATTTCTTATGTGGAAAATAGAAAAGGGATTTGGGATTTTAGGGCACTTTTGGTTTGAAATAGACAGTGAAGAGAATCTGATTTAACTTTTGTATTTTTTTCTACTTTTGTTAAATGTTAATTGTAGGCAGAGTATATGGATCTTGAAATCCTATGGGATAGAGCTAATGATGCCATTAACACCATAATTAGGTTGGATGAAAGTACAGATGGTGTTTTCTTGCAGGTACCTTTATTGTTCGGATGAAAGTACAGAAACTGGTGTTTTCTTAGTTGTTTGTAGAACATCTACTTGCTCTTGATGGAGCTAAGGAAAGACTGTCCTTGTTTGAAGCTAACTTGATTGCAGAAGGATCTTTTGATTCTACAATACAATAGCAGCTTTCTTGGATTCACCTAATTATAGTTGTCAATTTTGGAGCATCACAAAGTCATTACGATTTCAAATTGGGGCTACAGTTCATCAACCCAGGTGGGTAAATATCTTATTTACCATGATTTCTTGAATTCATAATGGTTTCTTGATTAATGTTGTGATTATGAGTCTTAACTAAATCGGATTTGATATTTCTATACGGTGTTTAAATCAGCAAAAGTGTTTATTTTTTAATCAAAAAATTTGATAGTCCAGTAATTGAGGTCTGGTTATAATTTTAATAGTGTTTTTTCTTTTGCTTTTGCTTTCTCTTTCGCAGAGAGGCTAGGTTTCATAGCAATAATGAGGGTAAATCGAATGGTAGGTTTCTCGATTCCCCTAATTTGGAACTTCTCCGAGGACTACTAGAAATTCGGATTTGTGTTTATGTTGTAGGTTGGCTGCAGGAGCAGACCTCCATTGTTTCAAAAACATAATAGAGCCCAAATGGCAGGTCGCGCTCTTTGTGATGGTGGAATGTGGACTAAGACTTTTTTCAAGTCAAAATCAGACAAATATTGGGTTTACATGGTACTAATTTGAGTATTTTGATCAAAATCTTATTTGGTTGAGCTTTTTTTTAATAATATAATCTGGTTATATATGATGTTATTTGGAGATCAGTTTGCTAATGGAAATGAGATAAGCAGGGCAATCATTATGTGAGGTTAAGGTAGGAAAAAATGATCATAGTTAAGAATTTGTATGTTTTCTTTTGTGTCAATGTGACATTGTCTATCAATGTTGTTGTGGGGTGGGGGGAAACTCGGTTTTGATATGTGTAAAATAAAAAGTTTGATGCTTTTGAATTTCTTTTTCTTGGTGTGGTTACAATTACACTACACTAGACTTAATCTGGAATCAAAAGATCTTTGTTAACTATGCTTTAGTTATAGAGAAAAGGTCATGAGATAAAATTCAGCATGAGTGCATGACATATTTAAAGAAACCTGGTCAGAGTGTGTATTGTAGAAAGAAAGAAATATTGTTATAGTTTATTATAGATTTTAACTTTATGGGTAAAAACTTAAACTAATGATCCACGGCTGTTTCAGACACTTCAAGCGTCTTTAGATGCTAACTTGGAAAACCTTATGGCCTCGACTAATCAGACTCAGATGAGTTTTGCATCTAGAGAGCATTCACAAAGTAAGCTATCTGCTGCTACACATGTAATCTTAAGTGTTTCTGATGTATGTGATGGCCCCTCCAGCTCAGGTTAAGCACCGATTAAAGGTACAGATAAAAGATACAAGTTATATCTACCAATTAGAATACTTACCGAACTTTACTCTACGTTAGAGGTGGCAAATGGGTGGGTTACAGGTGGGGGTAAAAATAGATAATTTGAATTTAAGTCAAAACGTGTCGTGTAAATACCGCAAACAATTTTTGTATTTTACCTTATCTTCAAATATGATTGAAAATCTATAGTCCTTTAATGATAATCTAATACTTAAAATAAAATGCACTTAAGAGGTTTTATGCATTGTGAATCTACTTTGCGTGACTTTTGACCCATTGGATCTGTATTCATTTTCCCTACTTTTATTAAGTTTCCACATTTGACCCATGCAAGGCAAAGCATAATCAACCTTCACTTTACTTTAGCCTAGATTTGGTTAATTTTTGACGACTAATGATGTCGTATCTTATTTGCTCAGTTTTAGAAACATATGGAGATGCAAGATAAACAATAGAGGCATTTTATCATGCAGTTGCGTCAGAAGAAGGGTTTGTATCGATTGTTTCTTGACAATGGTGGTGAAATCGCAGGTAGCTGCTATTGAATATTGATGTCTGTTTGGTGTGATTTCAAACGGAAGACTTTACATTGCAAATGCTGGTGATTCACGTGTTGTTTTGGGGCTAGCCGTTAAGGCTACCGGTGAGGTTATTGCAATCCAATTTTTGACTAAACATAGTGCATACATAGAGTCTGTTAGAGAAGAACTTCGTAGTTTGCACCTCTATGACCATCATATTGTAGTTTTGAAAGGCAATGTGTGGCATGTGAAGTGCCTCAATCAGGTACATTCTCGCTTTCGTTCATCGTCTTATTATAGCTATTTTTAGAAAACATTTTATTCCTCGATTAGTTTTTTTATTTGATGGCCATTGGGATTAACAAACCTGTATCCTTGGAATAATCTATATGATTATATAGAATGATTAATGTGGTTTTATTAACTAAAAATATACTTTGGCTGACTTTAAACCTTTTGACCCATTTGACTACACGTTTACACCCCATTAGGGACATGTGGTTTGGATGATGACCTCTACCCGCATCAATAACCGAAATGGTTAATGACCGAACCAACCCAACGAATAAACAATAAACATTTGTAAAATAATATACAAATGAAAAACTAAAAAAGTACTATACAATGCGTTAATACATCAAGAGTATTAGAGAATTAATAAACTGACTAGGAAACGAGTACCACGTTGTAAATTGTCACTGCCACCGCATCGCACGGGTACCCTGCTATACAATATATCACGAGACGACTAATAAACTAACGGTAAACGAGTATCATATCGTAAATCGCCACTCCCGCCGCATCGCGCGGGTAAATGGCTAGTATTTTATTATGTATATATATATATATATATATATATATATATATATAGGTAGAGGATCCTGTAAAAAGTGCTCAAAGTGTGAGAAGTGTAAGAAGTGTATTATAACACTATATATAATACTATATAACACCATATAAACACCGTATAACAATATGTAACAACATATAATACTATATAACACTATGTAACACTATATATCATTATATAACAAATATAACACTATACATCTATCATAGACATGTTATCAGACAACCTATAGTGTTATATTTGTTATATAATGATATATAGTGTTACATAGTGTTATATGGTATTATATGGTGTTACATATTGTTATAAGGTGTTTATATGGTGTTATATAGTATTATATATAGTGTTATAATACACTTCTTACACTTCTCACACTTTAGGCCCTTTTTACACTATCCTTACCCTATATATATATATATATATATATATTATGATTAATTTAACTGCTTCACTTATTTGGCGCGTATAACTTCTAAATTATGACGTTCTAGACAATAATAAATATGTCTTTAGAACGAGAATATTTATGTCTACATTTTGAACCAAGTTTTATTAAAAACGGAGTAGATTCAAATATAATGTATTTTTTATAGCTTAATTATTTAAATGGTTCCTGGGTTCGACTAGGTACTTTATATTTCTACCAGTCGACTTATCCGTAATATACCTGTCTAATAATATCAGTTTTTTATATACTTTTATTTTTATTAGACAGGTCACCCATACATAGGCCAATTAATTGGTATAATATTTCAATAAACTATATAAAATAGTGTTTAAAACTATTTGGGGTGAATATTTATATTAGAAATAAACTAGTTACTAGTTACTAGTGGTTAATAAATTTAACCAAACTTATTATTCTTGTATAAAAATAGGAATGTTATATCCAATCTCCCCCGATGGGTTAAATTGTTGTTGGATGAAGTTATTGATGGATTTAGGGCTTGTTGATGATGGAGAATTTGGGGGAAAGACAGATAATAAAGGGGGTGGGGTTAAGGGTGGGTTTTATAATAATAATAATAATAATAATAATAATAATAATAATAATAATAATAATAATAATAATAATAATAATAATAAATATAGGATAAGATTACTAAAATACCCCTACTTATAAAACTCAAATAACTGTTGACTGACGGCAGGGGGTAAAATTGCGACAAAACATCAACGTTGGGGGGGGGGGGGTAAAATTACAATTATTTCGTTTGAGAGGGTCAGAGTGCCAATTGGCAGGGAGTAAAATTGCAGTTTACTCTTTAACCTATTTAATACGTGAGTCTATAACCTTATAACCTAGTAATATAGGGGTAAGATCAAATAAAAATTTTATTTTGCCTAATTAGGATGAGAAGAAATCTTAACCATTAATTTTTCAAATCAATGGTTAAGGTGAAAATGTAGGAGAATGGAGGAGTGCAAAGGTATCTTGGAAAAATCCTATTTATGGGCTTTCTCTCTGCACATACATATTCCACCCTCATTTTTTAAACGTTCATAACTTTTTTATACGACATTATTTTTTCATAAAAATTTCACCGTAAAATCGGGCGTCTTTTTATCTTTAATTTGAGTATCATATTGCTATATAAAATATAAAAACTAAAAACCCACTAAAATGTGTTGTATTTATATGTTGTATAACATTTTTTGGCTGGATTTTTGTACTATATATTTGTACTAAATTTTTTGTGCTAATTTTTTTTTTCTTAATTTTTTTTCTCAATTTTCTGTGCTGGACTTTTTTACTACATTTTTTTGCTGAATTTTTTCGTGCTATATTTTTTGTACTAAATTTTTTTGTGCTATATATTTTTGTACTATATTTTTTTGTGCTATGTTTATTTGTACTAGATTTTTTATGCTATATTTTTTACTAGATTTTTTGTGCTATATTTTTTTGTACTAGATTTTTTTTGTTGTATTTTTAAAAAACAAAAAGGGTGTTACATATCATTTTCACTCCTATTTATAAGGACCAAAATGTCCTTTATTCCTACTTATTAGGAGTGCCACATGTTATCATTACAATTCTTTTTAGACTACTTAAGCAAAATCCACTTTTTAGTGTATCCTTCCCCTAATAATTACTCTATATCTTAAAAGGCATGGTCGGTGGTTCCGGCCATGCCTTTTTCACGTGACCCCAAAGCCTACCACCACCTGTCCGTTTCAAAATTGTTTTTGTGAAATAAAAGACACAAGATGAGAGAGTAGTGTGGTGGAACAAGACAACAAGTGTTTATTTATTAATTTTTCTGTTAATACCCTCAGCTTTTTTACTACTTCACACATGTCAACTCAATGGGAATAAACACTTAATTACTTGCAAACATAGACTAAAATACTTGACAAATAATGAAAAAATAAATTATGATTTTATTGTTTTTACTACTTTTTTTATGATGAAAAAAATAAAGTATGATTTTATTGTAGAGTAAATTATTCTTTTTCCTTAAAAGATATATTATCATGACCACAATTTCTTAATTAAACATAAGTTAATGGTACATCCTTTTTTACTTCATAACTTCACATCTTTTCTTCTCTAACATTTCAATTCTTTTGTTTAAATTACTTTTACGACTTTACAGTGCAACGTGTGAGACGTTATATTCTTATTTATCTATGTCTAACTACGTTAATGTCATAAATGTAACGTGTGTGACAAAGTCAAAAACAAGTCATGTCACGCACAAGTATCGCACGTTAATGTCATCATCATAACACATAACACGTGTAACAACGTCGCAAGCATGACATCGCCGCCACAACGCGCGACATGGGTAAAGCTCTTACACTTTTAACTTTTTCCAATTTACGCCCTTAATTTTTTGACATGAAACACTATTAACTCTTATCTTTAAGTAAGTTGCACATTCACTTCTAACTTTCAGTAATTGACAACTTTGACCTTCTTAACCTTTCCTACTTAATAACTTGACACTTCCTTTGGTTCAAATGACTTTTACGACTTTACACCGCAATGTGTACAAATTATTATACTTTTTTTATCTATGTTCTACTTATTTTGTGTGCGTTCGTAAACTGTATTGAAAGCAAGTCGGGTCAAATATACTACGTTTTCATTCGATGGCGATGTAATTTTTTTAAGTAAAGAGTCAGATCAAATGTACAGTATAAATACGAGTTACTTTACCTTTCGACGCCGCTGCAACGCGTGACGGGTCAAAATCCTAGTATGTATATTATATATAACAGACCGAAAGATGATAAACATCCAAATAGGACAGCATATCACACCACTACGTTAGTCATCATGCTTGTTGCTTCTTTCTTACACGTAGGGTACCATCGTGGCTTCATCAAAAATGAATATACATTTTTATTTATTCACAAATCTCTTGAGGTATAACTGATCTAGCTCGCAAATACCCAAAACACATGTATCTCTCTATACTTAACTGTCTCGATTTAGTATTCTGGTTCGCTTTTCTGGTGACTAGATCGTTTTTGTGGCGAAATCTGGATTTTCCGACATCACTTCGTTCTACCAGTCTGCTATTTATCCGAACCTAAGGTAAAACACGTAGCCACGTACCCTTTTAGTTATTATGTCTATCTTGCATATTAACATAACCAATGAAATATTCTGGCGATATATGAAAATTATGAGTTTAACCAAAGTGGAACCCTGTTGACTAAAATGGTTTTAGATTATGCAGTCACTTGATATATATATTATCCATTTTTGGTTAGTGACTCTAATTTACAAACTGTTTTAAGAAATGCATTAGTTAATAAATTTCAAAAATAGTGTTAAGTGGTTCTAAATTAGTGGTGTAACCCTATTTGATGGAGAAAAATAATAGAAGTATAAATACTTACTAAGTTCAAAAACTAAGTATCATAAAATGATATTTTGATTTACATGTCTATAAACTCTCATGTTTACAAGTTACAAATTAAACATGACCACAGACTCATCATTGTGGTATAAAATAATGTGACACCATCTGTGACAGGGAGTTGAGTTCATGGCGTCTCAAATTTATAAGCTCATGGTACTTTATGTATTAGGAAAAAGTAAATAAACATGTTACAAGAGAATTAGGTTGCGTGATTTGGCCCCTTTTCCACATGGACGTATGGGCTAGCCACCCTACATCACTCATGCTAATTAATTGAACCGCATGGACTTCGGGTAAATCTGCATGCTATGTTCTAATAATAAATATCTATTATTTTATATGTTTAAATTATGTTAACTTCCCATTTAATTAAAAGGATTTTTGAAAGAAAGACTTATTCTCAAACAAAACATGATATTTTATTTCCCTCTATCATCTCACTGGGCAAAACTTTCAAATTTTGCTCAGATGTACGTTTTTACGTCTTTCCTTCTTTACATCAGGTTATCAAGACAACTGGGTTGGGATATGGAAGAGTGTTCGAGTGTATGGAAAAGACCCTAGGAATAAATGTACTGGATTAGATATCTTATTTACAATTATATTATTAAGCTTGGTAATACGTTTAAATATTAATGGAATTATGGTTTTGATCTGACTTTATAAAATATTTTCAATTAAATTATTAAGCTTTGCAGTACTTTTAAGTATTAACGGAATTATGTTTTTGATCTGACTCTGTAAAAGTAACACGTCGGCCCGTTTCGGGTTGGGGTGTTACAATATATCTAATCTTTAAGTGGGTTTCTTAAGAAAATTCAGATTCATTCTTTCAAACTAAATTATAAGTGTCTTTGATGCCAATGTTCTCTTTTGTCAATTTTCACATTTTTGAGCAAAAATTTGGTGTTTAGCATACTATAAATTAATTTGTTTGTTCTAAATTATAAGAGTCTTTGATGCCAATGTTCTCTTTTGTCAATTTTCATATTTTTGAGCAAAAAAATGGTGTTTAGCATCCTATAAATTAATTTGTTTGTTCTTTTTATCCTTGCACTTCCATTAATTTGTGAAAGCGGCTGCTTCGGGGAGATCAATTCTAGAAAATAGGTTGGGTGCCTCGTCTAGTTGTTAATTAACCAAAACTGAATCATAACCGAGCCTTGTAACCGATTTACCAAACTGAACTTTGGTTATGGTTATGGTTATGGTTATGGTTAAGAAAAACCCATAACCGAAGTTGGCGATTATGATTATGGTTAACGGTAAAAACCGAACGTACCACCATTTTCACACCCCTAAGTTGTAATATACAATAACAACAACAACAACCATGCCTAGTAAATCTCACAAATAGCAAAGCTACTTATAGGTTTGGGGAGGGTGGGATGTAGACAGACCTTGCCTCTATCCCTAGGGATAGAGATGTTGCTTCCAGAGAGACCCTCGACTTCAAAACGAACAACATGCCAACACACCAAGTTGTAATATAAGAAATATATTTGTGCTTGTTCATGCTGTACATGATTAGCAAAATAGTCCATTACTCGATTAGTAGAATAGTTTACATTCAAAATATAATTATCATTGGAAGGCTTCATAATCCCAACACAGGTAAGTGGGTTCTTGTACTAGTCAAGTGTTTTCTCATACGGAGTGTACTACACTAAACGTATAGTTTAAAGCGATGGTACATGCATCTATTAAATAAAAATGTTGATTTTAACTCGCTAAGACCCCCGTAGTGGGGCTTTTTTTTTAAATTAAAAAAAATGCCTAAAAACGCCCCCAAACCATTACATAGGGCGTGTTTTTTTAAATTCAAAAAAAGCCCTCTTGGCGTTTTTTAAAGCACGCCTTGCCCCCTTCTCCTTATCCAATCATCTTTCATTTTCCTTTTTGTTAGCCAATAAGATTTTTAGTTGTTTTTTCTTTATTTTATATAATTCCCCAATAATGCCCCATCCCCACTACATCCATTTTAGAAAACGTCCAATAATGCCCCTTTGCTGACTGGACAGCCACATGGCGTAAAATACGCTAGGGTGGGGGCATTATCTTCCCCTTCCACTACACATGGTCTAAGGATGGAGGGTAGAGTCAATCATCATAGGGTGTTTGAGTGAAATCACCTACCCAATACTATTATGCCATGTCAACTCCCCATTCCACTCTCCATTTTGCACTCAATCAGGGGGTATGGTCAATCACCCTAGGGTGTTTGAGTTATATATTTTTTATTTTCTAAAAATTATAAACTATGCATAAATAAATAAAACATATTTTAAACTAAATAAAAAAAACACATTACATTTAAAATTTAAAACTAAAAAAAAGACATTACATTTAAAGTTAAAAAATTAAACCATAAAATAAACCTAATATTTTAAACTAATATTTAGAAATTGCATCCAATTTTATTTTTTGCGATATCTCGTTTCCTCGCGAGAATAAATGACAACATCTCGGGTGGAGCATGGTCGTGTGGCTCAGTAAATGCCTTCAAATCCCGATCATACATAAGTTGTTTCACCGCCTCGCGTTATTCCGCCACTAACGCTATGGTGTCTTCCTCACGTTTCTTTCGTATATTCGTCAACTCTATCGCCCGTGCTTTTTCTTCTTCTTTCATAAGAGTGTATTACGCGAGCTTCTCGGTGAGGGCCTCTTGGCTATCGTTTGATGATGTTGCGGGCCTCTTGTCTTTCCTTTTTTGTCTTGTTGGTGACAGGTCTACGTTTATGTCCGTATATTGATCGGTGACTCAGTTCCCGGTGTACCCGAATCGGGCGACTTTCTTTTTTGTCCCGAACTTCCACTATCTTCACCCAACGATGGTACCGTTGCCCATTTGTCATGTTTACGAACGACCTCCCATGCCTCAATATGTTGAAAACCACTCGGATATTTTTTTTTTGAAATCACTTAAAGCCCTATTCATGACGTCGAGGTCGCTAACCCCACTACCACGAATACGATCCTACATAGATAACAAATATAAAGTAAAAAAAAATTAAACATAAATAATGTTATGGAAAATATTTTTTAAATGTTATGGAAAATTAAACACATTACAAATAAAATATTACCGCTTGTTGCCAAAGACCAGTTAAAGTGGTTTATCTTAGTCAACATAGGGATCCATTTTGAACGTACTTGATGAACTGTTCGAGTACTTCCGCCGACCGTTTCGTTGTAATGGGCGAGAACTTTTTTCCAAAAACTGTCCTCTTTTGTGCATTTCCTTGTTTCTTGTTTAAATAACAATAAACCCATGCCTTCGCTAAGGCCTCTTCATGTGTTTTCGCCCAAGTTTGACGCTCCGCCTTGACTCCCTTTTGTTTCGGGTCACTTGCTTCACAAATATTATCGTCTTCATCCTCATATTCTTATTCGTCCTCGCCACTATCTACATCCAAATGTTGTGTTTCGGGGACAACCTCTAAATCATCGTAGATAGGAAGTGAGCGCTCGATATTCTCTCTTGGTGATTGAATTGGCGGGTCCTAAATCCAAATGGATCGAACTCGTTTGTGAAGCTTGGGTGTGAAAATATTTGTGGTGGAACAGTAGGTTGGGTGAAAAAAGATGGTTGTGAAGTTTGAGGCTAAAAAAATTGAGGTTGAGTGGTTGGTGAATATCCGTAGGAGATTTGAACCGGTGCACTTGGACCTCTAAAATCACCTTGTCTCGTTTGCGAAACCTTTTTTCTTGAATCCGATCCTCGGCTACCGAAACCTTTTTTCTTGGGTTCACCTTTGTTTTATTTATCCATGGTGTTTGTGGGTCTAGAAAGAGAGATTTTTGAAAGAATTGTGTGTTTTAAATGGATTGAAAATATGAGTTTATATAAAAAATCTCAACGGTTATAAAATATAACGTTCAAAAAAAGAAACGGTCAAAAAATTAAATGGGAACGGTCAAAAAATCCATCAATCACACTCAATCCAATTCGGTGAAAGTTCACCGATTTCCATACTCTCTCTCTTGGTCACCGCACATCTTCAAACACGAGGTATGGTAACCAACCGGTGAGGGGTGAGTGTGAGTCACCGATCCACTCCTCGCACTCTATACCCTCTACCCTAATGTAGTTGTTTGAACTCATCACTATAGTCACATAATTCGTTCATGTGAACTTAACCAACTTAGGGACTTGGGGGTGGTGCGTGATGGAACTCCCATCACTCGTGGAAAACTTTAGCACACCGTCGCCACCACCTCCCATCACTCGTGAACTTTATCACTCGTGGAGTTTTCCACGCGTTGATGTCCATTCCGTGATAATTAATGTGAGGGGGTGTGGGGGTTTATTGTTGGGTGTTGTGAGTGATGACCACCGCCACTAAAAAAAGTTGTGAGTGATTAAATAATAGTTGATGACATGACGGAACTTGATTGGATATTGTGAGTGATGGAATTTGTACCACCCCCAGTCCCCTTAGACGCACCATTGATATTGAACCATTTAGGCGCAGTGTACTAACTTGGCTAGACGTAATATAGTTAAGAACTTATGGGTCACGAGAGTACATCTTCTAATTGAGATACGACGGCCTATCAAACAAAACAATACGCAACATAATGACAACTCAAATAATGAAAAATATTATTTTTGACCAATTCAACCCCTGAAATTGTAAACACAACTTATAAACAAACCTGGTCACAGCTGGTTCTTGTTCCTTTTCATTGATCGAACAAAACAACACAAAGATGGATTCTTGTTGATTTATTGATCCACTTTACTCGATTGTGATTGGATGAGACAAAACAACAAATCTCTTGGTTTGTTATTTCTTGGTGACGGCAGTATCTTAAATTGTGATTGGACGAACCACACGAGATATTATGCCACGGCAATATATTAAATTAAAAAACTGGATCATTCGGAATAAGCTATTGAGATTATTCAACATAAAAAATCAGTTCTTTTATTTGATAATATTTCTCTCTCCATATAATCATCACATGGCCAGTTGACTGCATGCATTAGTATATATTAGTTAAGGAAGTTCATGTCGTTACCTATATATGTATCTAGATAGATAAAGTGAAAATGAATGTGAAAATAAGATTTAGGAGTGTGAGCATACTGGAAGCCTTAATTAATCCCTTAAAAATCATATCCAAACGGGTACAGTGAAATGTTATATATCTTCGATCAAATGGTATCCATCACCAACACCTCATCTACTAACTCTTTAAGTTTCAGACAAATGGCTGGAGAAGGGAAGGTGGTTTGCGTTACAGGTGCTTCTGGGTACATAGCTTCATGGCTCGTTAAACTCTTGCTTGACCACGGTTACACCGTTCATGCTACCGTCCGATCTCTAGGTCACTCTCTCCCTCTTTCTTACTTTTTATTTCAATTTGTTTCGGTTTCTTTTTGGATCAATCCTACTAATTCTAGTAAAGTATGTTGCAGATGATCCAAAAAAGACAGAACATTTACTTGCTCTTGATGGAGCTAAGGAAAGACTATCTTTGTTTGAGGCTAACTTAAGTGTAGAAGGCTCTTTTGACTCTGCATTTAATGGCTGCGTTTGTGTCTTTCACACAGCATCTCCTGTAACTTTTGCTTCACTTGATGACCCACAGGTGGTTTTTTGTTCATTTGTTCTCAAGTTTTCAAGATTGGTATAAGTTCTAAACCATGTTGTGCATGCATTCAAGATTTTTTTTTTTTTTTTGTGTGTGTGTGTGTGTTAGATGGAATTGCTAGATCCAGCAGTGAAGGGAACACTGAATGTGCTTAAATCAGCTGCGAAAGTTCAATCGCTGAAGAGAGTGGTCTTCACGTCTTCACTGGCTGCAGTTATATATGGTTACAAACCTCCAAGTGGTGTAGTGGATGAAACCTGGTTTTCAGATCCAGTCTTTTGTGAGCAGACAAAGGTTTACATTACTAGAAATTTTTCTATAATCTGCAAGTAAAAGATACTAGAAAAGAAAACCGTAGGTGATTTGTCGGCGATCTACCATTGAATTTGGTGTTGCTGATCCGCTAGTGGCACATCAGTTAGTGATGAATGTGTATGTGATCCTTTGGTAGTAACTGCCCAGGTGACCAGTAGGTGAAGTATTTACCCGCACCCGGTATCCCAACGGATCTTCACCGACAGGCTAGGGCCTTGTTGGAGGTTTATTGGGGCTAGAAGGGGCTCATGCCCCCTATTTTTAAATTGTCTCAATCTATTCACACCCGGTCAAGCTATTTGGACACCTTTGGTGCCTTAGACGCCTTGTCTAGGGCTATACGGGGCGTCTAGACACTGAAATCAATTGGATCTGAGTGGGATGTCAGGCACAAAGTTTAAGGGGTCTAAACGCCCCGTCTAGGCCTAGACGAGGCGTCTAGAAGGTGGTTTTTTTAGTTGAAAAATGGGTGTTTTGGTGGGGTAATTTGATTTTGGAGGGTGATATTTTTTTGAGTGAAAAAAATGTGTTTTTAAAAAGAAGTTTTATTTTTTTTTTGTATAAAAATATTTTACCGTTTTCAAGATCGGACCTTTAAATGTATTCGATGGTTTAAATACTACATTGATTTTAACATTTTACTTTTTTAAATATTACCCTAGCATTAAAATATATTATATTGTTTAAATGTTATACTGTTAACCAAGTTAACATGTAAATCAGTTAAGTTTGAATGGGGAACTAAGCAAGAAGAAGCCTTTACAACCTTGAAGCAAAGGTTAACTAATGCACCAATACTTGCATTGCTAGAGGAAACTGAAGATTTTGTAGTCTTCTGTGATGCTTCGCAATTAGGACTAGGATGCGTTTTGATGCAATGCGAAAAGGTAATTGCTTATGCATTTAGGTAACTGAAGAAGCACGAGGAGAATTATACAACTCATGATTTAGAGTTAGGAGCAATAATTTTGGCCTTTAAAATTGGGAGACATTATCTGTATGGTAGTAAGTTTACCATCTTTACAGTTCATAAGAGCTTAAGGTAGATTTTTGGGCAAAAAGAATTACACATGAGACAAAGGAGATGGATGGAAATTCTAAGTGACTACGACTGTGATATCCAATATCACGAAGGTAAAGCTAATGTAGTAGCCGATGCCTTAAGTTGTAAGTATCATGAGAAGCCAAAACGAGTACGTGCTCTCAGATTAAATATGCAAATAGATTTAGTGGAACAATTGAAGAAATACCCAAGAAACAACAATCAAGGATGATGCTGAAGGAATGATGAAAGAATTAGAATAAGGAACTGATGGAATTTGGAGATTCCATAAGAAAAGAATTAGGGTACTTATACGAGGAAATCTACGAGATAGAAATTTAGAGGAAGCCCATAAATCTAGGTATACGATGCATCCTGGTAGTAACAAGATGTATCAAGATTTAAGGAATAATTTCTGGTGGATAGGAATGAAAAAGGATATAGCCAGTTACGTTTCTAAATGTCTGACTTGTTCACAAGTTAAGGCTGAACATCAGAAACTTTCAGGTTTACTTCAACAGTTAGAAATGCTAGTATGGAAATGGGAATTGATAACAATGGATTTTGTTATTATGTTACCCAGAACAGGAAAGGTAACGACACAATCTGGGTGATTGTGGATCGATTAACCAAATCAGCTCATTTCTTACCAATGAAGGAAACCTTTAGTATGGAGAGACTAGCTAAGTTATATGTGGATGAGATAGTGTCATTACATGGAATTCCACTATCCATTGTATCTGACAGGGATAGTCGTTTCACTTCTCATGTTTGGAAAAGTTTTCAAAAAGCTATGGGAACACTATTAAACTTAAGCACAACTTATCACCCTCAAACAGACGGACAAAGTGAAAGGACGATCCAAACCTTAGAAGACATGCTAAGGGCATGTGTTATAGATTTTGGAGGAAGTTGGGATGATCATTTACCATTAATAGAATTCTCCGATAACAATAGTTATCACGCAAGCATTAATGCTGCCCCATTTGAAGCACTTTATGGACGAAAGTGTCAAACTCCAGTATGTTGGGCGGAAATAGGAGAAACTCAATTATTAGGTCCCGAAATTGTACAAGAAACCACTGACAAAGTGATTCAGGTCGAGGAGAGATTGAAAACAGCCTGAGATCGACAAAAGAGCTATGATGATCACCGGCGAAAGCCACTAGAATTTCAAGTTGGAGACAACGTAGTATTAAAGTTTCTCCTTGGAAAGGAGTAGTCCGATTCCGTAAGAAAGGAAAGTTAAGCCCAAGATATGTCATACCGTTTAAAGTCATCCAACGAATAGGACCAGTCGCTTATCAGCTATAATTACCGGAGGAAATGGCAGGTGTACATGATGTATTTCATGTATGTAACCTTAAGAAATGTTTAGCTAATGAATCATTAATAGTACCTCTGCAAGACATAGAGGTAAATGAAATGTTGAAGTTTGTTGAAAGACCTCTTCGAATAGAAGTTAGAAAGATTAAGAATCTTAAACACAAGAGGTTAGTTCTGGTCAAAGTGAAATGAGATTCAAAAAGAGGACCAGAATACACATGGGAACTAGAATCAGAGATGAAACGAAAATATCCTTTCTTGTTCCAGTAAATCTCGAGGACGAGATTTAAAACAAGGTAGAGAGGATGTAACAACTCCCAAAATACATTATAAGGACCCCTGATCGAAACCCCGAACTTGTACGGCGCGACCCGGTACAACAAACAAAGAAATCAATAACAGGAATCCCAGGAGACACGCGGGGGTACCCCTAAATCTTCCGCGACACGCGGGGGAGTACTAGGACACGTGTGACTCAAGCGCGACGTGTAGCAAGCCTATACGTGCGACGAGGCTACTCTAGGTCTAGTTGACCTTCCAGGCGACACGCGGGGGAATCCTCAGGACCTTCCGCGACGCACGTGAAGAAAGGAAAAAGTTTCGTGAAGTACTTCAGCTTAAATAAGTGGCTATGTAAACCTGAAATAAACGTGTTTCCTGTAATCAAGGATTTCCCAGTGAAATTCCTTTATGTAAATACAGATTTTGCCCCACATATTATAAAATGAAAATTTGACGTTTTGGAAACACTGATAATTTTTCCTGATAACCGGTCTTGATGATTTTGCCGCTGCGAAGTTTATAAACACCGGTACCACTACTGTCTGCCTCGCGGCGCCCGAACCGGGGTACGGGTTGGGGGTCATGACAGTTAGGTTAGATTTTATATTTATTAATCTGTCTAACGTAACTAAGTAAATTTGATACCTGCTTTGTGAAGTACGGATTGCCCGGGATGAGGGGTGCCTCACCACCATATCCTCCAACGTCCGGATAATTTTGTTGAATCTACAAAGACTGTGACGCATTGTAACTTTCGTAAGGATTGCTCAGGAAAATGAATTGTTGATGACCACCATTTCCTCCGTATCCATCAGGATAGTGTTGTTGCACGTAAGAATATTCACACCCGTATCCATAATCTGGATACCCTTGTTGCGCTGGATAACATGGTTCATCTGCATGGTATGAGTCATCTGCAGAGGATGTTTCATCAACAGGGGGATGCGTGTTCAAATCTAGAAACGGTCTGTTTTGATTTCCTTGTACACTAGACACAACCTCTTGCTCTTTAGAATCGGGAACGCCAGTCTCCTCCAAAAAAAGGTATCATCATTAGTAAATAATTAAAACAACCAGTAATTTAAGTTATTAACCGTTACCGCAATTGTTTTGGGCACCCATGACTTGCTAGAATACGGCCCAAAGAAATAGTTGTCGTCCCAGTATGATGACATTTCAGCACCTTTGAATGATATCAAATAGATGGTAAAGAAGAAGCAGAGAAGAAACAAACGCAAAGAAGCAGAGCGATGGATGGTTGAAGAATGTTCTACATGTCCCTATTAAAGTCCAATATGTATGCCTCGTATAGCCCTAGACGCCCCTTATTACTTTAAGTCACATGCTAGAAAGATAGTCAAATCAGTGTCAAGACGCCCCGTCTACGCCTAGATGAGGCGTCTTCCTCTATCGTATTGCTCCCTCGTCTAGACCTAGAAGCCTCGTCTGATGTGATTGATTTGACCTGTTACGAGGTTCAGTATCTGGTCGGAGATAAAAACCCTAGACTCACCGTCTAGGCCTAGACGAGGCGTCATAAAAGGTATTGTCACACCCCCAATTTCCACGTGTCACCGGTGGGCCCGGTGGGGGTATGGTGACGTAGTTGGCATCATCATAGACAAACAACACAATATAATAATGCACAGCGGAAGCAAAGATAGATTCATTTCAACTTTAATAAATGTAATATTAAATATCACTAGTAGTTGAAACGGATCCACAGGCAGATCAAAATAAAATATGATACTGTTCAACAGTTTTATCGTCGTCCAAGCTTGCGAGACTTATTGTGGACGCTCTAGAAGACAGCCAGCCTAGTACGTGTAGTACCTGCACTTAACCTTTTGGGAAAATACGTCAGTTTACACTGGTAAATACAAATTAACTGACTCATTTTGAAAATGATTGAAAATTGATTTAAATGCACATGGCATAAAATATTTTTTATAACTTGGGATAATTATGCAATATAATCTTGTGAACGAATTACATGTTACTTGTGCGTTCAGTAGCCCGGATCTTTTCCGGGTTAAAGATCAATAGACACACCACATTAAAGAGTTATACACTGACAGGTGTACGCCTACACCTCGTGCTCTGGTCGTGGCCATCCCGTAAGATGATGCCAAGGATATCCGGGACATGGTCATTAACCCCCCAAAGGCTTAAAGTAAAACAAGACTGTTTAAACGAGCCGATCAAATTATTCAATTGAACACCCGATCAAGCGGTATTCTATATACCGTAACCCAAGCCCGTATAGGGAAAATAAGTTAAAAGTATTTACCTTAGTAAGTATGAATCACAATTGGCAAGTGAGGGTAGCTTTTACTGGGCCTCCTATTCTGGAACAAAGGTTTATAATAACCTATTAGATTCCTAACGGGCCTTTATTTAAGCCTAAGCTTAGACCGGTTAGTTTTAAGGACGATACGGTTCAAGCGCACGATTAAGCGAAGACCGGATAGAATGTGATTTAGACCCGACAAGTTTGAATACTTGTATAATATGGGTATGCTAAATACATTCTGGATTTTGAGACGAAAATGATAACGTTTAACCCGTTTCGGTCAATTTATGCAAACTAGTTACATAAACCGAACCGAACGCTAAAAAGAGCGTTACGGGTAACCACAAGAGTCATATGCAAGTTTCCTGAGATAATATGCTTTAATTATGTTATAATATCAGCAAGTTATGTTCTATTATGCCCCGAATGAATTTAAACTCAATTCATGCCTTATAAGGGCATTTTGGTCATTTAAAAGATTATAAAAGAGTTAAATTGGAAATCTGAGTTACAGGTCTGGTTTATACAGTAAATATACTTAATTTGAAATATTATAATAGTAGGGTATGACCCATATACAAAACTTATCATTTAAAACCAAACTATGCACCTTAGGGGTATTTTGGTAATTTCACAAGGGCTAAAAATGTCAAAACTGGAAATCTGAGTTCAAAAACTTATACTTACTGTTATTATATAAAAATATGCTAAATACATCAGTAGGTATAGTCCTTATATGCTTAATATGGTTATAGTACATACTATGCGTTAAAAACGCTTAGAAAGGCGATTTTAGAGCCGTTTCCGGGTTTTTAAAAGAAAGCTGAGATTTTTATATTTCCAGAATGCTCAAAATAATTTATTTAACAAACAAAATCAGTAGAAAAAGGTTTGGTGTCAAAAGGATTTATAAAACTCATTTTATGACTTAAAAGGTCAAAATCGGTATTAACCGAATCAAACTTAGAGACCTATGATACGATCAGCCAAAAATTAAATAAAAATCTTCAAAAATCCCAAAATATTATATAACATCAGTGGGTAAAAAGTTTTATATCAAAAAGTGGGCTTAAATAGGTTATACGCTAATTACGCCGTTTATTTAACATAAAACTTTAGTTTTACGATATCGAGCATAACTCTAAATCTGGACCTCCAACTGATATCAAATTTTCGGTGCAAGTTTATAAATTAGTAATAAAGGTTTCTACTCTTTCACTTTTCCAAAAATCACGTTTTATAGCAAAAAGGGCAAAATAGTCAACTTTAAGCCTAAATCGGAAACATGCATATGAATCGGTTAATCATGGAATCAAGTTGTAAAAATTCCAGAGAGTTAAACTTAAATAAAAATGGTTCAAATTAAGCTCTAATGCAGATCTCAAACATGCATGCACGAATCCGAATCGAGAGTCAAGGAAAAAGTCGTTTTGTAAGACTTTCGGTTCCAATCCGGGCTTATACTAAAGATTGTCGAGTTGATCATAATAAAACATATTCTTACATTCATTACCAAGTTATTTTTGATGATCAAACTGATTGCATGTCATCTACATTACCATTTATGCTAGATTTTACAAAAACAAGTTCTGTTGACTTTTTAAGAACAACTTTGACTCGACAATAATCATGCTTAGAGTGGGAATCAGAGAATACCCTTTTGAGGGTTTGTTTCCCACATAAATACCAACTTGTAGGTACTTTCAATTTGAGAAATGACTGAGCCATTTTCGTTTAATCGAGAAGTCAAACTATAGTTGCGACGGATTGACTTTCGGCTAATAATCTAAGCTAGAACGAAATAGAGAAGATTATGAATGCTTACAAGAGTCCTAATGAAGCTTAGTTATCACTATGAAGGTGCCTTGTCGTCCAGGAAGCTCCAGAAGTTGCCTTGTGAATTTTTGAAAGTTGTATGTGTTCTTGGTTACTACACAAGACCCTCAAAAGTGAAGCTTTGATCTGATTTAAATGGTGTTTCAGATGTTTGGAGAGTGCTACAGGTGTCCTATGTTGCATGTAATATGATTGGAGGATTTGGGAGGTGCTGAAAGCTGTCCTCAACTCAAAAATCGGACTTAAACAGCCACTGTTCGCGAATTCTGCAACTGGGCACGGGTCGCGGCCCGCTTAAGGTTGCCCAGGCGGGCCGCCTGGGGTCTGCAGGCCCAAAAGTTGTTTAAATGTTGCAGTTTTGGTCCCTGGTCTTCGTAAACGAGGTTTTGACCATTTATTTTGACCCTTAGACCCTCAAATCTGATTTTTAAAAACCTTGGGACATTTACCAACATGGTAATGTCCTCGGTTAATTTTGCGCTCACCCGAAAAGTCATGAACTTCGACGTTGACGCTTTTAGCCCTTCAAGTACGGTTTTGGCCATAACTTTCTCATACGATAACGAAACTTCATGAAATTTTTACCACATATTCTAGTGAGTATATTTTATCATTACAAAGCTTCGGGGCTGCCAAAAGATCACTCAGAGGTATAAATTCAACATGTTGACACTTTAAGTCCCTATAGTTTGTAATTCCTCACTTTCGTGCATTTTCTGCTTCGTATGATCCATGATCTATTCGTTTAGAGTTATAAACACCATATAGGGTTATTATAGAGTCTATTTATCCATTGTTAACACTTCGGACCCTTATATTCCATAGTTTTCACTTTTTGTCAACTTTAGTCCTTCTAAAGTATGTTTTCACATATTCAAAGTCTATGGCACGTGTCAATGCATCATTGGACGTAATTTTTCGAGGTGTTACATCCTCACCCCCTTAAAGAAATCTCGACCTCGAGATTTACTGGAACAATTGAGGATATTTTTCTTTCATCGTGGATTCCACTTCCCACGTGTATTCGGGACCTCTGCGGGCATCCCACTTGACCTTAACAATAGGTACATGCTTCCTTCGAAGCTTCTTCACCTGTCGATCCTCAATCGACAATGGTTTTTCCACGAACTTCAAACTCTCATCTATGTGTATATCTGTATGCGGTATGACCAGTGATTCGTCAGCGAAACACTTCTTCAGATTACAGATGTGGAACACATTATGAATAGCGCTAAGTTCTTCAAGCAAGTTTAACTTATAAGCGACTGACCCGACACGTTCGACAATCTCGAAAGGTCCTATGTATCTCGGGCTTAGCTTGCCTTTCTTACCAAATCGCATCACCCCCTTCCAGGGCGATACTTTAAGCAACACTTTATCACCTACATCGAAGTGAAAATCCTTGCGCTTAGGATCCGCATAACTCTTCTGCCTATCCCTGGCAGCTTTCAGACGATCGCGAATCTGAACGATCTTGTCCGTCGTCTCAAAAACGATTTCTGGCCCTGATAGTTGGACATCTCCAACTTCTGCCCAACAGATGGGCGATCTACACTTTCTACCATATAAGGCCTCAAAAGGCGCAGCTTTTATGCTGGTGTGGTAGCTATTGTTGTAAGAGAATTCAATTAGTGGTAGGTTCTTATCCCAACTACCACCCAAATCGATCGCACATGCACGAAGCATGTCTTCCAAAGTTTGAATAGTACGCTCGCTCTGACCATCAGTCTGAGGATGATAGGCCGTACTAAAATTCAAACGAGTGCCCAAAGATTGTTGGAAACTCTTCCAAAAATGCGACGTATATCTAGTATCTCTATCAGAGATAATAGATACAGGTATACCATGCAACGCTACAATCTTATCAACGTATAATTGAGCTAACATATCGGAGCTATACGTCTCCTTGATGGGTAGAAAATGAGCTGACTTCGTCAGTCTATCTACTATGACCCATATAGTATCATTTCCTTTTCTCGTCTTTGGTAACTTGGTGATGAAATCCATTGTCACCATTTCCCATTTCCACGTGGGAATTTCAGGTTGTTGAAGCAAACCTGATGGCTTCTGGTGCTCAGCTTTGACTTGCGCACAAGCCAAACATTTAGCTACATGCTCTGCTACGGACTTTTTCAAACCAATCCACCAGTAGTTTGCCTTTAGATCCTGGTACATCTTATCAGCTCCAGGATGAACGGAATATTTGGAGCTGTGGGCTTCCTGGAGGATAACGTCTCGTAGTCCTCCATAAACTGGAACCCATATTCGTCCATTCAGTCTTAGCATTCCATCCTTGTCATAGGATAACTGCTCCTCAGT
Organism: Helianthus annuus; assembly: GCF_002127325.2. Taxonomy (NCBI): domain Eukaryota; kingdom Viridiplantae; phylum Streptophyta; class Magnoliopsida; order Asterales; family Asteraceae; genus Helianthus; species Helianthus annuus. The sequence goes on along the minus strand of NC_035448.2, from coordinate 180,302,407 downwards.
TACTCCTAACTTCTCTTCAGGATAGTTAGCTTCCAACACAGCTTCCTTCTGTGCAGCTAACACCCTTTCGTTCAAATTACTCCTTATTTCAATACGCTTGGCATTGATCCTGATCGGTTTCACTCTTTCTTTCCTGCTTAAGGCGTCGGCAACTACATTGGCCTTGCCTGGATGGTATCTTATCTCACAGTCGTAATCATTTAAAGTTTCCATCCATCGTCTTTGTCGCATGTTCAATTCCTTCTGATTGAACAAATGTTGAAGACTCTTGTGATCCGAATAGATTACACACTTGGTTCCATACAAGTAGTGTCTCCACAGTTTCAATGCAAATACGACGGCACCCAATTCCAAATCGTGGGTGGTGTAGTTCTTCTCGTGCACCTTTAGCTGTCGAGAAGCGTAGGCAATGACCTTGCCTCTCTGCATGAGTACACAGCCCATACCAGTGTGTGATGCATCGCAATACACCACGAATTCTTCTATGCCATCGGGCAATGTTAACACTGGTGCATTGCTCAACTTCTTCTTCAAAATGTCGAAGGATTCCTGCTGCTTAGGGCCCCAATCGAACTTAATCTTCTTACGAGTTAACGAAGTTAGGGGCGCAGCAATCCTCGAAAAGTTCTCGATGAATCGCCTATAGTATCCTGCTAATCCTAGGAAACTGCGAATCTCGGTAGGAGTCTTTGGCTCCTGCCAATTCATAACTGCTTCTACCTTAGCGGGATCCACTTGGATACCACGCTCGCTTACCACATGTCCAAGGAATTGGACCTCTCGAAGCCAAAATTCACACTTTGAGAATTTGGCATAGAGTTTCTCATGATGTAGAAGTTTGAGAATACAACGAAGGTGTTTCTCATGGTCAGCTTGGTTCTTCGAGTAGATAAGGATGTCGTCAATAAAGACGATAACGAATTTATTTAGATAAGGCTTGCAGACGCGATTCATGAGATCCATGAATGCGGCTGGTGCGTTAGTGAGCCCAAAAGGCATCACTAGGAACTCGTAATGTCCATAACGAGTCCTAAACGCTGTCTTGTGCACATCTTCATCCTTGACCTTCAACTGATGATAGCCTGACCTCAGGTCGATCTTTGAAAAGTAGCTTGCTCCTTGCAATTGATCGAACAGATCGTCGATCCTGGGTAAAGGATACCTATTCTTGATAGTGACTTTATTAAGCTCACGGTAATCGATGCACAGACGCATCGATCCATCCTTCTTTTTGACAAACAAGATTGGCGCTCCCCAAGGAGACGAGCTAGGCCTAATAAAACCTTTAGCTAACAGATCATCTAACTGCGTCCTTAACTCCTTCATCTCCGTTGGTGCCAACCTATATGGTGCTCTTGCTACAGGCGCCGCACCCGGAATGATGTCAATTCGAAACTCCACCTGCCTATCCGGTGGTAAACCGGGTAGCTCTTCAGGGAATACTTCAGGGTAATCCGAAATGACAGGGATATCTTCAATCTTAGGCTTTGGCTCATCAATAGTAACTTGTGCCATATAAATGACACAACCCTTCTGCAGACATCTGGATGCCTTGAGCATGGACACTTGCTCCGGCAATCCATGCTGGGTATCTCCTTGGATAGTAAGTGACTCACCAGACGGAGTTCTAACTACCACTTGCTTTCTGTTGCACAGAATCTGGGCTTGGTTATGCGATAACCAATCCATGCCTATCACTATATCGAATCCGGCTAGCTTAAAGGGAAGCAAGGATAATGGGAAAGAATGATTCCTAATGGATATAACACATCCATCTAGAACAGTCGAGGCGGTTTCTATGGTTCCATCAGCCAATTCCACCTCATACTTCACACTTAAGGCTTTAACAGGTAGGTTTAACAACTTACAGAACTTATCATCTACAAATGACTTATCTGCTCCTGAATCAAATAGTACTCTAGCAAAAACATCATTTACAAGAAAAGTACCTGTAATGACGTTGTCATCTTGAACTGCTTCCTTAGCGTCCATCTTGAAGACTCTTGCATTGGTCTTCTTTCCATCATCGGTTTTCTTAGCGTTCTTTGGGCAATTAGGCCGGATGTGCCCTTTCTCATTGCAACCATAACAAGTTGCATCCTTTAGCTTCTTGCATTCCAAGGTTTTATGGTCTGTGGATTTGCAGATTTCACATTGTTTTGCGTGAGACTGGGATTTCGACTCAAATCGACACTTCCCAAAGTGGTTCTTCCTGCAAGTTTCGCATCTGGGCTTCTCTCCTGATTGTTGCCCATCTCTCTTAAATCCCGACCCTTTCCTGTGGTCGTTATTCCCTCGGTGTCTTTTCTCCGATCTTCGTGAGGTGTCGTCCTCACGTTTCCTCTTATTCTCCTCCGAGTTCTTAAGAGCTCTCAACCTGACTACATCCTGGGTGAGAGAGAGAGATAGATCAGCTACTGATCTGAACGTTGTAGGCCTCGATGCCTTAACGCTTGCCTTAATCTCAGGCGCCAAACCCCCAATAAAACGAGCAATCCTTCTTGGCTCTGGGTTACCAAATATGGAACCAATCGAGATAGGGTATTGAAAGTGGTAAGGTATGCCTGGCAGTCTAGGTTCTTCATCACTAGGGATACGAAATCTGATTCGATCCTTTCAACCTCATGTTGTGGGCAGAAATTTTCTTTAATCAGGGCTACAAACTGATCCCATGACATATTGTAAAGTGTGGCCTTTCCGGCAGCTTGCAAGAGAGATTTCCACCACGCCAGTGCATCCCCTTTGAATGATTGGGATACGTACTTCACTACATCCCGATCAGCACACCCGCTGATATCAACAACCGTATCCATCTCATCTAACCAGGTCATACAGTCGACCGCTCCTTTCTCCCCAGTAAAATCTCTGGGTTTGCATGAGACGAAATATTTATACGTACAGGACTTACTGTGCGTTTCATGCTTCTGCTTGATTTCCTTTTTCGGAATACTGCTGTGGTTAGAGGAGTGATTATTCTCATCATCCTTCTTTAGCTCCTCTTTCTTAGACACGTCTTTCTTAGAGGGCGGCTTGCTATGAGCCTCGGAATGATTCTTGGATTTGGAATGAGGTACAGTTCGGGTCCTACTTCGAGTCCCGCTCGATTCCCTGAATTGCCTTTCAATGGCTTTGGTTACAGCATTTTCCACTAGTGCTTGCAGTTCCGCACCAGTTACATGAATCTTAGTGTTACCAGGGTGTTCCTCAGTATGACTGTTTGTTTCTTCCGATTTAGCCATGTAGCTTTAAGAGCTACATAAAAGTAAGGACAAGGTCTATTTAGAAACCTAACAGTAGTATCGTTTTTGACGATTTATTAACCATGGTAATAATAGCCATATTAGTTAATTTATTTAATTTCATTCAGCACTTTTATTAGCAACTTTATCATAGAATGAAATATATATATTTGCACAATAGGCCTAGTCACTTTGGACAACTTCTAAATTTGAATTTAGATTTTTATAGGATTGAATTTGTATAATTAAAACAAATAAATCCTTTACTTGGCAGGGAGTTTATAAACCACGGCTGCCTTTTTGTTTTATATGACATTAGTCATAACCCGTAGGCATCAAGTCATAATCAGACATGTATACAATATAATTTTGGACAATTTATTAAAAGGGTGACATGTGTGATTTTTCGAATCACGCTAGTCAAGAATGTTAACATGTTTACAGATGTCAACAGAGAGTTGAATCTTTTTAAACAGGTTTTACCATATTGGCCAGGTCTTTTAATAAGACATTCAAGCTAGGTTTTACCTTTTTAAGATTCTTATTAAAATGGTAAATTAAAATAATAATTGATATTTTTCATTTATTTGTATATTATATTCATGCATATAGATAAAAATGAAAAAACTTAAATTAACCATTTTAAATAAATAGACTAGTACAACTTTGCCCTAAACGGGACTTTTACTCAAATAACATGCCCACGCAGGGGCTAAACCAACAAACAAACAACAAACCCACGCAGGGGTTAAACAGAAACAAACATACCCACGCAGGGGTAGAACAGGAAAGGAAATATGCCCACGCAGAGGTAGAGTACAGAATAAATGTCCTCGCAGGGACATGAGTAAATAAGCTAACAAACAAAGGATTTAATAATCCTTCTTGCCTTTCCCCTTGATCAAATCAACCATCTTCTTAAACATTCCGCGGTTATGTCAGCGATCCTCCCGCAATTCATGTCGTAATTCACGTCGCACATCGTTTATCCCCTGAAGGATTTCTTGAACTTGCGGTGGCGACATCATTGGTGCCTGCGGTGGTGGATGATACTGCGGTGGCTGTGGAGGCTGCGGCTGCTGGTATCCATGCGAGGGGTATCCAAATGTCGATTGCCCCGTAGCCCAGGTACCTTCAAAAGGACCTTCAGGTGGGAGAGAGCTGTAGTTCGACGCTATCTAGTAGGGATCTCCCGTGTAATCATAACCTGGAGGGTAAATCTGCTCGAAAGGATTGAACGGTGCTGCGCTAGCATAAGCCGGGATTGGCTCTCCAAAGTTCTGCGGTGGCAGTGGCGCGATAGGCGAAGAAGTAACTTCTGAGACGGGATGCGAAGATTCTCCCAACTCTGGCTCCTCATGAAGGGGCGAGTATCGGCTGCTACCTGAATGTGGAGGGGTGCCGATGCGTATCCCTCCTCGTGTGGACATCCGGGCGTTCCTTCCCCTTCGCCTCTGAGGCGGAGGAGGCAAAACCGGAGGTGGTGGCGGCGGCGGAGTGACCACGTCGCGCCAGAAACCCTCAGAAGGGTCCTGCTGCTGCTGAAGCTGCTGCTGGGAGTGCAGTGGAGAGCTGTGATGCGACTGGTGTAAGGGAGAGTTGTGGTAACTGGGGGTAAACACCCAGTCATGCTGCTTGAATCTCTCCTCATAACTGTCGAGACCATGTTAAGGTGATCCCACAAACGGTGACCCATCTAAAATCTCGATGGGGTGGTTCGGTGTTCCGGACGGTGGCATGGAAGGATCGGTATCCTCATCGACATCCATCTCGTTGCCACCCGGAAAGTGGTCTTCAGGTCCAAGTGGGTTATGACCCACTGGTTCTCCCAAGTAATCATCAGGGTTGTACAGGCCCTGATAGACAGGTGCTGGGTAATCAAAAGGTGATTGGTGGAGAGGAATGTAGGATTGATGGGAGTTGTGGGGCTCATTTTCTGAATGAGGCCCAACAGAGTGGGGAATGGAAGGTGAGGTACTCAGTGATGCTGAGTGCCTGGCGGGTTCAGCGAACGATCTCCAAAGGTTTCGGGCATCAGTGTTTTGGGGTCCTGAAGGGGTTCGCCTATGCGAAGGCCCAGCTTCATGGTCATGAGAGGTTGCGAATGCTCCTTGACCTCTTCCTCTTCCTCTTACACATGGCGGCATCTTGAACCTGTCAAAAATCACACAAGTGGCACAACAAAATATATATATAAGACAAAGTTAGAAAATAAAATAAATTTTGCATATTTCCTAAGTTCTTTGTCTAGACTCGAGAATCGAGGAATGTGCAATTGTGTAACTGAGATTAAACACAAAGGCTAGTGTTTAATTCACTCAGAGTTGGCTCTGATCCCAACCTGTCACACCCCCAATTTCCACGTGTCACCGGTGGGCCCGGTGGGGGTATGGTGACGTAGCTGGCATCATCATAGACAAACAACACAATATAATAATGCACAGCGGAAGCAAAGATAGATTCATTTCAACTTTAATAAATGTAATATTAAATATCACTAGTAGTTGAAACGGATCCACAGGCGGATCAAAATAAAATATGATACTGTTCAACAGTTTTATTGTCGTCCAAGCTTGCGAGACTTATTGTGGACGCTCTAGAAGACAGCCAGCCTAGTACGTGTAGTACCTGCACTTAACCTTTTGGGAAAATACGTCAGTTTACACTGGTAAATACAAATTAACTGACTCATTTTGAAAATGATTGAAAATTGATTTAAATGCACATGGCATAAAATATTTTTATAACTTGGGATAATTATGCAATATAATCTTGTGAACGAATTACATGTTACTTGTGCGTTCAGTAGCCCGGATCTTGTCCGGGTTAAAGATCAATAGACACACCACATTAAAGAGTTATACACTGACAGGTGTACGCCTACACCTCGTGCTCTGGTCGTGGCCATCCCGTAAGATGATGCCAAAGATATCCGGGACATGGTCATTAACCCCCCAAAGGCTTAAAGTAAAACAAGACTGTTTAAACGAGCCGATCAAATTATTCAATTGAACACCCAAGGGTGCAAGATTTGTACGCTCGATCAAGCGGTATTCTATATACCGTAACCCAAGCCCGTATAGGGAAAATAAGTTAAAAGTATTTACCTTAGTAAGTATGAATCACAATTGGCAAGTGAGGGTAGCTTTTACTGGGCCTCCTATTCTGGAACAAAGGTTTATGTCACGGCCCCCGACCCGGTTTGACCCGTTTCCGGAGCCGCGGGACAGAAACCCCGTGATATTTGTTTAATTGAGTTTTGCAGCGGAAAATTTTGAACATCAGGATCGTTGTAAAGCTAAATTTTTTCCCGATTATTTTTATTTCACAATTCGGGATAACACCCCGATAATTTACAATACATAAGTTTAGTGATAAATTCTTATTTTAAAACATCTTTATTCATTTTATATTGAGCCACTATTTTAAGCTTGAAATGCTCCTCAGCACTTTTCCTGATTTACAGCAGATCACCTGAAACATGTTTGAAAAAGATTTTGTCAGCGGGGAAATACTGAGTGAATCATTCATTTTACTGAAAATGACACATTTGTTATAATTCACAGTATTAAGAGTTTTTACATATGTTCATTATCAACCAACATTTCAAGAATAG